>NC_031799.1:14723980-14725507 GCF_001522545.3 Parus major
CTTTTCTTTTCTTTTCTTTTCTTTTCTTTTCTTTTCTTTTCTTTTCTTTTCTTTTCTTTTCTTTTCTTTTCTTTTCTTTTCTTTTCTTTTCTTTTTTCTCCTTTCTCGTTTTTCTCTCTGCTGGGATTTACCAGATTTATTCTCTACTCCATGGACTTGGTACGTGTATGTGTATATTTTTTATCTTTTATACATCTGTTTTCACTTTGCACTTTCAATGAGCTGTAGCAGACAATAGTGAGAGAAACATCTGAAAATGCAAGGAGACAGAGTTGCATATGTGTTTCATTTCTGCGGGTTTGTCGGAGAAAACAACAAAAGGACACCTGGAGGGGGTGTGTGTGGAATAAAACACACAGTTACAAAGGGGATTGTGACCCTGTAAGAGGGAAAGGCGAATACAACGAAAAAGGACTGCAAAAAGTAAGGAAGAGCAGTAGAAGTGAAGCAGGAAAGAGAGTCAAGGAACACTGATCCAGAGCAAGAAAAAGAAGTTAAAAGCCCGTTTAGCTGGATGTTCCCTAACCTTTTTAAAAAGAAGAGTAGAGGAAAGACATGTCAGTCCGGATAAAAAAACTGGGAAGAGGCACCTGCCGAAAATATCTATCTGGTCTATCTGAACAAATGTGTGTCCTTTTATCCATCTATACATTTATATAGGGAGGTCTAGAGCATCCCAACAATAATTGCAGTCCTGCATTGAAGAGGTAAGTCTCACAATTCTCTCTTTTATGAAGGTGGAATCAAATCCTCTGAGTAGAATACTGGCATCCCAGGCAGTATTAGTTTGGCTGGACTTTCTTTGTGTTTGCTTGGTTGTTTTTTTTGTTTTGTTTTGTTTTGGGGGTTTTTTTTTGGTTTTTTTTTTTTTTTTTTGGTTGTGGTTGTGGAGGAAATAAGGTTCAGTGGGAGACAACCATATGGGGAGGGAGGGCAATCCCATTGTCTGTTTGCCAGAGGATCTCGTTTTGCCCTGGAAAAGACGATCAAACGGAGGCAGGGTCCACTCAGGAAAGTAAAAGGGATGACGGAGGTGGGGAGAGGAGGGGTGGCGGGGGGAGGGAATAAGAGTGGGTGCATGTGGATTTAATACCAGTGAAAGTATTACAGGGGGATCAGATTTAGCGAGCGAGCGAGAGGGAGCTTTTGAACATCTGTCTAATGCAGCTAATAGAAGTGACATTAGTGATATTGGAGAGAGAGAGACACCACCGCCGATCGGGCTGGGATTACGGGAGTCTACCCAATGCGATTAACCGCTGCCCCTCTCCTGCCAGCGGCCGAGCCGGGACCCCGCTCCGCGCTCCTGGGGCACTGCCGGCCCGGTACAGTCCGGCCCCTCCGGGCCCTGGGGCGCTGGCAGCCCGGTACAGCCCGGCCCCTCCGGGCCCTGGGGCGCTGGCAGCCCGGTACAGTCCGGCCCCTCCGGCCTCTGGGGCGCTGCCGGCCCGGCACAGCCCGGCCCCTCCGGCCTCTGGGGCGCTGGCAGCCCGGTACAGCCCGGCCCCTCCGGGCCCTGGGGCGCTG
>NC_031799.1:14725724-14763055 GCF_001522545.3 Parus major
ACAGCCCGGCCCCTCCGGCCTCTGGGGCGCTGGCAGCCCGGTACAGCCCGGCCCCTCCGGGCCCTGGGGCGCTGGCAGCCCGGTACAGCCCGGGCTCTCGGTCTCTGCTCTCCCCGCAGCCCCGGTTCAGACCCTTCGCAAAAGCATTCCGGAAGGGCACAGCCGCAGCCCGGCCGAGGCGATCAAGACGCTCGGGTTTAATATTCATCAATACACCGCGATGAAATTCCACCCTGCTCCCGAGGAAACCTTTATTCTCCGGCTAATTGTAATTTACAATTACGCTTTACACCTCATCACGTAGGAGGTTAGGAAACAAGATTCTTCCATATAATTATTGTCCTCCTTAATCCTATTCCACTGCATATCACCTCGCACAGCAAAGTCCTATTGTTCCCTCCTACCCATTGTATCAGTCATTTAAACTAGTATAAAAAAAAAACCAAACAAAACACCAAAACCAAAAAAATCCTAGTCTGCATAATTTTAGACTTCACAACCACGCACGCCTCCGAGCCCGAAGGAAAACGCGTCAATGGGTTATAACTCCGGCAGAAGGGGCGGCCGGCTGAACACGGCAGGGTCATACAGCGCCGCGTTCCCCTCGCTGGGCGGGCGGGCAGCTATTGGGGCTGCCGTGCCAGGATGCACTCTGCTTTTGGGTGGGTTAATAGGTATTTTCCCTCTAGTTTGCTTATCGAGTCGACTAATTTGAAAGCTTTCCTTGATTAATGGCCCGCAAGTTACACAGAAACATACACTTATGAACTCCTTGCGCCTAAGTAAATATCTCCTGCCCACACGCACCACATGCCTTACAGTCCTTGCTTAACTGTGACTGTAGCCTTCAAAGTAAAGTGCATCTCTCTAGTTCTCCAGTGCAGGGAAAATGCCTGCAGTTTGTACCTCCAGGCATTACAACTTGCCTCAGCCCAGCTGAAAACAACACTGCAGCTGGAGTTCAGCCGGCCGCAGAGGAGTGTCACTGCCGGCAGCTCTGCCAGGGACGCTGCCAGGGGCTGCCGTGGGGCTCTCGAGTGCTATCAGGTTCAGCCTTGTGCCTGACTCTTCACAAGCTGTTTTACCACCCGGGAGGAGCTACCCGAAGCATGACTCAAAGGCTGACTAGCATCCAACTCATGAATTACAGAAAATTGATGCCCTGCTTAAAATTCACAGCAGTGAATTTGTAACGTTCACATTTCTTTGTGACAGTCATCTTGCAGGGAGACAACATCTAACAGCTCCTGAGTTTCCCCCTTGTAACACTGTGGGAATAACATGGCAAAGGCCAAAAAATCTCTGTATTGCTCATTCACACACAGTGCACACACCAGAGTATTGTGCAGCAGTTTCATGATTTGTAGCACATCAGTATAATATATCTATCTCGGAGGAACTACACTGGTGGGTGCTTTTTTTTTGTTGGACTGGGTGGGAGTTTCTTAAATAGACATTAAAACCTTTCTTTTTATAAAGCTTGCTTTCCCAGGTAAGCAAATTTTACTAATCTTTCATGTCTACATACCAAAGCTGTTGTAAACTAAAGCAATCCCAAATTTTAACAGTAATAACCTAGTCTCCATCAGCTTCTTGGTTAGATATAGTTGAGGCAAAGAGCTGATGTTAGAATTGGAAGATATCACCATTGAAGAAGGTATATAATGAGGCCTGCATAAAGCCTTGTTTTGCCACCCATTCATCTCTGAACCTTTGTCATTTAAACAAGAAAATACAAAATGTTCCCCAGCTTCTAACAAGCCTTATTTTCCATAATCTTCACCAATTATTTTCATAACAAAGTTCATAAACTTAACATGGGAATCCAAATAGTCTTAGAGGAACAAATTCTATCCTACACTCAGGCCCTATGTTCATTTTGTTCTTGTATTTCTGATGATTGCCCAGTTGTGTTTCTTTTAAGTGACACACTCTTGAGTTACAGTTTTGTTATTAACTCTCTGATGTTCCTAATAAAACAAACAGCTTGCATCACCAAAGTCATTCTTTGTTCTGAAACAGAGGGTTTTATGCTAGGTGGATGTTAGATATTTTCAGAGGGTGGCCAGCAGGAGACAGCGACAGTTTGGGGATCATAGCGTCTCTCTACTATGTGCACGTGCAGTCCAAAACACTGGAGAATTTTGGCACAAATTTTGCTTCTGTAGTGAGAAAGATGATCAATATCTTGAATTCTGTTTTCTGGGTCTCCAAAATTCATATGAGTTATGTCTATAGATTAACATGAGGTCACCTAAATAGATTTCCTCCATTTTAACTTTTCTTCATATTTCATTAGAGTTTTTTAACCATACATATTTCTAAATTTTAACACACAATTTAAGTAAAATTAATTTTGTAACATTCAGTTTATAGAAAGAAAATTATAAAAACACACACATCTAATATGTAATACAATGCTGGATTTTACCCTGCAGTGGGCAGCAAGCATTTTTTTCTAGTATTTTCCATTATTTTTCGTAGTTTTTATTTATACAGTGCAGTTTTTGGAAAATATATCTAAGACATTCCATATGAGCATGCAGTGGATTCCAAAATGCACCCACTCTGATGTGGAATAATACCCATTTTAAAGCTCTTTTGTGAACTACTCAAATTCTGCCCTACACCCCTGACACTTCAGAATGGCACATGCCTTGTTCAGGAAACTCTGGGACTAAGAAAATGAATATGATATCAACTATCAAAATATCAAGAGGAGAAACCACTATTCTATAGGGGTAATTTTAAGTTATCAACACAGAGGACATCTACATGTAATTGCAGATGGGACCAAGCCAGGCTGCAGAATCCTCTACTTAAATAAATTTTATCATCATGAAAGAAGAGGTCTTTTTGCTCCTATTAGCTGAAGACCAGCACCATACAGTACACAAATTCCAGAGTAGTCATGGAGAGACTTTTAGAGAATAATTAATAGGCAGATTTATTTTGGATATTATTACAGCTGTTCCTGCTGATTATGTTGTAGACCAAACCCTGGTGGGCCACATACTCTTCACACTTGGAACCAGAATGCTGGTCCCTGCTTTGTAAGCAGAAAACCCTATCTCCTGTTTTGGTTTGTTTGCTTGTGACTCTTGTGTTAAGAACAACACTACATATGAGCTTTAACTGCAGTAGTACTAGGTAGCTGTCACAGATTAGATAAAATATCTGAGGTAAAGCTTAGGAAAAAATATAGAGAAATGTAAGAAAAAAGAGAGAAAAAAATATGTGTTATGGGAAAAAAGGATATGATGAAAACTATGGATCAGAAAGAAGGCAGGGGAACTTGACATATTTTCCTTTTACCAAGCAATGTTTTCCAGTAGTTCTTTAGAAAAGTTAATTCTTTGTCACACCATTATCTCTTGTCCCTTAAATATTTCTGTATTCCCCAGGCTACCATGGCAAACTATGCCAAGGTACAAAGGGTCTGGAAGACCTAAGAGAGTCTCAGCATAGAGAAGGAAGGGTACAGATTCAAGAAGTGATGTGTTCCACATTCTTACCTCTGCAGCATCATCTTTCAGTCTCATCTCTGTATCAATGCATGTACACATTGGCACACCACCTTTGAACCTCCTTTGAACTGCTTCTCAGCAAATACTGCTTAAACAGCCAATGTATATATTATATACATTATTATTATATATTATTATTATATATTATATATATATATATTATTATATATTATTGTGCCAACATATTGTATCAGTACCTCTACTAGTACCAGGAGGGAAGAGTGAAGGACCAAGATGGAGGGATGTTACCAACATCTTCATTTGATTGCCTGTAAACCAATCAGGTAAACCTCAACACCTTTATACCCCATATGGGGTAACTTATTGGTAATCATGACTAGAGTGTGTTGGAACAGGACTGACCAGCTAAAGGGGATGGATTCTTAATGGTGCTTTTTTGTATCCTTTTTAAAACATGATTTGAAGACTTGGGAGGAATACAAAGCCAATGGCAGGGGTAGCATTTGGCACTGCTATGGTCAAGACACTCTGAGGTAGCTGATGCACCTTTACTCATATTGCTCTGCCAGAGCAACCCCCTAACTTGGAAAGTAACTGAGTAAAGTTGCTTCTCGCTTACACTGGCGTGAATTGAATATACCTCAGTAAAAACCCATTCAGTTCTACTGGTGCAAGCCTGCTGTGTAAGTGATGTGAGAATCAAGCCCTATTTCACCAGCCATTGCAAAGGGATAATTTATGATTTGGACTGTTCAGCTGCTGCCACAATGCGTAAGCCTGGGATCAATGGTGCTTAGGAATTAGTACATCTTGTCCCATAGAAGTGAGAAGAGGGCTGGACTGGGGTTTGTACTCCTGTTAACATCAGGCAGTGAGTGGTCATTTCTCACAGATTCTGGCGTGGTACAAGTGCAGGACAGGTCTGAGCCTAGAGGAGTAGTCTGGGATGCTAGACAGTGTTTCTCCATCCCCTGTTAGGCATGCCTTGTGAAACACTATGATTTTTATTATATAACACAAGATTTTTATTATTTACTTAGTGAAAAGGAGTATTAATACTTTGTGATGGTCATATTAGATGAAAACATAATCTTTGCTGTCTTGTCTGAACTTCCTTTACCTGCTTACTATTACTTATCACCAGGGACAGCTTTTCATTTCTGTTTCCTGGATCCCTGTTTCACTGTTTGGATATATTATTTTGAACGCTTGCAGGAGATTGTATCTTCATCAACTAAAAAGAGAAATAAACAAAAGAGTGAGAAGCTTGCTTTGCTGGCAACTAAACTAAATTTTTGCAGTGTAATTCTGGAAATATATCTGACTTTTGTGCACTGGTCTAAATGCAATCTTAATTTCACCATCTGAAATGGGGAAAGAATGACTAGGGGATGTGACATCACGCTTAGCAGTAGGACACGGCCATTCATTTGGAACATCGTGAGCTGTGCTGGAAGAACCTGTTCTTAAATAAATTGTATTTTAGGTACTCCTGAGTTTTGGCAGAAGAATGAGGGGCACCCAAGTGGGATCATCACAAGTTTCCCATGCTTCCCTCAGTTTGGAATTCACTCATCAGCAAATAGAAACCAAGTCTTGATTGTGGCAGCACTGCATATAAGTAACTGCTTGGCCACCCATTGCAAAAATCATGTCCTACACTTTCTGCTGGTTTCATTCCCACAAAGTTCGACCCACACATTTGAAGGGTTTTATCTGTTTATAACAAAAGCCCAGGCATTTGGCAAAACAAAAAGTCCTATTTAATCGGGGATATTTTTAATCTCACTACCTTTTTGTTCTCTAAAATGGTTCTCTGTTCAGCACTAGTGTTATTATTTTACTATAGAAATAGCAGGGCTTTGTTTGTTATTTCCTGCAAATGTTTGTATCTTGAATGCTTGTGTCTCAGACGTATTCAGCAATTGACTTTGCCCGTTGTGCTTTCAAAATTCAGGAGATTAGCATTAAGCTTTGGCAACGATTTATGCTGTTACCAAAGATCTTTGGACAAACGTGGAATTAAAAAAAATGAACCTGATGCTAATGACATTTGTAGGCCAAATTCAACTATGTCATAAATCACAGTAAAAGATGCATGCAGTGTTGATCAGAGACAGAATGATGAGACATACATCCTTCCAAAAAGGTAACTTGTCTAAGGCTGGCCTTGAATCTGTAAAAAGAGGGTAGCTCAAGCTGGTGTGTGCATACGTGGTGCGTGAGTGTGTGCATATTGGGGAAAGTAAAGCTTTATCCCACAGTGGCTGTAGGAAAAAGCCTTAATCTGGATTTATTTGTACTTCATTCCCAGAGTGACGCAAAAGATCTTAGAGCCAATCTGTACTGCACAAGGGAGTCAGGTGCAGAGGTATTTGTGCTGAGAGCCAGAGAGCTCAGAAAGCGAGCCAGCCCCATGGCAGGAGCAGGGGCACTGTGCAGGGGGATCCCCTTGGCTCCAGTACTGCGGAGCCTGGCTGCTTGGCCCCAGGTTGTGGGGACGGGCTCCAGTGTCACGCACACACCAGTCCTTCTACCACCTGCCTTCACACAGTCATCACTTCTTCCTTTTGCCATCAATGCTCCACAGTTTGAACTCCTTGACCAGTTTCAGTTTTTCATTTCTAAGCTCTAATTTTAGCCTTTAGATGCTCTATCACTTTCTTCTCTTCCTGGATTGTTGTAACCCTCCTAACCCGTCTGTGCTACAAGACTGACCTACCAATTTCTATCTACCCTAGATACGTGATGTTTCCAGGGCTTCACTGTTCCTACCTTTGCGCTCCTGGTGTGTAGAATGCACAGTTCCCATTTTGTGACTTCAGCTTTGACTTACAAAGCAGAAGAGGGACATGTTCAATGTTGTCTTCCAATAAAAAAACTCTTCCTATCGGCTGATTAATTAAATACTTATTTATTTAATTAAAAACAACTTCTCCATTCACTGTAGAGCTTTCCCATTGCTGCCCTAGCAGTGATTAAGACAGACACCACATGACCCTTTAAACTTTGGGCAAACTGCAGAATGTGTTAAGACCAACATATGCGTTAAAACTCTTTCCTTCTGGTGAAATGAAAGGCACAATTAAGTGTCCAGTTATGAAATAGCTGTAGACAATAGAAGCCACAGCTGGAGGTACACAGACCTAAGCAAAGGACTGTTTGAAGAAGATTTAGTGAGCCTGTAATAGGATGCAAACTGAAGCTGCTCCTGACATGAAAAGTTCCTGTCCATCCATTCTTCCAGTCTTTGATTGCCACCCTTGCACCTCTCCTCTGCTCTGTGCTGACCCTGTGTATTTGTGTAATGCACTGTCAGCTGGAACAGGGAATAGCATGGCTAAAAATCACCTAGTGAAAAAAATACCCTACATTTATGACAGTACTTCAGTTGCATAAAGTCACTGAATAGCCACAACTGTGAAGACATAGCAAGCAAGATCCCTGGCCCTAGTCTAGAATCCAAGGGAATAAGTACTCATTTGTTATTCCATGTGCAGGTGGGAGAATGAGAAAGGAGTTTGACTCTGGGTAGAAGCAAGGGAAGGACATTTTGAGATGCAGCGTTGACTAAGAAACCATACAGATGGGGAAATGAAACAGCTTTTAACTTCTGAGCTGTGTGATGCAGTGACACCTCACACTGATGCATGAACTTGATTGCAGCAATGAAATATTTGTTTTGTAGAATACCTTTCCTCAGCCACCACAAACTATTTGGTAAGAACTTGATATTGTATAACTGCTTGTGTCCTAGCATTCAAGCTAGGCTACACAATTTTAAGACACAAAATCTTTCAACATGTGTTCCCAGAGAGGCTGTCCTCAAAGCTAAGTATCAGAGTAGAGACTTTTATATGACCCCTGTGACATCTGCCTTTGTATGACTTGAGAAGTGGTCTGACACCCAGAATAGAAATGCCTCCAAGACTCTTCTTCCTTCTGCATACAGTGCTTAATATTAGATGAAATTTATTCTGTTTCAGTATGAATTTAAATATAAATTTCTTAATGCTAATATACAGAAATACACAGAAAAGTAAATATGCACACTTTGACAAATATCAGTTATATTAAAGTATATCAGGACAGTTTCCTTAGTCTTTTCAGGAGCAATAAAATTCCACCATGCCTTATAGATCATGGAATAAGATAAAACAAGTGTTATTATGAAATCATGAGGGTGATAATGTTTTCTAAGGAACTATAGCCAAGATCATCTGGCTATTCTTATTTTTAGTCATATATTACTCTGGGTTGTTTTCCATGAGATTTCTGGAAGATATTTTTCCACTTAATAAAATAAATTCATATTCATTTACCGTAATGAAATTCAAAGTAACTTTCAATTTAGAGTTTTAGCTTCTGATAACAATTTCTTATGTAAAGCAGCTGCTATTTTAAGTCTTTCTCTCTTGCTTGCTCACAGAAGAGAGTAATGGGCTCTGGCTGGCTATCTATAGCATCTCTAAAATGTTTGGCTTTTTTATTTTAGCACACTACAGTTTAATTAATTTATAATATTTAAGATGTTAACACCAAAATCCATTCGATAAAATTAATTGTATGTGTTATTTATGAGGAAGATACATAAGGATTTCAGTAATTCTTAAAAACATTTACATTTTTTTTCTTCTGATGTTTTGTTTTACGCTATATTTTATAGGTCTTCATTTGTATTTGATGTAGGTTTTGAACTTCAGATTTATGTCTCAACACCTCGCAACAAATTCTGTAAATATTCTGTGGGGGCTTTGTCCTGAAACATAAACACTTCTTATTGAGGCACTGAAGAAAAACAGACCCCCTCATTTATTATGTGATATCCAGGAGGCTAAGGAGATTTTGATCTCTTTTTTTTTCAGGAACATCTTCTTCAGTAAGAATAATGAAATGTCATCATGCTAAGGTGAATCATAATAAATGTTATGTCTTGGTTGACACTGAAAAATAAATCAAAGAAAGTTGTGAGAAATATTGGTGACTTTTTTTTCCACAGAGATTTGGACCAGCTCTGTAAATTAAACAGTACGCGATGACAGCTTTGAGGCGGTAAGTAAACCATTCAGTAGATAATCTCCATAGTAACAAAAAAAAGTTTAACCATCTCAAACCAAAATAGCACATCTGGACCTGGCTGTGTCATATGGCAATAGAGAACATTTTATTGTCGTCAAAAGTCACAGCACACAAGAAAACTGCACAGCTTAATCCTTGTTAGTAGAAATCAGTGAAGTACAAGGGATGTGTTTGGGAGGATTCTGGTCCTGTAAGACATTATATATTTGCTCAACTTTATGCTGTGTAAGCATCCTGTTGTGATCCATCTTCTGCTTGCAAGTTAGCAGTAAAAACAGTAAAAACTCCCTTAATGAATATGGAGTCCAGTCCTGAAAATTCTTGCTCATAAGAGTAGTCCTAAATCATTAACAGAATGCATTTGAGTAATAACTGATTCACTGCATTCCTAATTAGCAGTATTTGAGTTTAATTGCAATAAACTTCAAAACTGAGGACCTATTTTACAAGACAAATTCTTTAGTGCTGAAGATGGAATCATTTAATTGGTGTGGGTGCAGAAACTTGGAGATAGACTGAAGTGCTGAAGAGAACACAAAATTTTCTTCAGTAAGGACAAGGCTGTGTGTGACATCCATACCTCTCCCTGAGAACAAAAAGGAGCAGGAAGTCCACTTTTCATCTTGTTCAAGCTGCAAAACTTTGGGTCAAGCCTTGCTGAACCAGTGCATAGCTGATGGTAGGAGGCATCCACAGGGTGGTTTTAGGAGTTGTGTGGGGTTCAGCTGCTCCCTTATCAAAACCCTCACTTTCGGTTTCACAATGGGGTGCAAATTTCCCCCTTTATAAGTCTGCAAGTAGTCAGGGAAGGAAAGAGGTATAGTCTTGATTCTGTCTTTTTGGCGAAATTGCCAGTTCAGCTAGTGAAATGACATGGGGATATGTAGCAATTTGTAGCTATGGGCTGTAGCCATACCTACTGTGTCTCAGAGATAAACTTTTCCAGAGTTTGTGCTTCCTGAGGCTTTTCCTGGGCTGGAGTCTTTATGTATCTCCTTTTGCTCAGGCCCAGGCCTGTTCTGAAAGGCACACTTTGAGTCTCCAAAGCAATGAAAAACTGTGTGACTAATCAGGTCTCTGGGACTCTGTGAGAGCTCTGCATCCAGTCTTGACGCCCTGAAGGCAGTCAGCTCTGACAGACTTCCCTAGTATGCTTTCAGCTCGTCCTTACCCATACCTCGATATAGGAGAGCTAAAAAGGGCCAACATGGGTTCCAGAAGTAGGAGTAGAGAGATTTCTAGATTTATGCCAATGACAGTCACATACAACAATTTTCATTCATTGCTGGTACTGCCTCCTTCCTCATGGTGCCACAACATGCTTTATGTTTCTGTCTTTCTGTACTAACCTATTCTTCCTAAGCTCATTTTTGTTCTGGGACAGGTCCCTGGACTGACCTAGGACCAGAAAGTTCCATGGATGGGGATATCCCTGTGTGAGTGGATTGTTCTTCTCCTCACTTGAAAAGGACAGTCTGCTACAGTCTCCCTCTGTAGTAATCTTTAAGTACGATTCAGACCTCTTTAAAGAAGAGTTTAGTTTGAAGGGAGAGTCATATCTGTTTCCACTGTATGTACCAAAAATATTCCCTAATCCAGACCTAAAAGGATAACAAGACAGGATTTGCAAAGTCTTGGCACAACAATGTACGTGATAACAAATGATTTGACATAATCCTTCCAAGACAAAAAAGATGTTCAGCATACAGACAGATTTATAAAGCTGGGTGATGAAGCAAGATCAGTACCTCTAATTGAAATACAACAATACTTGTATCACAAGAAGCCTCCTAAGCAACCTTTTCACAGCTCACTGAAAGCACGTACTTCACCATCTTTCCTTTCATGTTCTTTTGTGAAATACTTTAGTAGGGATATTTTGGGTGGGATTCTTATCTGCACATGTTTATCTTTTAATGCAAATATTTCCATCATCTATGCCCTCTTCCTTTGGCTGTGTGAGCATGCTGGACATTGTTTCTGGCTGGAGTAGAGGGCACCTGGGTAATAAATTATTACATTGCACAACAACATCCTTTATAATTTAAGGTTGCCAGTGATTCAGTAGCTCTGAGACTCCAACTCAGACTTTAACAGTGTGTTGCTAAAAAGGGGGGGTTAAATACTGTTCAAACATTACTTTTCTGGATCAGGCAAATTTCATTTGCACCTGCCAATGGCCAATTGATAAGTATACACTGGTAGATGTCCAACAGCAGTGGGCCAGTGAGTTAGATAAATACCATAAAACACCATAAGCATTGAAGGTTAGTGATTTCCCAGCTCTCACACTCCAGTAGATATAAACTATTTTCTCAAAAAAGATCAAAAATAAATAAATCTACTTTGCAAGGTAAAAAAGATTAAAATTCATATTCAAAACAAAAAATAAATTCCTCTCAGAGTTTATTGCAGTTATCTGCTAGGTTTCCTGCCTCTCAGATGTTAATTATGATTTAATCAAAATTTGTGGTCAATTTTTAAGTATAAAAGCATCTCATATGACTGGTTGCCAATTCTGAAGTCTAAAGGCCTTGCTTTATATTGCTGTAGTAGAACAGAAAATATAATCAAAGTTTGACCTTCAACTTTAATCCTATAAACAGAGAATTTGCTTACTTTACCTTGGAAACGGATGTGATTCATCACAGTAGCCCATAAATAACATGTCAAACTGTTAGACCGATCAATGAAAATAAGTTATTGAAAAATAATGTGATTGTAAAGTCTCTATGTAAACTAGCTTAGTGTTATTTTAAAATGAGGAGGGCTTTCAGAATGAGGTAAATATTTTTTTAAGGAGAATAGTAACTATGTAATAAATGCAGTAAACATTAAACATATTTGCCCTATGCAAGATATTCTTTTTCATGAGAAGTACCTTAATGTAAATAAGCATTAAAGCTCCAGAGGAAGAATTGGGCTCCACTTAGATCAAGACTGCAAATGGCAGGTTAGCTAAACTGTCTGTTGCTTATCACCATGCCTGAAACAAAAACAGAGGGTGAACTCTTGTCCACATGGGAGCCCACAGGAATGGCTCAGTCATGAAGAACCTGCATTTGAGACCTCAAAGCTGAAAGCAGAAGTTCTGGGATGCGAACTGAATTAAGTCTCCACTATTTATTTGCAGGTATTGACTCTGAAGTCTGATGACAGCAATTTAAATAGGAAGCTGTTGTTTCATGGCTTATGTTTCCAACAAGAATACCCAGAAAATGAAGTATTTCACAAAAAGTATACTTTTAGATGCAAAAATTCTGACTTTAAAATTCTTTGATGTAGTAGCACAGCACACATTTAAACAATATGGCTCTATGAGGATATTGAACTGAACTGAATATCAAAATGAATAACCTAAATTTGCTGAATGTATATTACCAAGTTTTACTGTCCAAGTAACCAGAAAGTTATTTTACTGAGCAGAGGGTTGAAGCTTGCTGTGTCAGAATCAGACCTTGTCTGGCAATTAGATCTACCAGCTGAAGCTTGTTTGCACTCCTTGTGTCAGTAATAGTGGAGATAGGCAAGTTATTGTCATGCCAAAATATAAATAACATTTTTCATCCTACTTTATTACAAAGCGTTTGTTTGTACACTATGGAGTCTTTCAATATAAGTAATTAACGTATGAATAGATTGCCTTGCTGTTCAATGAGACTGGGAGGTGATGCAGTTATATCTGATGACAGGTGTGCACCTTCCTTTTTTACCTTTCATTGGTGCCATAAAAATGATTGAAAAATTCTCTTTTTACCTTATACAGGAATCGTTTTGCTGAGCTTATACTGTAAACTTGTGAAGAAAGACTATAACATAAACAATGGTGGTTTTGTGAATAATTTTCTGACAGAGAAGCTCTTTAGTATTTTTCAGACAAATGTGACTGTGTTTTAATTTGTTAATATAAATGGAATATAGCTGCAGTCAAAAGCATTCTGGATTTGCATGATGACAGCCGGAACCCTCTCCTGGCCTTTCTCCTTGTCATTTACAGTTTATTTACTTGAACCTCAGACCTGGTGGGAGGAAATGAGGAAATGTCAGGAATCCCACGTGGACTCAGCGAATCTCTGCCAATAAGCAGCTCCAAGAGCTGCTTGATGGAAACTCTGCCCCCAGTGAAACATCACTTTCCTCACCTTTCACAGTGCCTCACTCTGTGTACAGCCTCTGCCTGCCTTGGAGCACAGCTGTGGCTCCACCACTGTGACAAGTGGCACCCCTGGCGCTGGAGGGGTCAGGGGGCCCATGGGGTCCCACTGAGCACAGGGTGCTGCTTTCAGAGAGACCTTTTGTCCTGTCACAGCAGTAAAGCCAAGGGGACACCTCTGCTTGTCTACTCAGTATTACCAAAGTGCACAAGAGCAGCTGCAGAGGTACAGGCCTGCAGGACCCTGAAGAGAAGAGCCCATCCCGACTCTTAGCTCAAGTGGAAGGCTAAGGATGGCACAGGGGCAGAGCAGAGGAGCAGAGGGAGGGCAGGGGAACTGGGAGCTGCACATCTCTCTGAAGCAGCACATTTCCAAGCCCAGCTGCCCCTTGTAGAGGCAGAGGCTCCTGTGGTCTGTGACCCACCCCACGTGCAGAGGGAGATTGCTGTGGCCGTGGACTGTGGCATCTCCCCCAGCCAGCTGCCCCACAGCCAGGGCAGCCCAGGGGAACAAGAGCTTCATTTCCATCATGCCCCATAAAGGACAAGTAGCAAAGGACTGTTTTGAGAAGGTTGGAGTAATGATAATGAAAGAATTTTTGAACTGTTTATGTATAACTTCCTGAAGTGTGCAAGACAGAAAGAAAGAGAGCACAAAGGTGCTTTCCTGATGATTTAACAAATGGTTGCCATTCTCATCTGCCTGGGATCTACACTTCCAGCTTTCATGTCTTGGTTGTAAAATGAACTTAGTACTGCAGTCAGCATTAGCAGACATGCTTCGATATATTGTAATTGAAAGAACCTTTTAAAGAGTGATTTCCATAGACAACAAAGCTTACTTTCTATTTCCTTTTTATGGACTACTATTTTAGACAACTGAGTGCTGAAATTCATCTGTATGCTCACAAAACTTTTTAATGGCAGCCCTTCCATAATATTGCTTAAAGAAAACAGCACATAATTTTCTGTGTTCTGCTTTAATATTGTTTTTTGATTTTACAGGTTTTTATTTTGTGTTTGAAGATTTATTTGTGGAGAGACTTCTGTAGTATCAATTCCTCACCTTCAGTCAATGCCGGTCAGATTTAAGCAAATAAATTCCCCTTAAGGTAGAGTGAAAATTTAAATTGCTTGGCCTGGGAGTAGAGGAGGGACTTCTTTAAAATATTTTAATATCCAAAAAAACCCTTTTTTTTTTTTTTTGAGGGAAGAATAGTGAACTCTAAACAACTTTTTGATTTTGCGGTTACTATTCTTGTTTTATTAAAAGAAACATCTGTTTTAAGATGGAGTAGCAGTACCATGTCATTACTGCTTTCTCTTGCATCTTCCTCCTCTCACCCAAACATATGTTATGGGTCAGAAAACTTTTTTGTCATTTATACTGATAATGCAACTAATTCACCCATGCATGCTGTGCTGGTCTCATAACACATGCCAGTTTATCTCACACATTACTCATCATGTTGTGGAAAAGAGAGCCCAAAATATCAGAAAGAAATTTGAAGAACATACGACTGTGGCTGAGCCAAGAGAAGTGGTGCTGGGGTTTATAGATGCAGTTAATACTACTGTGAGCAGTGCTATTGCTGGCAGTCCTGACAGTTTTTTAAAAAAAAAGAAAGTCACTTACTGAGTTCCTTGTGCTGGGTTGAGCAACTCACTAAAAATAAATCATCCATTCCTTTCTACTGCCAAGAAATAGAGGAGAAATATAAGCGTTGTAGTTAACAGAGAGGCTGACCTTAGAGATTCTGTTGCCCCAGAGCTGACGAGATTATAGGGAAGGGAGAGTTTATAGCAGAGATTTTAGAAACAAATGCTTTAGGATTTCATTCCACATTTGGGAAAAAACCCACCGAAAAACATTCAGTCCTTTGGGACATTTTTCACGACTTGTTTATCTTCCTCCATCAAGATTCAGCACTCATAAAATCTCATGCTGTGTTTGTATTGCTTTGTTGCAAGCTCTTGTTATTTTGCAGCAAAACTGCAAATAACTCATACTGGAGTAAAGTTGCTACTTGGCCATCTAAATTTTTCACAAAAGGCAGCAAAAAATAGATACACTACTCATAGAGCAGTAGAAAAGATTGCTGTTCATGCTGACTCCAAAAGACAAATCAGTTAATTAACTTGTTTATAAAATCTAATTATTATTAATTGTTTTTGTGTTATTTTTATGCACACTGTGAATGGGAAATACAAAAATGCCAAGCAGCTATTGTTCTTTTATCAGAAGGATGACACAGGCACAATACTTTCAAGGGCATGCTAACAAAACGTCATGTATTTCTACCTCAAAAGTAAATTTCTACCATCCTTAATGTGCAATCCAGCTGTGAGATACCACCGCACTGAGTAGATTATATATAATTAAGTTTGGTTTGTTGTTTTTTGTTGGGTTTGTTGTTGTTGTTTTTTTTTCAGAAAGGAGTGAATGAAATTATTTGCATTTTAAATTAAACTAAATTTGTTTGGGAATTTACAATCAATCTGGCATTTGGCAGGTTTCTCTGACCTATCCTAATATGTCTGCTAAAGGAAAATACCTATTTTATTTATATAGATTAATCTAAAGTGTACATAACATACTCTGAAAGTTTTAAAACACCTCTAGAACTACAGCATGACGAGGCATCATAACACATATTCACATCATACTCGGTGGTGTAAGAAAGGTCAAACAGCCCATGGAATTTAACAATATGCTATATTCATCTTAAAATTCCTCAGTCTTCATCCAGGTTTTTGTCATGTTTCAAGCCTTCATTAATGCTACTGTTTTCTGGAAAGTCTGGATTCTTTTAGATGAAGCAGCAGTGCTGGCCTTCAGTAATTTGTTTGATGGAAAATAATTCGAAAGTATATGAGAGGTAATAAATAAAACTGAACTTGCATTCCCTTTTTCAGCTTTGCTGTGATGTATTTTTTGGAATAGATTTACATTTATGACTAAGGATAGTGTCATCAATAATTTATCCTTCAGCAAAATGCATTATGTTATAAATTTAATCACACACCAGATCAGACTATTCTAATTTTAAGACTGTGTCATAAAAAAACCCCTTTTTACTGAGAGAGATGCCATATTCATCTGTGAGAAGTGCCTTAGCACTCAGAACCCTTAAAGTATTTAGTTATTTCAACAGGCCACAATCCAGATAAAATTCAGATAAAAGAGCAATTTTTTGTGTGTTTGAAAACATCTGAAGTTTGTTTCTCCATTCCTGTTTTTATTGAAAGGTGTAGATATCAATAACTTCTGAGTTCTGTATCTCAGAATTTTCATTTATTTAAGGTGCACATAAAGATATGCCTTCTAAGATGGGGAAAAAAAGGACTTGCAATTAAAATAAACAAAATCATTTAAATACAAAGAATGAGATAACCGAACAATTATTTCAGAATACAATTTTCTTTATCCATTAACTTTTTAAAAAGTCTACCTGGTAGAGTTGACACTCTCACAAGTTGTGAATGACAACTCTTAAACTTTTAAATTTTTATATACATTTTGCATTTGAAATTATTGTCAATGCCATTTCATGTTTTTAAATAATGAAAAAAACAATAATTAGTTCCCTTTTCTCTCTCTAGAAGCAAAGAACTTCCATCAATATTTTTGTGTTTCTAGAGTTTTAAGTATCAATGATGACAGGAGATAAATATGTTCTTTTCAATCAATTCTTTGTTTCTCCATGTATAGGAAGAAAGAACACACTGATGGCAATATAGAAAAAAAATAATATAGGCCATTTTGGCTATAAGTGAACCTTGTGGAACAACACTTTAATTTTCTGTTGTAGTTAATGAAATACCACAGTATTCCTTCTGCAGAAGCCATCTTGCAGATCTGAGTTCCTTAGCAATTAAAACAATCAAGAAAACAATTGCACATTAAAAATAATTCAGTACTTTTGTTCTTAGATAGAATTACATTTATGGCTAATTCCATTTTCATGTTGTCTTTCATCATGCCAGGTGACAGGCATTTTTGAGTGATTTATTTTGCATAAACTCCAGTCAGCCTTGTGGTAATTATCCATATGTAAATCTTTGTTCACTCATTTTAGAAAATGTAAAACCTCTTCCTCTGCAGTAGAGAACTTGTCTTGTTTATAGACTGCTATCATGGGAGTTTTTGTCACTGCCATGATTTACTTGGAGCTGCAGCTTAATCATGCTTCTATCATGATCATTGCTTGGCAGTTGTGTAGTTGTATGTGTTTCCCAGATCTGTTTCTTGTGTAATCCATTATCAAACTGAAGACAATTAACAATTACATTGCTTACTGTGGTGGCTTCAAAAGTTTAACTGATTGATTTTTATTTTTTTTATCCTTACATATATTATAAATTAATAAGTAAAGGATATTTCCTCTCAGTTAGAGCAAGCTATTTTCCAAGGATATCCTCTCTGTGGTCAGTGATTATAGTGTATTCAAAGCAACAATGTGTCAGTCTTCCTTGTGAATGTTAGGTGCTAATGTAATATAAATAGAATTTTTGTACTACGGCAATTTAAACAGAATTTTATGCTATGAATTATATATTTTCAGTGAGGTTTATCTTGAAACAGAAGAAAGAAGAAACAAAAAGATCCAGTCAGCTTCTCCTGATCGTGCTTATGCATTGTCAGTGACCTCATAACTACATTCCATTTTTGACAAGGTTTTTGATATTGCAAAAATAGTAATTTAGGATATAGGATTTAGGATACAGGATATCCTAAATACTTTACCACTAAATTTTTGCATTCTTTGTAACCACGTAGAACTCCAACCCTAGTATACAAATCCATGAATGCCAGAGAGGAGAAACGAACTGTCAATAGAACAAGAATGTACCTGAATTTGGAGGTAAAATAGAAACTTCTGGGGCTTTATGAGCTATGGACTCTCTTCTAGCAAAAGACTGCTAAGACAAAGCAGTCTATCCTCATTTCTGCCTTTCTTTCAAAAAAATTCCATACCAAATGAAATCTCTCCCTGTTGCTGTTTCTGACATTCATCTAAAGGACCAGGAGAGAAGACTGACTGGCAAGAACAGATTGAAGTCAGTCCAAAAGAAGTATCTTAATTATTATTTATGCATACAAGCACTATCTCTGTGTGGTTTGTGGCTGGGAAAAGCAACTTCTCTTTCTTTTTTAAGCTACCTTCTTTTTCCTGAAACAATTAAGGTTTCTCAGAATGACAGTGGGACTTCTTTCCTCCTGTCCCAATGTGTTGTTATTCAATGGCTGTCTTGGTATCTATGAAGGGCAGCATGATTTCCATCCACCCATCCACCATGGGTGTCGTGGTTTAACCCAAGCTGACAACATGAAGCCACTCATTCATTCTCCCACAGCAGATGGGGAGGAGAATCAGAAGAGCAAACCTGAGAGAACTCATAGGTTGAGACACAGACAATTTAATAGGGAAAGAAAAAGCTGTGAACACATGCAGAGCAAAACAAGAGGTTCATTCACTGCTTCCCATGGGCAGGCAGGTGTCAGCCAGTCTCAGGACAGAAGGCCTTCATCCCATGTAACAGTGGTCCCTCTGATGGTCCCATCCTTTCTCCTCTAGCTTTATGTGCCAAGCATGACATCGCATGGTACACAATGTCCTCGTGGCCAGCTGGGGTCAACAATCCGGACTGTGTCAAATTCTTGTGCACCCCATCCTACTCAGTGGTGGGAGGGGAGGAGACACAGAAGGCCTTGATACTGTCTAAGAGCTGCTTAGCAATAACAAAGTCTTCCCAATATGTTCAACACTTGTTCCGACACTAAAAACTCTGTACAAGCTAATATAGAAAAATATTAACTCTTAGCTACAATATTGCCTTTGTCCTAATTCCTATTTGCTGACGTCCCTTAAACTGGCAGCAACATTTCAGAGCTTATTTAAGAAGAACCAAAGACAATACTCAACTTCTGCTCTTCTGTTTTGAGGGATGTCTTCTTTTATTCAATATGTATTGAACATAGATATTATATCTGTTCAAATTCCATTAACCAGAGGAAATCACCCTCAAGAGAGAAGTGGTTGTAGTACTCTAAATTGTGGGGGGGTTATTCCACAAATTTTTTAGCTTGTGACAAATATGATCAACTCCTTCAAGGCATGGTTTTATGTACTTTTTTGAACCGTAGGATCGAGATCTGCATCATGTGCTGATTGTTGGGGCGGCTATATGTCCTACAACATCTCCTAGGAAAGAATTGCCAGCTGAGTTTTCACATTCAATTTCAGTTGACACATACTGTAGTTGTTTGTTACTTGATTGTGAGTGGCTTCCAAGTCAACTTGTGGCAGTTTCCAACACTAAAAGTAAAATTTTTAATTTTCGCCACTGATGTTCCAATTTATTCAATATATTAAATAAATGTGAAATTTTTCTATACATTTCTTTCTGATTCTGAGAAAAACACACTAAAAAAATTTAATGAATTCTCTTCTTGCCCTGAAGTGGAAAGCCAATAACAATACATTATACATTTAAAAAGCATTTCATTAAAGTTAATATCAGAATATACTGCTAGTTATAGATCATTTAATTGTTATGTATTAAGCATAAGATATGTCTAATATTCTTTTCAAGCTTGCATATTCTTGAAATTTATTATGTCAATCGTCAGCTGCTATGACATCACAAGATGAATTCAAAGCAATGATTACTTTAGTATTTAAAATGCTTGAAGTGTACCAATTATTCAGGCTGCTAAGTGAAAGTAAAAATGTCAGCTTAGCTCTCTATAATCCCATAATGTTTAAAGGTTCATGAATTACGCATAGACCAGAGAGAAACAGAGAAGTTAGTTTGAGTAAAAGACATTTCCTCTGCAAAATATGTTGAAACCAGATCCTTTAAAATATTCTAGTGATTAATCAGAATGATTTAAAACACTTGATTACTTTAGTCCTTGTGTTTGAATTTACTTTCAGCATAAAGCTTTCCTATATTTATTGTGAATTGTAACTAAGCAGTGTGTGTCTAATGCTTTATAGATATCCATCTGTAAAATGTAAGAACACAGGTCTTGTATTTTTTGCTATTTGAACCAAGCTGAGAAATGCGGGGACCAAAAACTGAGTGTGAAAAATTTTTGCTTGTTTTTACATCCTGTGTCATCGTGCCACTTCTGCATATCTTAGCTGAATATTGAGGTACTTCAGAAGTAAGGTTTTATTTCCTCTACTGGTACCAGGTAATGAAAGTAGAAGAAAACAGTCTTGAGACTAGACTCAGTGCAGGAAACTGCTGCAGAAAAATATTACTACAGGCTGATAAAGAGCTGGAGGGCCAAGTCATTCATTCTTAGAGTCACAGAATCATTTAGATTGGAAAAGATCTCTGAAGTCATCTAATCCAATTATTGACTTAACACTGCCAAGTTCAACACTCAAACACGTCCTAGAGTGCAACATCTACCTATCTTTTAAATACCCCTAAGGGTGGTGACTTAACTGCTCCTTTTGGCAGCCCGTTAAAATTTCTATGAAGAAATTTCCTCTAACATCTAGTCTGAATCTCCTCTGTGACAACTTGTTTCCCGAGAGAAGAGACTGAACCCCCACCTCATTGCAACTTTTTTCAGCTAGTTCTAGAGAATTAACAATTCTCTCTATATATACTCCTTTTCTCCAGGCTTAACAACCCCAGCTCTCTTACAGCACTTGTGCTCCAGACCCTGCCCCAGCTCCCCTGCCCTTCTCTGCACTCACTCCAGCCCCTCAGTGTCTTTCCTGCAGTCAGGGCCCAGAACTGGACACAGCACTCCAGGTGTGGCCTCACCAGTGCCCAGGACAGGGGGACAATCCCTGCCCTGCTCCTGCTGGCCACACTATTGCTGAGCCAGGCCAGGATGTCATTGGCCTTCTTGGCCACCTGGGCACAGCCTGGCTCATGTTCAGCTGCTGTCACCAGCACCCCCAGGTCCTTTCCAGCCACTCTGCCCCAGCCTGTGGCACTGCCTGGGCCATTGATCCAGCCTGTCCTGATCCCTCTGCAGAGCCTTCATCCCTCCTGAAGATCAACACTCCCACCCAATGTAGTGTCACCTGCAAACTGACTGAGACTGCACTTGATCCCCTCATCCAGCTCATCAACAAAGACATTAAGTATGACTGTCCCCAGCACTGATCCCTGGAGAACACCATTGGTGACTGGCCACCAACTGGATTTATCATCTTCATTCACCACTCTCTGGGCCCAGCCACCCACCCAATTTTTAGCCAAATGAAAAGTACACTTGTCCAAGCCATAAGCAGTCAGTTTTTCCAGGAAAATGTTATGGAAACATTGTTGGAGGCTAGATAAATGTCCAGGCAGACAATATTCACAGCCTTTTCCTCATAGACTCTGTTGGTCAACCTGTCATAGAAGGAGATCATGTTAGCCAAGCAGGACCTGCATTTCATAAACTCATCTGTCTGGGCCTGGTCCCCTGGGTCTGCTGCATGTGTCATGTCAATGACACTCCAGATGACCTCTCCACAGCCTTGCTCCAGGACCAGGGTCAGGCTGACAGGCTTGTAGTTCTCTTGATTCTTCTTCCTGCCTTTCTTGTAGATGGGAGTGACCAGAGCCAACCTCTGGTCAACTGGAGCTCCTCAGTTAACCAGGACTGCTGTAAAGTGATGGGAAGTGGCTCAGTGAGAACTTCCAGCAGCTCCCTCAGTACCCTTGAGAGGATCCCATCTGGCTCCATAGATCTGTGTATGCCTAGGTGATGTAGGAGATCACTGACTATGTAGTCTTGGATTATAGGACTTCATTTGCACCTTGTACCTGTCTTCTGGCTTAGGGGGCTTAAGTACTCAAAACCCAGTTGGTCTTACTATTGAAATATGAGGCAAAGAAGACGTTTTCTCTGTGTTTTCTTCATCCTTTTTCACTGTTTTTCCCCCAGTCCAGCAAATATGGATTCTATTTCTTCAAAGTTCCTTATAAAGTAACTAAAGGGAACATCGGTTCTTTTATACTCTCCCTTTTACCAGTGCAAAGGATTAATATTATTAAGCTTGTATTTGTACTGACAAGAATAAAAAATATTCAGTATTAAACTACTTATTTAAATAGTCAGAAAAATTCAGGGCAAATTTTCATATTCTCTTATAGCTCATCTATATCTTAAAAAATGAAGTCAGCCCCTTTCCCTGTGTAGGTTTGAAAATACTTTCATCTTCATGCCTGCCTTTCTAGTGCTTTCTGTTGGAAATCCTAGATTTGCTGTGCTACTTGGTAATGAGCATTTCATACTGCAAACTGCCAACCCAAATCATTGAAGAAACAGATAAGACTTCTACTTAGCACACTTCTGGAGAGCTTTACTGAAGCAGCTTTACTGCACAACTCAAAGTGAATGCAAGAATCTCACTGTCTGGATATAAGCAGTAGGGTCTAACTCCATTACAGACAAAATAAGCCATGCATGGGATGTATCAGATATGCAAACTTTAATCTCTGAAGGTTTGATTTAGTTTCTTTCCAGATATATGGGTAGTATGGTTACAGATCTGGGTGAGCTTATAAATCCTTAATGAGTGTAACGCATTTGTGTACTGTTTGCATTTGTATTTCTATAGACCAGAACAAAAGTTCCATTTTGAAAGAATCACACTGTCTTTGATTATGCAGGATTATTAATTTGTCTTAAAGATCTTATCTGGTTACAGTAAATTGTGTTTGGTCTCAGAATGAATTTCACATTTTTCTCCAAAAGTCTTCCCTGGTAAAATGTTGAAGAAGCATTAGTGGCAAGAGCAGCTAGCTTGTAAATACACTGGTTTGAGAAACTCTGAGATGTAAGCAACTGCAATGTATCCACTGATGAAATATAAAATACTGCGATCCACCTTTAATTCTTTCAGAACCTCATCAAAATTAAAAGCTTTTGTGGAAGTTATGCGTTGAACATTATTAAGAGCCAGGAAATATTATTGCTCTATTCTTTGTGGGCTTCCAAATGTCTTTAAAATAACATTGATGTTATGATATTCAGACTTATAATACAAAAAATAAGAATATTTCCTGGGCAAATATTAATATTTTTCTGGTGAAAAGGTATCACTCTTCAAAGGATTTCTTTTTCCATCAAGATGACATTATCCTTTAGTTCATATCAGTGATGAATTTTGAATACTTTTGATGGTTTCCAAGTTCAACTCCATTTCTTCTGGATTTTTCTGAATCTTCTTTGAACACAGAACAGGACAGTATGAGGAGGAGAATCTTTTCCCAGATTATCAGTCACACTGAGCTCATTTTCTTCTTTCATTCAAGATCAGAAATGAATGTGACTTTTGGTAAGGTAAAATGGTTTTATAAAGATTTGCCTGTAAAAAGAATAAACCTTCACTGTTCAGATCTCTTTGCTGGGTGATAATCATAATTAAAAATTCAATTCAACAATTCAGAATTATTTTGCTTATTAACTTTCTTGAAATACCTTTCAAAAATCTTATGAAATATTAAAATCTCAGTTAAATTTTAAAATGCATTGGTCTTGGTTTACAATGTTTTATACTATACTAAGCTATAATTCAAGTGTTTATTCATTCATTCATACTGTGAAGCAGAGCCTACACTTAGTATTCCTCTTTAAAGTTATTCACTAAAGACTGGAATCTGAGACAAACACATTATTTTCAGCAGCCGTTGTTAGCTTTAGGTGGTGTTACTGACTGATGATTATATAAAGACTTACCTGTGTTTCCAGGTGTATCTGTGATGTGTACTAGGAAGAGAAATTTATCTTATTCTTAAAACCTCATGAGGTGTAAAATAAATGCTCAAAAGTATCATTATACAAGGGCATGACATAATTTATAAGTTTGCAAATAGTGACAAGAAGAACCAAAAAAAAGAACAATTTTCAGTCTCTTGGTGTAGAACTGCATCCAAGATTTTTCAGAAGATAGATGAAGGCTTTTTTCCATGTACACTATAAGTGAAATGCATATTGGAAATGCCAGGAAAAGAGATACTAGTATTATCTGATTCTGGTCCAATAACCTATGTAGGCAAAGGGAAAGGTCCTGCAGCTGACTTCACTGTACATTTTTACTGTAGATATTTCAGTCTGGTCAGATTAGGATTTCATTATATAAATAATTGGAATTATAAATATTTTCAAAATTGTTCTCTCAGTCAGCTCTATAGATGGTTTCCATAATCATTGCATGATATGTTAATTAGAAATACTGAAAAAATTAGAAAATTTAGAAAATATTTAAAACATGATGGTGAATATTTCTTCTGAGATTAAGTAACAGTTAACAGTATAATGATTGCCAGTGAAAGACAGAGGAAACTTTAGAAAAACTGCAAACAAATGAATACTGTAGGAAAAAAGTTGGGACAGCATTATTTACTGACTAAATAGAAACTGAACAGACAAATCTGTACTGAATAAAGAAAGAAATTCTACTGGATTTCAGGAATACAAATTAAACATTATGACTATGTTTTTTCAAATGAATAGGTAAGAAGCATTAATTAAACTGTTTAAAAATAAATTAGAAACACATGCAGACATGCTGTCTCTCCCTGGAGGGAGGTAGATGAAATAACAAGTGTCTGCCACCTTGAATTTGCCAACAAATCCATACAATAGGCAGAAATAAGCTCCACATTTTATTTTACTGCTCAGTGATTTAATGTTTTTTTTATCCAATTCCTTGTCTTTTGCTGGACTTCTTCTTCAATATCAAGGATGCTCTATTCCACAATACATCTTTTTTTTTGCTGAAGTATATATTAAAAAAGAGGTGTCAGATTAGCTTTGGAGATTAAGCAAGTAAGAAATATAATGACACCAAAGACTGAAATATATGAAAACACAATGAGTTAATAGAACGGCACCTTTCTGCATTCAAGCAGAGCTGTAAAAAGTGAAACACAATCTGTGTGCACTGTGTTCCTGTGCATATCATAATCAATATCTGTAATTTTTAAAAGTATACTTAGGTTTTTGGGGTCATCATTGATTGTTGATATTTTATCTGTTTCAGCAGAAGTAAATAAAAGGACACTGTTCTGATGAGGTGCTGCCTTCTGGCTCTGGAAACAACTTTACTGTACTAAGTTGCTAGAAAATTTAGTAGGTGCAAGAATAATTTAACTCTTTAAAGTGTATTGATGCACACTTAAAGCACAAAGTTAAACTTGCTCACATCTTTGGCTGTCAGTAGACTTGAAATTTAATCTATTTCTTATTCTGAAGTAATTATTTGTATCTCAAGGTATTATGATAAAACAATGTATTTAATTTATTGAAAAGATAAGTGAAAGAAACAACCCAGTATATGCAATACTGCAGTGTAATAGTGTCTCCTGTTAGAAAATTTATATGAACCAACACAGAAGCTGAATTTAAGTCTTCATTTAACAGAAGGGAAAAGCACATAAAATTATTTTCTGTTAGGACAGAAGATGAATTAACCATGACTTCAAGTTCCAATGTATTTATGGGGATGAGTAGAAGGACACACAGTTCAGAGGATTTTTCTCAATGTTTTGTTTTGTTTTATTCAAGGAATTTAAATCAATATTTCCCACTGCAGCTGTTGAATCTCACTAGTATTTATATTGACCTTTTAATTGTTATAAAATAATGTATTTTGGTACAATTATCATTAACCTGCAAGCAATAACCTTTTACATGTTTAAAGTGGTTGCAGTTCTTGTTATGGAACACTTTCAATGCTGTTCATTTAGTATGCTGTGTTTTTAACACAAATGTAATCCACTCTGCATTTTCCATTTAAAATGCATAAGGCAAAGTGCATCATAACAGGATGTAACTACGTATTAATCAAATTAGCACAACACTTCAAAGGCCCTGGCTTTTTACTAGGCTACTGTTAGACCACAATTCATGATGGAAAGCAACAGTGTAATGAAAGGCTTGGCAAGGGAGCTGTTTATTTTCTTTCCAGAAAGATATATTGTGGGTTAATTTTCATGATGGGAAAAAATGTGGAGGAAAAGTAACAGTAAGCATTAGGCTAAAGCACAATAAATGGAATTTAAAATACTACTGTGGGCTTGCTATTGACAAGCATAAATGTAGTAATTAGTTGATGACACAACAGAGTTCAAACGACCTATTGTTTAATTATTCAAACTTCATGATCCAAACAAAGAAAATTCAGATTATTCAATATTCACAATGTGAAACAGGAGCAGCTGGACCTTTCTTTCCTCATCATACATTTAACTTATTACTTAAATATAAGGCCCTTAAACTAATTCTTTTTAATTAATGTTTCCCAACAATCTCAAATATGTACCACCCACTTTCAGTTTATTTTAAATTTTGTTTCAGAATATGAAGTGAGGTGTTTTGTCATACTGTCTCCTGCATGGAATAGTCATGATTTAGAAAACCCAATGTAAAACACTTCCAGTACTGTACTGCAGCAAAGCATCAGGGATTCACAAAGAAATGGTGTCTGCATTACTCTCTTTGCAATGTAATGGCTTGTTGCAAAACATAAAAATGTTTTTCCTGCTTGAATGTATATTCTAACATCAGTAGGGTTCCAGCTAAAATAAAAATGGTTTATGCTAAATTTTGGAATTATTTTTTAAATTTGTTCATATGTACTTGTCCCAACACATATCCATTTTCTTTATTTATGTTTTTGGACTGCAGGGTAGTTTGAAATTCAGTCTGAAAGCCAGGAGTGAAACTCCCATTGACATTAGCTGAAGCAGGTCTGAGTTAATATTTTCATCCAAGTCTTCCCTAAAACAGCAATTACTTCCTTGTCTTTTAAATCCAGCCATCCAGTCTTTTGTTACTCATTTGCTTATACATGCAAAATTTTATGCATGCAAGCTATTAATGTTGTTTTCTAAATCAGTATGTAGTTGTTACATCTACACCTGTTTTCTATTTATTCCCAGTAGATGAAGGAAATAGTACTCCATCCTCTTGTGTATGTTTTGTAAAACATATAAGAAATCTTTATGGCCATACCTCTGCTTTCATTATTGAAGTGCATTAGTAATAACAAAGTCTATGAGCACCTTTTTGGAGATGCTGAAAATGGCTGAAATTTATCCTATGGCAACCTGCTTTGACATACTTGATTTGACATGCACACAGGCTCTTGCTAGACAAAATCACTGAGGAAATGTTATTTTAAATTATGATGGTAATGCTTCCAAAAGGAAGATTGAAGACGACAGGAAAAATCTTTAGGAAC
The DNA here is from genome assembly GCF_001522545.3 of Parus major. Taxonomy (NCBI): domain Eukaryota; kingdom Metazoa; phylum Chordata; class Aves; order Passeriformes; family Paridae; genus Parus; species Parus major. The sequence goes on from NC_031799.1 coordinate 14,752,658, forward strand.
CTTTCAATTATGAAAGAATGCAGTCAGAGCAAATTCAGAAACTGTTCAAAGATTAAAAATATTAAAAATAGAATCTACCTCTAAGAGTACATATATTCCTTTTATGTGAAATCTATACAGGAGACATAGTACCTATATGAGAATTTTAAAAATAATAACACAAATTTCTATTGTATTATCCTTATATAGTGAGTCTGAGTATATTTCAAATTATACTGGATTAATCTGTTTCTTAAAAGCTAATTTATTTTTTGAAGACGGAATTTAGTATTTAAATATATCTTCTGCAATCTGCTAAATAAAAATTAAAAACCTACTGAACTGGAACCCTAAATCAACTATATTAATAATTCTTAATGTTTGATGGTTTAATGTGATTTTTTAGTGATTATAATTTTGGGATATTTTGGTTAGCTTATTTCTCTTTCCCGCTTGGGAGAAGCTAGATTACTGACAAAAATCCTATACATATTGACAGAGATGAATGCAGTCACATAAAAAGTAGCTGCTGTTATTGACTGTAACAGGAGAACTGTGCACGCACACACATGCAAATATTTCCTTTGACTATAAAAATTTCAATAATTCAAATCACTCCATGACACTTCATTGTACCTGAAGAGCTGCTGCTCGGTAATTTGATACACACTAATTGCAATATTCACATCTAATTTTGACTCTGAAATGTGTTGTAAAAGAAATAATTTCATCTGAAAATATTTACTTTAAGTTAATATTTCATATTATATAATGGAAAAATAATAACTTGAAGTTTTAGCTTAATCTTGAAGGTTAAGTTACTTTTTTGTGACATATCCACCACAATAGCTTCACAGAAACTGCCTATATATTGTATAATATTATCCTGTTTTTGTTGTGAATGGCCAGGATCAAATATGACGATAAATTTTTATCTTGGTCATGAAAAAGCTCTCTCAGAGATGGCTAAATAGAATTGTCCATTTAAAGAAAGAGAAATTTTAGATGGGAAGTCCTCTAATGTCATTTAGCTATCTATCCCTTTGCAACTGTGGTATAATATTCCTATGTTCCCTCTAGATGAGTTTTAGATCATTCAAATCACACTTCTAAAGTCTTTTTCATACCTGACAGACCTTGAAACATGAGAATAGATCTTTGTTTTAATTAGACATTTTCTCAGTTTTGTTCTTTCACTTCTAGGTTGAATTTTAGAATAATGTCAAATTAATATTTCTTATCAAAATAGGAAGAGGATAATTTTTTTTTCTGTTGCAAACTGTGAATATTATTCAGACAGAGAAAATTAAGCTGTAATGACTTGCAGGACATCTTGATGTGTTAAGTATGACACTCCTACAAGAAAGAAAAAGCAGTTCTGAGTATTTGGCTTCTTTCTACAAATTCATAAGTGTTAGAAGTCCAGTAAAATTTCATATAAATAAAGTGTTTATGGGAGAATAAATGCAGTACTTTGAAATGTCTGCCATAGAGAAATCCAGCAATGGTTTCTGGAATGGGAACAGAGGAGACTTTTTCAAGGAGAAAGGGACTATCCAGTCACTGCTTCACAAAAAGAAAAAAATCATGTTTAAGCTTAGATGGAGAACACATGTACTAAAATTTATCTAGGAAATCAGGTTGCCTGAACTGGGTTTTTAGAGCACTGAATTTCATTCCACACCACAAGGACTGAGGACATCAAATCACTGAACTGATCTATATAGGAGAATGCAGAACAATTTCAGCAATAATTGCTGTTCTGGAAGGGAAAGAATATGGTTTTTAAAGCTGTTTATCTCTCATATCACTATTTAGACAGTATAGATCAGAAGACTGAAGGTACAGCATCTCAGGGAGAATTATATCTCTTTAGTACAAGGTAGAAACATTTAAAAATCAATTTAAAAGGAGGGGAACAGTGCTGGTAATGAACAGAGTGCTTTTAATAAGAAAGACCACCTGGTGGTGAGAAAAATGGTATTGTATTTTACGTATACAATTTTCCTGTGGGAATATATCTAGAACTCTTCCAAAATCAAGAAATAGAATATGTGGTGGGAATTCAGATATGTCTCCAAGAGGAGCTCTTACCCAGGAAAAGTATTTTTTAGATTTTTCAAATAAAATGAAATTTTTAAACTCTTGAAATTCTTATTGAATCATGACCATTTTCTCATCATATTTATTTTTATTTCCCTCTTGATTAATTTCATACCTCTCTGAAATGATATAGACATGGGTGAAATTCTTCTGCCTTTATTTATATATAAAATGAGAGCATCCCATGTTTCAAAGATATTTATTACTCATTTCATCGTAAGATAAAAGCAAATAATCTCACCCTATCCCACAGGAAATTTTCAAGACACATACATCTATCATGCATTATATGTTAGGTGCAGATATGTTTGGTTTGCTTATTACATTTAGGATTTTGTTTAAAAATAGCTAAAAAGATTAAAAATTATTAAATTAATAAAAGAGGAGGCTTCATGAATTTTTTTAAAAAATCATTACTTAGGACATACCACACATATGCAGGAAATTTCACTATTTATCTTTACACTGCAAACCACTCAAGTTCAAGTATTAGAGATAAGAATAAATAAACTAATTTAAAATAAAATCCCATGTTTCACTGAAGTTTTATTACCCTAGGCTTGGAGTTATCTCAGATGCCAGACAGCTATATTTCAAATATTCACACAGTTTGCCATATAGAAACAGTATTCTTGTCCAATTATTCTTCAAACTTAAGGTTTGTAGACCTCCATAAAATCAAGCCAAATCTAATAGTTATGTTTCTAAATAAATGAAAGAGTTGCAATCCAACTATTTTTTTAGTATATACTATTTTTAAGGATATCTTCTCAAAATATAAGCTGAGAAGGATAAAGCCAAGATTAATTTCCAAACATTCATGCACATTTCTGTGCCAATATTTCAACACTTCAGTCATGCTAAAACTTTACAAAATTTAATCTAAACCTGTAACTTTATCGAATTCTCTTGGTAGCACATGTAATTTTTACTTTAGTTAATTATTCAGATTGTGAGATTTTTTTGTATGTACTTGCATAAAAGTGTGCTTACATCTCACACTAAATATGTCAAAATGGGACTTGTTTTATTATATTTATATATTTTACAATGGTATCATCTGTCCTTTATACATGTCTTCCCATTTCTGTGTATGGTATGAAAGTATGAAGAATATCCATTAAAAAAGAGCATGTAGTTTTTTAGAGTTTGGTGAATGCAGAGAAAACCCTCCTATTATAGCCAGGTTGACACTTTTGAGGTTCACTGAGCAGAAAATTTTGTTCTCTTCTGTTCTGTGATGTCTGAAAAGCAAATTCTGATTTACTTGGTCTGTATGTGAACTTATAGTCATAAAATGATCAGAAGATAAAATACTGTAAAATACAATCAGGTACCGAAGCCTTTTTTCAACAAAGCCAAAAAGGCTTTTTAAAGAATTGTTTTGCTAATGTTTTTCAATAAAGCAAAATAACCTTTCAGTGAAGAAATTTTTCTGTTTGAAACTTTAGTAGGACTTTTGGCATCAAAGTTTGCTATTTTCAAATGGTATCAAAATGTCTGTTTTCTAAAATAGCTTATTATTTTCAAAATGGTATCAAAGCTATGGCAAATGATGTTAGGACATCCAATAATTACAGTCTTTTGCTTGTAGCCCAGGTAAATCTAATGTTTCTCTTCTGATCTCTCTCATTTTTTTTCTTCTTCCAACCAACACATGTTGCCATCCATATGTAGAAGCCAGTTGCTGGCCCTGAAGATTTACTAATGTGCTTGCTGTTCTCTTCATTGCTCTCCCCTGGGTTGTGATATGACAGGTACCTGAGACAGATCTAAACAACTTATGTTGTTTAGAGCCATCTCATGGCTCAGAAGGAGCTTTAAAAAATTTCCCTGTGCCCTTTCCCTCCTTTATTCACACTCTATAGTGAGATGCTAGTTACTTCTTACTTGCTTTCAGTCCTGGTAGAGGAGAGTGCTGGAAATATAACTAGAAGTCCTGCTTGTGAGATTTCAAACCCAATTACCAGAGCAGAAGGCTTAGACAATGTCTGATGTCCATCTGAAATCAAATTAACTTCTTAAACTTTTGGCTAGTTTTGGTTATTGTGAATATATTTGTGCTGTCATCAGCCAGTTAATGTCCTACTTAAACAAAGTTTACTTAGTAAAAGAAGGCTCTAATTATATACAGCTGTTCACTATCATTATTTTTGTACAGAGCTTTTTGCATACAGGAAGATATAAAGAAAATGAACAAGACATGACCTAAGACAATGCATAACTGTTTCCTTAGTTCCAAAAAATGCATTTATTGATTTTGTTTTCACATGGTCAGAATAATACAAACATTTGTCAGCTGTGTCCTTTAGCACTCAGACCATGCAGAGCTATTAAAAGTTACCCTTATAGATCCCACCACAAATAAAATGCTGTTGCAATACATACCATTACGTCTCTTCTTCAGATATACAAATAAATACAGTCTTCACAGAGTAGTGTTAGCAGTGTTAGAAGACTTCAGTTGTCATTGGTAGCAATAGGCATGATAATACTTTTGGGATGAATTATGTATTAATTGTTTTGTTGAAAAATGGAGAGGAACTTTATTTATGGCTGGGTTTCTCTAAAAGGGTTACAAGGGTTGCTCTTCTATTGTGCACACCAGGTTTTCAAATCAATATTTATACATTTTCTGCAATGCTAATGCAACCCTATCCATTTGTTAAAATAAACAATAAAACCTGACCTATTTACAGTGCTCTATATGTCTTATACCAGATACTCCATAAACATCACTGTAGAGAATTAACACTATGGTTTCAGTGGTGTAATTTATCAACTATGCAATCAGAAAATTTAAGATCTTGTTCTTGGTGCTTTCATGTACAAAGCTGTCTGAAATGGTGTGGAGGACTGTGTGAGAAAGGATTACAGGACTGCACAAGTTTACACCAAAATTTGGAAATGTATTGGAAACTTGAAAACCCGGGCTTAGGTTCAAGGATCAGGCCACTTTCTTTGCTAATGCCCAGAAAAAGTAGCCCTTTTGAATCCAAATTTATACATTCTGAAGATATAATTCATGTCTCTGAGAATATATCTCCATTCTAAATTGCTAGATTTCTTAATACTCTTCCCATCACTCCTCAACTTTGACCCTGCAGAATCACTACCTACTGAAAGGAGAGGGGGTTTTAGCCCACATGGCTCATTCATCTTTAAATCTTTTCTTCGATCTTCTTTCCTTTTTAAAACCAGGAGTGCTGACAACTGCACTGAGTGTTAGCTGAGTGAGTAGCCTTAATTTATCTTATTAGAATCTGAGCCCCAACCACCAACCTCATTTCACCTCAGACCCTTTCCCCACATTTATTAAAAATGACTTATGTTCCTCTCAGATAATTTGCATAGAAGAGACATGTCAAGTGCTTAAGTGCGATGGATCCTGAATTCAATAAACCCATATCAAAATGTTCACTATTTCATAACATTAAAAATTAATTTTAGATATATAATGAGAAAAGTCCTTATATTATAAATAAGAACTCTAAGTAGTAACACAGAGAAATTTCATTTTACACAATGTGAGATTATGTAGGTACATAATACTGATATTTACTGATTCTTCTGTCATGTTTTGGTGCAAAATAAGAGAAATTGCACTGACCACAACTAAATCTAGAGCAGATTTATATATTTGTAATAATAAACTCAATGTTCGAGAATTTTTTACCAGGACCACTTACAACTTTAAAAATAGGTACATAATTGTCTCTTAGGCCATGCATTTAGTAACTCCTTATACTTAAATTATGTTTAAATATGTAATTTAAAAAAAAAATCTGTTTAATTTTGCACAATTAGAACCTATACAGACATATTCCTTTTTATTAAAGGTAATGGCAGTTTCACTTCAACACGTAGTATTGGTTTATATTCTCCAGGGATTTTCTTTAAGGAAGGTAAAACTGGCAACTGAAACATGCTCATTAGAATCCAAAAGTAAGTGTTTCTGGTCAAAAAATATCTTTGTGATAGGCAAGACTCAGCTTCATCCTACTTCAGTTCCTGCAAGTTGTTCTAAGGTAGTTCTGCTGTATTCTACAGTCAGCAGAGAATTCAAATGGATATGACTGGACAGAGCTTCATCTTTCATAATATCAGTGCCAAAATTACATAGGCAGATTGCCCTTCAGATACTTGAGTCTCCCCACTGACTATCAAAGAGCACATACAGATGTTTTATACTGATTATATCAGCTTAAGATAACTTAAACTAGATGATGAATCCAGCCCTAAACCACTTGAATATTGAAACCACTCTGGAGTTCTAGGTTCCTAATATTCCAACAAAGGAATTTTGGTCCCTGTCACTATCAGAAGAACGGACTAAAGATGACTTGTCAAACATATATTATTTCCATTATAATAGTCAAAGTCTATAAGTACAGACTTGACTGATCCCATCTATAAAGCAAGTTTAGCTCTAGGGTGAACATGCAGATCTCCCTGAAAGTCTAGAAGAAGCTGCTCCAGCTGAAGAATGACAAGAAGCAGCCCCAGTTCTGCAATAGCACCATCTTTTATCAGCTTTTTACTGCTAAACCAGTAGCAGACTTTTACAAAGGCAGATTCAAGATAAGACTGATACTGAATGAGCAATCTTGCTTACAGATATTGAACATCCCTATTCCTTTGATAAACAAAAGTCACTAATAAAGATTTGATTAAAAGAGCTTGTAAATGAATGAAAAATTGTTATCTTCTTGAATATTAAATATGCTACTTGAGGAAAAACCACTATCCTCAGACATAAGCACCTTTGTTGCCAATATTTTGAAAGTATGGGGAAAATAAACAACAAAAACACATTTTAATAGTCCCTTTAGTTCTCATTGGACTTGTCAGTTTTACCTCTTTTTTTTTTTTCAAGATGGCATTCAATCTTCTGGCTGGAGTTAAACTTAAAGACGCATTTGAGATTAATTATTAGGAAAGTAAAGTGCTCAACTTTTTTTGAACTGATTGTTGATAAAAAGCCTTTCAATATCACTTAGTGTGCACTCTAAACACTTGATGGGCAGAAGATACAAGTGGTCCCTCACTATAACGAGAAGAGGCTGCCTGTGCTCTGCAGTTGCTGTCCCACAGCCTACAGTTGACAAGATCCCTGTATTATCTATTCTGCAAGTGGAGCACTCATACTTATCATTGCAGGAGCTATCACTGTTACTTTTACCCATATCATATTTAAGGAGACTGCTTAAGCTGTCCACTTCTTCCTCCAATTCAAATGTGACGTTAAACGTGGATGTTTGTGTTCACAATTGACACAGCTGAAATAAAGGAGGAGAAGTTATTTGTAGTGCTGGCAACTGAACTGTTTTGTGATTTCCTGGGCAGTAATAAAGTCATCAGATTTTATACCCTTATTTATAAATATATGTATATATTATGTGTGTATATATATAGACATATACATATATATTATGTATATATATACACACACATATATTTTGTGTGTGTGTATATATATATACACATATATACATATATATACACATATATACATATATACATATATACATATGTTATTAGCCACATTTGGAACTGACCATCATGAAAAAAAAAAAAGCAGACTGAAAAGTATGTACATGAAAGGTGGAGGCAAATAATCACAAGAGTACTCCGCAGTCTTTACGCTTTCTGTGATGTCAATTCTCTAGTAATAGCAAATGGAATTACACTAGTTAAGATACATTTAATAATACCATTCTCAGAGTAGTTTCAGAAAACAACAGAATAAGGGTAAATGAAAGAGTAGGGCTGTCTGTGTTATTCAGGACTTTCTATTCCATTTACAGTCCTTGCTGGTCTTTTCCTACCATTTGAATTAACACAGAAATACAGATGTGTCTAGGCAAATGAAATTATGTATAAAACAATCTCAAAAAGGAAATACTCTGTCTCTTACAGTTCCTCTAAAGGCACTTGTAAAGCACACTTATCTAAAACACTATTTAACCATCTGAAATATGTTTTAATCAATGGAATTGCTCAAAAATTACAAAACTGGCAAATCATTCTGTGTAAGTCTAGAGAGTTCATAATTTTTGCTTTATTTGATAACTTCTTGAAGAATATTGAATGTGTGAATAGTTTAGTTTCTATCATTAATCAGTATTCCAAGTGCCTTTTGAGGGTTGTTGCCCTTCTTATTTTCCTTGTCTTTTTCTTCTACCTTACCTTCCTCCCTCTATTTTTGTGAGCTGTTTTTTGTTTCTTTAATATGTTTTGTCATGTAGAAAATGGAAAATCTTTGTTTCTTTGCAAGCTAGAAGGGTCAAAATAATGTGAAACCAAAAGCAAAAAAAACCCCAACAAAACAAACCAAAACAAAAAAGAACATTCAATTCCTCTAAAATAGAAAAGCCTCAAAAATTTATGATTGGGACAAAAGTCTGGTTTTTTAAGTACCTATACATTTTTCTCTTCAGTCAATGGACATGATTTTTTTAGACATTATTCCACTTTTTTGGTAAGAATTTTGATACCATGTCAAAATTGATAGCTTAAAGTATGAAAAGAAATAAATTCCCTGGTCAATTATCTTCAATTTGAAAATTGTATCATATTGCTTACACACATGAATGGAAAGCTGACAACTGAAAACTGTAAATACCTTTGTGTAGATTAACTTGAAATTAGCATTGACCGTGCCTTTGAGCTCAAAACAGGCAGTTCAAAAAGTTTTTTCAGTTTTCCTCTGGAGATGTGAAGTGCAATGCAGTCCGCCTTATTGAGAGGAAAGTGCAGGGAGCCAAGCACAGGTGGGTTTTATGGTTAGAAAAACCAGCAGGAAACCAGCACATGGAGCCACTCTGCAAGGCTCAGGCTGCCTGTGCTGTGCCACCTCTGCCCTGGGTACCCCAGCAGGGACGGGCCTGTGGCCACAGCTGTGCCCATGGCAAGCTCCCCAGGGCTCTTCAAAGGATTTTAAGTTGATGCTGCCTTTTGGCACTGACTGTACAGCTATCTAAAATCCCTCAGCTTTGGAAGAGGGACACATCATCCAGGATGGTTGGCTGTGCTTATTCCCCACCTCCCTCTCCATCCTGCTCTGCAGCACAGCGCTAACCCTTGCGGTGGTGTGGAGGAGCAGGTGGCAGCGATCTAATGCCTTGCCATGGAGCCACATGGACACATTTTTCCTGCATGCAGACACCCCAGGGTCCCCTGCCTTTAGCACAGGCCCATCTGCTGCTCTCTGCTGCACATGGCCTAGAGGATACTAGTGCTCAAAAAAAAGGGCAGTAACAGTGTGGCACACATACCTGGGAGCAAAGCATCAGCTGACATAAAGTTGTGGGAGCTGTGTTCTTTCTCAAAAATTTCAGTGTCTGTCCCAGGTTAGGAAATTGGTTTTGAACTATGCTAGAATTGAAGGATTTAAAATGATTATTTAATTTATAGTTTGATGGTTTTCCTGAAAATGTGTTGTATATTCAAGCATTATGATGTTCTCTTTGAGGCTTCTGTTTTGGAACAAATTCTGATATAAACTCTGTATTTTTCTCCTTCTGCAGATGACTAAACCAAACTAGAGTAACACAGAGCAGAAATCTACCAGGTATGCTTCAAATGCGGTACTATAAATATAGAAAAACTGCATTTCAGCTAATACATTATAATAGTATGTTATTTTGATCAGTTTAGGCTTAAATAAATCAAGACAGAAAACAAAGAGCACTGTTTAAATTAACCTCTACTATTGTGGGTCATGGTCCTACACTTGTGGAGTTTAAGACTGATTTTAGCTAGCCTTGGATTGCTTTTCAGAAAACCATCTGTTTGTGAAGCCTTCATCTCCTTAACCATATCAACGATCTCCTAAGAACAAATATGTGCAGAGAATCACTCTCTGTCACTTGTGAAAAGACAAAATTTGTGTGTGTTGATACATGAATGGGAAAGTACCAAGTTCAATAAAATTTCAGCAAATAGAAATGACATCTCTCTGCTTTCCTGACTTTTTTTAATAATACTAAGCTGAGCAGATGATACTCCTCTAGAAGTTCTGAAGGTCAAAGACTCACGCTTGATATCTTATATCATGTAGAAGAAAATGTGGAATTGGCAACCATATAAAAAGTATTAAATTTCCCATAAGAGGAAATTTTCACCTGATCTGTTGTTATGTCTTTAATTAATATTTTTTAATTTCTTTAATTTAGGAATTTATTTCATTTGAAATATTCTTTTCTTTCTTTCTTTTTTCTTTCTTTCTTTCTTTCTTTCTTTCTTTCTTTCTTTCTTTCTTTCTTTCTTTCTTTCTTTCTTTCTTTCTTTCTTTCTTTCTTTCTTTCTTTCTTT
>NC_031799.1:14763105-14764694 GCF_001522545.3 Parus major
TCTCTCTCTCTCTCTCTCTCTCATTCATTTTCTCATTCTTTCATTCTCTCATTCTTTGTCTTTTTTTGTCTTTTTGTCTCTTCCTCTCTTTCTCTCTCTCTTTCTTTTTCTCTCTTTCTCTTTCCCTCTCTTTCTTTCTTCTTTTTTTTTCTTTCCATTGGAAGAATAATTGCAGTTCTTTTCAAATCTCCTAGGAAATTTTTCAGCTATGTAAAGTTATAACAAGATGTGACATCCAGTCCTAGCTAATCAGTGTTCAACACAGACCGACTACTGCAGTGCAGGGGGTGGCACTTTCAATTTGCCCATGACACTGACCAGGTTTTTAAGGAACAGTGAGTGAAGGGAGAAAATAGCATAAAAATGCTTAAATTTTTATAGAAAAGGTATAACTTTGTAAGAAAGCACTATCATAAATTCAAAAAAAAGTATATCTTAATGATACACTTAGAGTAAATCATTTGCCTTGAGAGACAGGAGGTCTCTGGTGACCTGTATGGCAGCCACAAGAGACTACCAGGCTAGCTACTTTCAGCTAAATGTACTCTCATATTAATATTTTAAAATGCCATAATGCCTCTCTGAAAACCTCAGAGGACAGATACATCAATTTGCGAGGTCTTCACTCCAGGAAATAGAAACAGGGATAATCTGCCATTAAAAGAAATAGTTCATTATGTCTGCTTCTTGGGAGCACATAAACTATGTCCCTCACATACTTATGTTGCAAATCCTCACTTTAATGTGAAGGGAAACACCATGCCCCAGAGCTTTATTGTCCCACTGTTTATTAGTACAAAAAGGTTTCTTGTGGTATGAAATCTTAAGCTTGTTGCAGTAATCAATCAGCTTCAAAGAGTCTCTTCCCTAAGCCAGAATCATTACAAATAAATCAATTAAACATAAAGTTTCTATTTTCAGGAGGATCACAGTTCAGAAAACCAGAACTGCATCAGTGCACCATAGTTAGAGAAAGGGATTTTACTAGATTTATCTCTCTCGTTTTTTTCCTTTCTTTTTTATTTTTGTTTGTTTGTTTCTTTTGTTTTGCTGCAAAGAGAAAGAGATTTATTTTTTATTGCAGCTAAATCTAGAGTATTCTCCTCTTTAGTGCCTATTTCAACATGGGAGATTTATATATTTATGAGAAAAATAAAAACTACCTAATTTATCTAGATATAGAAAGGAACAAGAAATTAATTTGCATTGTTTTGGCTATTAAGGACAGAAAATCAGAAAGGAATTAAATGAAAAATGAAATGAAATGAAATGAAATGAAATGAAATGAAATGAAATGAAATGAAATGAAATGAAATGAAATGAAATGAAATGTGTGAATGAAAAAAAAATATATATTTTACTGGTTTATTTCCTGGAGAAGGTACCAGATATTAAGACATATATGAATTTTTTTTATTCTTGAGGATTTTTGGTTTATTGATGTTCAAGTATATTCCTGAGATTTCCAATGGCATGAAACAAAAATCAACAGGGACACTATTCTATTCTATTCTATTCTATTCTATTCTATTCTATTCTATTCTATTCTATTCTATTCTATTCTATTCTATTCTATTCTATTCTATTCT
>NC_031799.1:14764866-14773045 GCF_001522545.3 Parus major
TTCTGTTCTGTTCTGTTCTGTTCTGTTCTGTTCTGTTCTGTTCTGTTCTGTTCCTGTTCTGCTCCTTCTATTCTATTTGCCAGTTTAATAATACCATCACCTTTCTTCAGTGTGTAAACTGGCTGCTCAATTAAATGTTTTGATTAGCTGTATTTCAATTTTCTGGGAAAGGGATGGGTGTGTGGCTCTTCAAAAACACATACATGCATGTTATGCTTGTTTTCATCAATGACATGTCAAAGAGGGAGCCTTTTCTGTCTTGATATGGGAGGTGATGTTCTGATCCTGAGATACATGATGTTCTTAAATTTCAAATTTCTTACGGTTGTATACTGACTGCTAATTGCAAAATAATTTTGATGTATATTCTACATGTCAATGTGTTGAAGAAAAAAGGTGGCTTTAAGTGAAATAGAGCTGCTGCCTTTGAGCTGCTTCTGCTGTGCAGGTTGGAAGCTATGCTTAAAGGATTCAGAAAAAGCAGAGAGAGGACAGCCTTTGATAGAAGCACTCCCCTGCATAAATACAGCCAGTTGCTACTTCTGACACACAGCTGTCCTGAGGATAAAGTAGATGATTGGTCATACATGGCTGCTGGGCAGAGTCTTGTGTTTCTGTGTACACAACCTGAGGTTTACTAAGTAGGGCCTCAGGTCTGATTTATAACAACTATTAGTGATTACAACAGAACAGTGCTCAAAAATCTTGCCAGATTTTGGATTTTCAGAAAGCCAAAAAAGGCTTTCTGAATCAGATGTTTAAATAAATTGATCATTTTTGTTTGACTTGCAGTTTAGAATAGGTTTTGGCAATTATCTCCATGAACAAATTAAAAAGTATATTTTGTTTTGGATCAGCTCAAACAAAATTGCCATGTTTATTTACTGTGCTGATGTCAAAACATTTTGTTGTGGTAAACCAGTCAGCTGTACTTGTCTGAGCACCTAGTATTGAGCAAACTTTGACCTGAACTTAGAGGCTGAGTTCCTTGAAGAACATATCTTCCACTGCAAAAAGCAACTTTCTCCTGAAAAATGATGCATTATCAGGTCCAATACTGCTGGTGCAACATAGAAGACAGCTCTTGACTTGGTGGCAGAAGGGAAAAACTAATTCAATTGCAGGGTTTATTCATGTCCCTTAACAGGGTTTCCTAGTTTTGAACAATTATCACCCTTACATTACAAAGGTAATTTCTAAACCTACCTAAATCTGAACAATTTTGTAGCAGTGTTTTCACTTTCTATAAGTGGAGTTCAGGATGTCTATGTTCATCAGTCAAACCATTTAGTTAATTCCAAATGCTACGCAGAATAAATCAGTATTAGACAAGCAGCTGCTAAAGGTCTTAATTTTTTACTTTGTTTCCAAGCAAGGTAATCTCCATATGCATTGGATTCGGCCTGTAGTAAAATGAAAACTCAGGCTAGAGTACCACCTGGATATTAGGCACAAACAGTGTTTGTGGAATTCTTGCCTTTTTATGCACACAGACATATTTCAGAGAAACACAGAAGAATGGATCCACTCCAAATAAATTCTAAGAATATATAGTCTTTCAGAGAGGGGGAACTATTTAGATAGTGTAGTTATGTAAATATTTTCAGTAAGAATAAAAATCCTGTGTGGAAAGCAAATAAATGTATTTCTTGTCTTCTTTAGCCCTGATGGACATTTGTTGGAGAAAATCAGTATAGTTCTAATGATGGAGCTCATCATCCCTGCAGAATTCAGTACATCAGTACAAACTGCTGCTTAGTCTGCTGGGAAGATTTCCTAGTGCCAGGAAATCAGGCCTGAATGAATGAAGTTATATTCTCTGCTCAAATCCCCCACAGAGAATCATGTTCATGCCCTACCATCTTACATCTTGGTACAAGATTTCCAGAGTGACTGGGGAACTTCCATCCTTGAAAATTTTAAGTCTGGACTATAAAAAGTCCTAAACATTCTGGCCTGAACTCACTATTGACCATGTTTTAGGCTGCAGATTGTACAACATACCCTCCCATGGTCCATTCCAGACTGAAAGTTTTTGTGATTTTACAGCTATAGCACCTGCCCTAAAAGAAAAATGAAGACACACAGGGGTATTCCAGGAATTATCAGAGAAGTGGAGTTCCTGACAGAAATTCTACTTTTTATAGTGCTGTTTTGTTGATCCTGGCAAGACATTGGACGATAAATATTGCTATGAATAAAAATAATTGCTTTGAATTAACACAATCAATCCATCAATTAATTAATCAGTTCTACAATGATGAAGAGTAGAAACAAAGAAAGATGAGACAATATTTGTGTAAAACATATGTGCCATGTAAAGAGCAAAAAATATTTAATCTTCTTACAGCTACCACAATTTATCAGTTTACCTAGTCATATATCTGTGATTGCACTGCTCGTAAAATGGCAGCGCTGAAAATAGCTGGCCCCAGAGGGCTTTCTAGGCTAGTGATGCCAAAGAATTAATTTGCACTGAGATATGAAATTAAGGTTTTGTTCCAAGGTAAAAGGAGAATAAAATAACATAGTTGCAAATCTGTGTGAAAGGAATCAGCATCACAGCAAAGCTATCTTCTTTATGAAAAACAAAATGAGCTAAAAGTGTTTAGCAATATCCACTAGTTCCTTGACACATAATACACTGTGCATATGGTGAAATGTAAAGTGCTCCTCCAGACCCACAAAAGAAACAAAAGTACAGAAAACCCACTTACTATATAACAGTAATACTTCCAGAGGGTTGGCACTAATTCTGTCACTCTGTTCAGAGAAATGGATAAGCATTTTCCTTTGAGTAACCAGATGGTCCTTCTAAGAGAGAAAAAATATCTTTGAATTAATAGCATACTTGCTCTATTTACTTACTTCTCTGAGATAAGGTTGCATCAGAAGCTCTAATTGCTATAACACACCTGCTCTGATAATAAACAAAACAAGTTAGGGATACAAAGAAAATAGATTTGTGGTCATGTTAGAGGCTTGTTGCATGCTTTTATCTGAATGCTTGAAAGTCTTCCACAGATGTATCATCTTTGGAATGCTGGATCTTCTGACCCTACCACTATAAAAAATCCTCTCTATGTAGCTGAGTGATAATAGAGAATTTTGTTAATGAATACAAGGTACCATTTTACTTTCAGGGACATGTATTTTATTTATTTATAGGAAACTTTTTCTTTGCACCCATAGACTTCACTTAACTGTCACGTTGCTGAAGCTAGGAAAAAGAGTATATCTACAAGCTGTGGCCTCCTGTTTCCAGAGGTCTGAAGCATACCTTGAACATGTATCAATGAGCTAAGGTCTGTATTTCTAAAATAAATGCTTGCTTCTCCCAGATAATTTTGACATTGCTATGAATAATTGTTGATCTTCTGAGAACACTCTGAGAACAGTCTGGTAGATGAATGTTAATTTAGACAAATTCTAAATGGAAATTTTCCCATTCATAGCCATGAAAAAACCTCTATATTTGATGTTTTCAAATCGATAATATATGGTTTTCTCCTAGGTACACTTCCATAAAGGAGAATTTAGTTCTGTATCACTGAATGGTAGAACGTTAGAATAAATAAAAAATCCTGCAGATCTTCCTTATGAAGATGGTATCTCTCTAATTTTGTTCCACACATTATTCCACTTTTGATGATGAGGATTTTATGTGAAAAAAATCAATCACCCATTGATTTCTGAAATTTTTATATCAACATTGATCAGATTATTAGAAAAATAAAACCTACTTTGCTAAGAAAAACTGGGGGGGAAGAATTCACAAGGACTGTTACTATGATATCCTTCCTATGACTCTTGTAGTTCAGTCATGTACCCCAGTATCTTACTGCACTCCAGAGAGCCATTAATTTCATCCACTCTCTTTTCAAAATGCTTCTGCCTTTTGCTGATTAACTCTGGTATATGGTTTCCATGTGCTTGGCCCATGAACCTCAAAGAAGCTCTGACATTCTTAGAGAGGAAGAAAGACAGAGGAGCTAGCACTTGTTACGGTGTCTCAGCTGTCCCAGCATCTGAACTTGCTGCATTTAAGTCAAGGAACACTTGCTGGTAGCTGTTATTCTGTTACCTTGAAGTGTGGTTGACAAAGCAAAACCTGAGCACATAAAACTACTCATTTTTCATATTCAGAATGATGCCTTAAGTTTTAGCTTTCATATTTTCCAGGTTCTGCACTATGTTTGTATATAACTCTGAGCTTCATGTAAAGTGTTAGCAAGTTCTTCTCACAGTTTAGTAAGACAAAACAATCCTTTTCCAGCCTGAGAACCAAGGACACTGCTGCAGCTTCAAGCCCAAAAAGGATAAACAACAAATTGAGGAGAGCAGTCTGGGAGGATGGGACTTTATAACCTGAAGCTGTTGTTGGACAGTTAACCTCAATATGGAAACGGACCAAAACTTATAAAAGTGTAAAACGTGTGACCTGATGTTCATCTTGGGTGTAGCCTCAGCCTGGCTTTTGTACTGCCCAAGGCATATCCTCTGAAGACCTTTTTAATATATACCTACTTTATTCCTTTAACAATGTGTAGCTTCTATTCTATTTAGCCTCTCAAGGCAATAAGAAAATAATTTTTTAGAAAATAAATAAGGGTATTTGTCATGGGGTAGCTTTACCTTTAAGACAGCTGAGGAAAGAGGGGAAGTTGAAGCTGCTAGTGGCTGATGGGAGTTCTTTCTCCTGACTAATTATCAGTCATTTCCAAGAACTGACAGCAGATCTGACCATTAAAAAGTGAATTCAACTTGTAAACACCCTCTTAAGAAGTACAGACAGAGTTCTTTTGCTCTCTTTCACTTCCGACTTTTAGCAAGGTAACAAGGCTCTGTTTTAGCCTCTCCCCCTCCCTCCAGGCCGACAAGGCCGCGGGGTGGAGGGGTGGGGGGAGAAGCAGCGTTGGTCAGCCGAGCTTGGTTTTTAGTTGTTGCTACTGGACTGAAACCTGATACTATGAACTCTTGTAGCTTTTTAAGCTTCTAATTCTTCTACTACTTTGAGTAAACATACAGAGTACTCCTTCTCTCAGAACGACAGAGAGAGAAAGGGACAATTAACATAGAGAAGACATCATAGAACCACCAATGCAAAAGTGAGGAAAAGAGTTAAGTTTTAATAAGAGAGAAAGAGAATAAGAAGATGCTTAATAGCTGAAATATCTTTTTGTTAAAGCTATGGAGATAGACAATAATCGTATAAAAGACTCCTTTAATTCATGATAAAAGTATTGAGAAGAATAGATTATTAAAGTGTGGGTTTTGAGCAAAAGAGAAAGTACTTGAAATACTGTGAGTTGCTGGGATTAAGTAGAGTGAAGATTTTGAAGCCTTGAAGGCAAAGAGAAAACTGTTTTCCAGGAGAGCTCACAGAAACAGATGAAGAAGACTTCTGCCTTTGAATAACTCATCCTTAAAAATGAAATCCCTAGACTTTATTGACCCATGCACACCTCGGAGAGATGTGAGATGGGAGCAGCAGATCTAATGACAGATTTCCGGGCAGCTGGCATTAGAGAAATGGAAAACTATGACAAAAATAGTTTTCTCGTGAGAAACTCCATGTTAACAGAAAGAGACTTCTGTTTCTCTACAAAGACTGATGAAAAGACTCTAACAAAAATTGAGACTGTTTTTTAACCACCAAAGTTCTAAAGTTATTTGTCTCTATGTTATCATGTCATGTGTACAAAGAAATGGTCAAAATGTAAAAGGAGGAGTTTTCTGGAAATTTACTCTAGTGTTCTTATTCTTGTAGTTTAATAATAAACTGTCTTTATTCCTTTTAAATTTTAAGCCTGTTTTGCTCTTGTTTTAATCCATATCTCAAATAAGTGATTTCTTTAGTTACTAGTTTAAAACCACAACAGTATTGCATATGATATAAACAAAAATTAGAGCAGAAGATCTCTTTTTACACAGCCTGGCAACAACATTTTTTGTGTTTTAACAAAAGATCTTAGAAAACCATCCTAACCAAAGATGCTCTTAAAACCAAAACTTTCGCTTGTTTTTCAGGAAATCTAAGACCCATTTAATCTTTCTTTCTGAATTTTTCTTTAAATTCACTGTTTTATTTGGAGACTGGCTTTTAATTAGCATAAGGCTTTTCCCTTCCTGTATTAATGTAAATGTTTTTCTTCCCAGCACACCCCTCCATGGTACTAAAGCAGTTATTAAGTAACTCCCTGTTTATACAGAGCATAAGACTTTCCACTATCTGTAGTGTCAATTTGACATTCTTCAGTCTACCATGTGGCTGTTGTGATGTGTATAAACCCACTACAAAAAACAGTAAAGTTAAGCATAATCCAAACTGCTAAACAGGTTAATTTGATACAGTTTATGATTTGCTGCTGACTGAAACCCTACCTACAGACAAATATTTTGGGGTGACAGCTAAAATGGCGTGGTTGTTACTCAAACCATTTTTAAATTGCCACCTTTATTCTGCTAGAATGCAAAGATACACAAAGGAAAATCCGTCTGAACTCTGGTTGTTCAAACACAATAATTGACTTAGGATTTTTAACTAACATGTTATTAATGCCTTCACATGGGCAGACTCTTCAGCTGCAGGCACCATGGTACAGCAATTTGTTATCTAAGAAGTAAATAAGAAAGTTTGATTCTTTAGACATTATCTGGGATAAATAGATGCACAACAGGAAAGATCACTAAGGGCCACATTGCTGTGAAACTATATCCTTATGGAATAAAGGGCACTTAGTGTCTGCTGAAGTATCAACATCTGGTGCACAACATGAAGTGGGAGAGGTGGATCATTTGGCTCTGCATTGTGAGCTGCCCTGGCAGCCTTTGGAAAAATAATAGAGATGTTACTAAAATGACTTGTGGCAAGGGGCCAAATACTGATATTTTTCACACAGCTGGACCTACCACTTAACCCAATGAAGTTCGCATGAATTTCAGTACAGGGCATGAATCTATCTATTTATTATATCTCCATTTTAATAAACTGTTTGACCTTGTACTTTCTAAGCTTTGAATAAAATCTATTTGATTCACTGAAAAGCTAAGCTTGCTACAGACATCTTATGAAGTTTGGTATTATTCAATGCTGTCCTCATTTTGCTGCATATAATGGTGCTATTCTTCTCCATTCATGAATTATGTAGGTCAGTACATACACATGCCAGGAAAACCTTTCTAGCACCCCATACAATCATGTATTTTGTATATGTAATGACTTACGTTATTGTGATTCTCTCAGAAATATTTTGGGAAAATGCTAGAATGTTAAAATGACTATTTTTGTTTGTCTCCTTCTCTATTGTCAAGTGAATTAGTTGTCATGAATGCCACTGTGCAGTGAGAGAAAGAGTAAAATAAAATATGGGGAAAGGTGTGAAACTAGATGCTTGGCCAAAAATAGCTTTCCTATACATAAAGCATATGCTGTGTTATGGGTTGATTTTCCGTGTTTATGGGTTTGTATACTCAAGGCTAAGCATTATTGTTCATTGTAAAGATATAAATGGAAAAGTTATTAAAAATCTTCCTGTGCAATGATAAATTAAATAAAGGAGAGTCACTAGCAGTCTATCCTCATCACGTGCTCACTGGTTTTTTTTTCCGAAATCTCTATCATTGTTCATAAGCAATGCTACTAGAATTCTAGTTCAGACTAAGAATCACGCGTTCCTGGGTTCTGCAATGTTAAAACATTGCTACCAATGAGATTAAGGCAAAGTTGGGGAACAGTTACTTTCAAAGCAAGGAAAAGTTTTTGGATCATAATTACTCTTTGCCCATGCTTCCAAATTTCAAATTTTGTTTAATTTTGATTATTCACTTTATATCATACACATAATAAGGCCCTGAAAAAATTCCTAACTGCTGGTCTTTTAATTGCCTCTAAAGTGTTTGTTTATCAGGTGAATTAATGGAAGGGGTAGGTTAATATTTGACACTTTTTGTATTAATTAAGACTAAAAGACAAAATTTCATGTCTTGAGAAAGGGACAGATCTGTATTGTTTTGTGTGTGTTCAAAGAAATAAGGAACATTTACAAGCTACTCAGGACCCAAATGTTTTTGTAAGTTAATGTCCTGGGGTGACTTTATGATACTGGTATCCCCAATCGTCTGGTTTATGTTATATATTAAGTTCTGCACCTTTAAGACTGGCTTTGAGAGCAAGAGA
>NC_031799.1:14773525-14825467 GCF_001522545.3 Parus major
GGGGCATTTCTCATTTGGAGTTTTCCTTCCTGATTTGCCCTAAACTAGGACAGTTTTTCTGTAAGTTTTTCTGTAACATAACAAATTGACAATGAGGTGGATAAAAGCTTTTTTTTTACTTCAAGACTTATGTAGAAGACTTACAAGTTGATGCATTCTTGTCTGAAACAGATCTCAACCAGCATAAAGCATATATGCTAATATATTTTTAAACATGTGATTTGACGTACCATTTTAGCATTTATTGTGTAGAATTTTTCAAAGTTTTGATAACCTGCAATCCACTGCTTTAGGAACAAAGCTCTGAAACAAACCAGTGATATATTTGCGCACAACAAAAGGCTGTGTGTGAAGGTGTTGCTGGAGCATTGTTTGCTTGTTTAATCTGACAGCACTAAATATGGAAACTGTAACTAGTCAGATTCATCCTTGTTAGCATGGTTCATGCAGAAAGATTTCCTGGCTGATTGTGACCACCAGAACACACTTTCTGATGCTATTATCAGCTATCAGTCATTATCAGCTTTCAAGCCATTATGTACAGTTAAACAGAGACACAGCCTATCATCTAAATCTGCAGTCCAGAGAAGTTTGGAAATTCTGTTTTTTACCAATCATTGTAACGAAGAAGTAGATCACCTTTTCAGTCTATCCCATTAAAATCACTCTTAATACTTGTTAAACAGGTGCTGACCATATGAGACAAACACAGGTGACAGAAGAAGAAAACCACATTCATTTCCTTGTTCAAACCTAGAGGGTTCAACTGTCTTCCTACTCTTCTCTCTACTTACCTGTACAAAAGAAGTGCTTTTTAGACATAAGCCTATATATACAATATGAAAAGCTCAGACTCTAAAACCTTATAGTTTGTTTAGATATGCAAATTATAAATAACTTTATATGCAAAACATACTTGCAACTTTTTACTTATTCTTCTTTGAGTGATAACAGCATTCAAATATTTATGATCTCATTTTGTTGGATACAGAATCCTCCAGTCTGGTATGGAAGGTGTCATATGATATACACTCATTCTTTTGAGCACTAAATTGGTTTTTCTAAGTCAAAACATTCAGGGAGGTTCACCACATCTTTAAATGTCTGAAACTATTGTTTTATTAGTCAAAGTGGTTTTACTTGGTTTTAATATATAATTTAATTAGCAGGGGTCACCCAGGAATCCAATACTGGTCATTATCCACTTTCACATGAGTCTGTACACCGACAGGATGTAACATCCAGCCTCTGTCAGGACTGAATCACAGACCTCTCTCTCCTTCTGTCTTTTACACTTTAAAATTTCAGAAAATCACGACTGGAACCTTTTCCTTCATGCTTTCATACCTGTCATATTCCATCAAGGTCACTTTTAAAGGCAGCTGTGCTCTACTGAAAATCAAAGCAGAATCTAGACTGGTGGTGGAGACTGCCAGTTTCTTAGAAAAGCCAGACTAATCTCTCTCTGCATGAAAAAGATAGTAAGTGCATCTAATTATTTTATTGTTTCACAGTTAAAGCTCTGTGTAACTGTAAATAAGCAGACACATGCATTGGCAAATACGTTTATACTTAGATCATGGAAAAAAGGAACATTCTGTTAACAAACACAATTGTTTAGCAGAACAGAAATCTCTTAAAAGACAATGAACATGACCTTTTAGTGTGGTTTATTGTTTCTAAAATGTGCTGAATGTAAGAACATCTTGGATACTCAGTCCCTGAGTATTTGAAACAACTCATAATATAAAGCAGGTATAGGTCTATAGGTATGACACAACTGAAATATGGGGAGTGTTTATGTTAAATTTAGTCATCTAAGACAATTATGAAAATTTATTTCTCAAAATAACACTGAAAAAAGAAAAGTCTAACATTGACTTTAATGTCTCTAATGGACCATCCTGTGTGGTTTTCTGTCCTTTAGATGTCTGTAAGTTATATTTAAAAGTTAAGTATGGGGTTTTATTAGAAATTTGCCTAAGTCCAGTTAATGTCCTCCCTATGAAGTTGTGACATTTTATGGTTCTACAGTTAGCCTTTTCTTTTCAAGGGCATTCTCTCTCATGGTGATGATGAAGCATTCCTATTTCTGGAAAGAAAAAAAATACTAGTCTAGTAACAACAAGAAAAAAGGTGTTTCTAGAAATACTTCACATTTTGGTTTCCTTGTCTATAGAATTTCACCTTGATATTTGAGCCTGTTTTCTTGCGTCATTTTTTGTGAAATAACACACTATTCCTTCATTTCTTTTCCACTTATGTAGGCAATTGTTCAGAATAATTAGCTTATAATTCAGCTTCAGCTGAATAAAAAATTTTTGGCTCATACTTAGTATCACAGCAAACAGGGATAATTGCTCCTTTTTCATCTGCTGGCTCAGCTGAGCTTGCCTCTCACAGTTTCTTTTTTTCCAGCATTCTGACATTATGAGCCTCTCTCTAATCGTCTCTGAGGTAGATTGGATGCTCTTTCTTCAAAGGAGGAGTCAGAAAAGGAAAAGGTCTCTGAGACCATTTTAGCAGGAGTTTTTACTCTCTACTTGAAACACCCCATTTTGCAAGTGATGTACCTTTCTTCTTTTTATTTTCTTTCTTCCTCTCTCTCTCCTCTTTTTGAGTGGAAGTGGTGCTTGTTTATACCTTCATCAACCAGTTGCAAGGGAGCAGCCCTGTTAAAAAGGAGACTCCTATGGCAGTGCCTAGAGTATATCACTGAGTGAAAATTATTAGCCTCTGACATACGGGAGGTCAGTCCAAATGATGGATTAGTCCCCTTGGACTTCTGCTTTATAGGACTATTATTTTAACACAAATTATGAATAAAACTCAATAATTATCTTCCATATTTTTCATGGTGAGGGGTGGTAAGATGAGATGGGTTGTTCAGCTGATTCACTTACAGAAGGCCAACAGAATGGATTCAGAAAAAAATTGTAAGTTATTTGGATCCTTATCCACAGCTACAGGAGAACAAGAAGGATTTGCATGGTAATCACTGACAAACTGCACAGATAGAGAAAACTTCACATTGGACTTCATTAGGAGGAGTGTAGCTAGTAGCGTGAAGGCAGGTGTTGGTCTGTGCTCACCATCAGTGAGGCCACCCCTGGAACAATGAGTCTGTTGAACTACTGGTTCAATAATAATTTTGAAAAACGGAAAGATTTCAGGAGAGAGCAGCCAGGCCTGCAGAGGAAGGGATTTAGGCCACTGGGCTTGCTAGTCTGGTGAAAAGACTCAGGAGACAGCTAAGAGAATTTTACTGTTACCCAGAAGCTCTTCCACTAGAGAAAAACAGTAAGAAGAATGGGCAATGGTGGATTTTTCACTAAGAAATCTACCTAGGAAAATCATGAAGTCTCTTTAGAATAATGAAGAATAATATTTTAGAAAATAATGAAAAACCTCATGTTTTTTTGATCTTCATATGGTAAAAATTACTATAGTCCTGCTCCACACAGGAGTCTGGACCTTCAGAGGTTCTTTTCAAGTAAAGTTTGTATGCATCCATGGTAATTGTTTTACCATTTAATTTGGAAATCTATTAGGCTACATAAACCACTCTACATCACCATAAACAGTGAAGTGAAGTGTCAAGCAATAATGTAGAACTGCTCTAAGTGGGGAATGTGCATCCATGAAAGTATCAGTTTTTGTAGGAAAATGTAGAAATGTACATGTATCAGTCCACTTAACTCACTGGTAAATCTGCCTCCAAATTTTTAATATTTTAAGGACAATGAATACCAGGACTTTGACAAATTATCATTGCTTCTTCAGCAATTCAGAAGAATGGTGTTGTTACATACAATATGTATGTAAGAGAATGAATTTCTCTTGTAGAAATATTTTCAGATTAAAAGCTAATTCACACCACAAATGAACCATAATTTACTTAGATAATTTGGATGGTTAAAAAACTTTGACTAATATTTTCTTTTTTTCATTAATACATGCTCAGCTTTCAGTTCTCCGTCATTTGAATTTACATACGTGAAACCTTCTCAAAGAATAAGACAGAATCATTCATATTTGTAAGCATGTATAGGATCTGGGCCTGATAGATATGGACAGGTAGGCACAAGAGATGATGCAAAATTCTAGCTTTTATAATGTCAACCAACCTTTTACCATGATTTGGCATACAAAGGATACTATGCAAAAACAACAGCAAATAGAAAAATGTGACAATGTGTAGTAAGATTTCTATGTCAAAACAACATCAAAACATTCTGAGGAGCCATTTATGATGTCAATAAAAGAACTACAATGCTAATAATTTGTATTACTTCTCCTTTCCTTACTTAATTGTTTGTGTGCTTTAAAGGAAAACAGCTTTCTCAATGGATGGTACTGCCTTGGAACAATATCTGCTACTGCTCCCTTATAGGTCAAGCATGTGTAAGACACATCTGCATATTTTTAAAATGGAGTTTAAATCTGTAAAATTCTAGCTGTGAAAACTCACGTTATCTTCTGAAAACCATAGGTTAACAAGAAATAGTTTCTTTAAAATATGTGCTGTATAAGAAGCTCACTTTTATTTTGAACCAAGAATCAAAGCCACCAGGAAGAATCTCAAGGAAAAGCCTGAGTCAAATGACAGATGTGAAAATGCTGTTTTAATTTAAGACAATAAAATATTTCTCAGTGAGTCTTTGTATCAGACTGAATATTCTGATGCATAATATTCCATTTTTAATTCTATTTTCATAGATACAAGTTTTAATATTTTTTCACTAATATTTGACATAGTTAAACACAATATAGAAGTCTGTGATGCTTTCAAACAGTAGCCACAGTCAAGCAAAAGCCTAACAGAAAATTGCCCTTGATTTTACATAAGACTCCAGTATTTCTGAAGTGATATTGTAGTTTTAATTTCTTGGTTTAAAGACTAAGATTCAGGATCATTATTATGATGCAGCCCTACAATATTAGATAGAGAATATTCTCTTGAGATTTTGCAGGAGTTGACTTAAGCAAGGAAATCCTAATTGATACTTTTACAGAATGCTTCAGTCATGGTGCTTTGTCTGTATTAGCACGATACTGGGTCAATCAATTTGTAATGGTTAATGTTTTACCAAATGTATTACAATTATTTCACTTCATGAGCAGCAATTCAAATCAGTTTCAGAAACTGTAGACTGTAAATCCTAACTGCATCAGAAATGGAATTTTTTTTTCATTCAAATAAAGATATTATTGGTTTTTTGTGCTTACTATGAACTGGTGAGAAGCAGAAAATATTAGATCATTTTAGGGTTGTCTTGCTAATAACATTTGACTAATTGCATTCTGCCTATCTTTCTTCAGCCATTTCAGATGAATTTTCTTGTCCATATCATCTGGCTTAAATTCCAGTGACTTCCCTAGATGATTCTTCTTTCCTCTTTCCTCACCTCGTTCAGACATACACAAAGGCAAAAAGCTGAGAGAATAAATGGTCTTGTACCCTGTTCTGAAGGTCAACAGATACAGGATTTGTAAGCCCAGTTGAGAAAAAATTCTGAAGTCAAGAGCTTTGGTAAAGTGTGCAACAGCACTTTAAATTGAACTTTGGCTCTATTTTAACGTATATATAATGGATTCTGTTAAACTACAGTTTTCTGGAAGAGAGTTTTTTTTCTCATAAGCAGCATTAGGAACCTTTATCTTGTATCCTTTTTTTTTTTAAAGCACTGCTGTCAGAACCTCTTCAAATTGAAACCCAAATGTTTTTAAAAGGCTGTAGCTTGCAGGTGTTACCATTTGGCCATTTTAAAAAGCAGTTCAAAAACCTATGGATATTTAAAATATATTCAATGCAATTACAATCCTGAATTTTTTCTTTCCAAAGCTCTTTGTGCTTTTTTTTTCTTTGTGTCAATTAAAGTATATGTTGATTGTGATTACATTTTGGAACTTGGGAGTTAGAATTTAACTGTGATGTGTAATAACAACTCCTGAAAGCAACTCTTCATTGGCTTACTTAATGTAAGTTTCTAGACTGCTTGGATTTCTAACAATTATATTTCTAATTGCAGCTAATTAAGTTAAAACATTAGTAAGTGATAATGTCAGGATGGATGGAAAGAAGAACACACACTTATCCGATGAATAATTTTACTAAATGGAAACAAATTCCAGTTTACATGAGGAAAAATTATACTTATTTCTATTTTTATCTTAAAAATATATTTTTGTTTTCAGGCACTTAATTTTGACCAAAAAAAAGCATTGTTTTGCCTTTTTAATTATCCATGGAAATGGTTTGAAGAGAATGGAAATAATTCTAGTGATATATATTTTTTAAAAAGAATATTTTGTTTCTGTAAAAAATACATGGTTAAGAAATATAGGAATAGTTAGTCCAAGGTTAAGAAGCTAACTCTTATACTGAAATAGAAACAATCAACAGAGATTTTATTAATATTCTCTCTGAATATCCCTGGCATGTTGTATTTCATTGACTGACTGAGTTATTTAAACTCAATCATCACCACCCTACATATATAATATAGTTATTAAGTTAAAAGCAGAAATTCTCACTGAAAAGATTACCTGTATTATTTTAATCACTGAAACTTATTGTATATTTTTTTCAAATGGCTTTTCTCAGCATTTGGCTTAGCCTAATGATTTAAGATTTGCACGTGCCCATAGGAAGAGAAATTAAAGAATTTAAGTGCTTTTCCACATTAAAAGCATTAGAAATATCAAATAGGGATGCTGATGTGAACTTCTCTCTCTTGTATCTGAGGAGCTCCATTACAGAGATTTTCATACTTTTTTTTTCTTCCTTCCCTCTTCTTTCCCTTTCTTTCGTTTTCTCTGTGCCAGATCTATCTCCAGTACTTAAGGTTTTGCCATGCTTCTAGTTCTTTATTTCTCAATATGTTCTTCCCTTTGAATATCCCTCTTGCTTTACACAGTCATCTTTTTCTTTAAATAGCTCACTGAACTGTAACTGTGTAGGAATTGATTGGGAGTACATCAATGGCTCAGTGCTCCACAGGGAACTACTGAGGGCCAAGTTATCACTATGCTCCGACACAGCTGGCTCCTGTTAAGTTGAGTCTGAGATGCTGTATAGGTAACATTAAAGTAAGTAAGCAATAAGCAGTGCTATGAGACCTTTGCATCTAATTCCTTTTCCTAGTGTAAAGGCAGCACTAAAAAAATAAATATATATTGAAACAAGGCAAGAACTACTATAGCTAGTCTAACTGTAAGAACTGGGTGAATCACTATGTACTGAGAATGCCACTTTGCATCTGGAGGTTGTAAGGCTGTCAGCCAGTCCACCCTGTGTGCTACTGCTTGGCTGTGACCTGCTTGAGTCTGCCTGTGCTGAGGTACCCCTACGGCTGGAAAATCAGTGCAGGATGGAGTGCTCCACCTGACATGCAAACTCAGATATTGATTCCACTGCCTTCTGCAGACTGGACCATGAGGATTTGGCAAAACAAATCGGTGAGGGAAAGTCAGGGGCTTTGTAGCATAGGTTAGTGTAGTGTAGGGCAGTATGGTGTAGCATGTATAGTCTGGCATAGCATAGCATGGTGTTAGTGAAGCAAAGTGATGTTCTGTGCCATGTAGGGCATTACAGTGCAGTATAGGATACTGTGGTGTGATGTGGTCAGCTGTGGTATAGTGTCCAATCACAACTTATGAAATGAAATAGAGAAATATAGCTCTAAACCTGTTCCTCTGTGGTTTCTGTTATCTAATCAGAAACTGGGATGCAGGTGGTAATTCCAGATTTCAATCCACAGATCATGTCTGGTTTATCATTTTGTTTCAAGAGACAAAATCACATAAAACTCAGTTCCAGACATCTCCACAAATAGTGCATATCACATACAGAAATGGTCTTAACTGAGTGAGAAAAAAACTGGATAATTTTAGGTGAGCAGGACAGGTTCTTTTTATTATAGCCATTGTTATGCTAATCTAGGGAATGGGAAGAATCACAGAATCAGTGGATCACAGAATCATTTAGTTTGGAAAAGACCTCTAAGATCGTTGAGTCCAGCCTTTGGCCAATCACCACTTTGTCAACCAGATCATGGTAGAAAGTGCCACAAGTTTCTTAAACATCTCCAGAGACGGTGATTCCATCACCTCCTGTCTGTTCCAATGCCTGACAACCCATTCTCTGAAGAAATTCTTCCTAATATCAACTTGAATCTTCTCTGGCGCAGCTTGAGGCCAATTCCCTCTGTCCTGTTTCTGATTGCCTGAGAGATGAGACCAACCTCCACATGGCTACAATCTGTTGTTCAGGCAGTTTTGGAGATTGATAAGGTCTCCCCTGAGCCTCCTTTTCTCCAGGTTAAACACCCCCAGCTCCCTCAGCTGCTCCTCACAGCACTTGTGCTCCAGACCCTGCCCCAGCTCCCCTGCCCTTCTCTGCACTCACTCCAGCCCCTCAGTGTCTTTCCTGCAGTCAGGGCCCAGAACTGGACACAGCACTCCAGGTGTGGCCTCACCAGTGCCCAGGACAGGGGGACAATCCCTGCCCTGCTCCTGCTGGCCACACTATTGGGAGATCAACACTTCCACCCAACATAGTGCCTTTTGACAACTGACCAAGGGTTTCCTTGATCCCCTCATCCAGATTATTAATAAAGATATGAAATGTGTTCTCAGCACTGAGCCCTGCAGAACCCCACTGGTGACTGTCCCCAGCTGGGTGTGGCACTTCTCATCACCACTCTCTGGGCACTGCCAAACAGGCAGTTTTTACCCAGAAAAAATAGGAAACAGTGTCAAAGGCTTTACTGAAGTCCAGGTAGACCACATCCAGAGTCCTCCTCGCATCCACTAGATGAGTCATCTGGTCATAAAAGGAGATCAGGATGGCCAGACAGAGCCTGAATTTTTCATCCTGTAGTGGCTTAGCCTAGTTGTCCTGTGTGTGCTCTGCAGTCATACTCAAGATGATCTGTTCCATAATCTTCTTGGGCACTGAGGTCTGGCTGACAGATGTGTAGTTCTCCAGATCCTTCCTCAGTCCGTTCCTGCGTGGGTGTCACATTTGCCAACCTCCCCAGTTAGCCAGAACTGATAATAAATGATGAAGAGTGCCTTGGCAAACTCTTCTGCCAGTTCCTTCAGTACCCTTTGGTGAATCCCATCTTGTCCCACTGACTTGTGGGTGACTGAGTTCCACAGCAGGTCACTGACTGACTCCTCCTGGAGTGCAGGGCTCTCTTCTGCTCCCCAGCCCATGTCAAATAGTTTAGGGGGCCACTGAAGATCACCAATCTTTCTTTTAAAGACTGAGGCAAAGAAGCCATCAAGTACCTCAGTCTGTTCCTCATCCTAGGTGACAAAGTTCCCTACCACATCCACTAAAGGATGCAGATTTTCTTTGGCCTTACTTTGATTGTAGATGTATTTATAAAAACACAATTTATTATCTTTCACAGCAGTGGCCAGATTGAGAGAACCATGAACAGAAGATAATTTCCAGAGATTTCAAATAATTTCTGGTGGGCAGTAAAGACATATCTTCTATTTCTGAAAAAGAAGGGAAAAAAATGACATTATAATATGGTAAATACTATTTTCAAGAATATTACTCCTATGATGGACTGTTCAGATAGAATGGTGAACTAAAGGCAGGAATGAATGAAAGGGGAGTGCTTGGCAGAAACACATCTATGGTTAATGGAGCTTTATGATCACTTGCAAATTGTGTGGAAGATGAATGCTCTTTTTCAGAATAAGTGTACAAGGTTATTCTACAGCTACGGGGAACATGCTGCTTATTTGGCTAGTTCTGGATAATTTTGATGTCTTTTTCTAAGACTGTTTTTAATTTGATGCAATTTTTTCTCTATTCCTGCTGAGGGTGCAGGTATGTATGCATGTAGTGCTAGCTCAGCAGGCACACCTCTACTTATCTTCCAGATCCCTGATGCTGCTTGGGGCGAGTCAGCAAGACAGCAAAGGAGGGAACTGGAGTTCAGACAGACACCAAATGATCAGCCACACATGAAACTTGGGCTCTCTTGCACATGTTTTTACAATGATGTAGAGAGTGAAGCAGGCTAATTTTATTTACAGAAGCAACTCTTGATAGCCAAGACTAACAAGTTGCAAATACCGCCTTCTTGCATTTGTCTGTTATCTGTGCTTACACTTATCTGGGTCTCAGTCATTCAGTCTGCGCTGTGACTGTCTTTCATTAATAGCTATGCCCAGGATGCAGCCTCAAGTTTTGCAAAACACAGTAAACTCTATTTCCTGCAATTCATGTCAGAGAAAACATATGAGGAGAGAGGCATTTCTCTCATTCTGACATATGCATTTTCCCCTTAATGAGCATTATCAGTGTGTATACTTGAAGGAGAAAATTGCAGAGATTAGCAGAAATTTAATCTTAAAAATAAATGATAGAATATAATGTTATAATGACAAACTGAAGTTAGAAACAGGGATATGAAGAATAATTTCTGAATTTTTCATTTACATGAACAAGCAAAAAAAAATAGGGGTTGAAAGAAGGGGGACAAATTTCAGGAAATGCAGGAAATTATCTGCTTTAGAACAGTTCTTGTACATTCTTGCTTTGTAAGAGGCAATTGCCCATGTAAAACGATTTGTTATGGACATATGGCAGTGGAAGAACAGAAAACCCATGAGAAAAATTCTCTATGTCACCAAGGGGATTGTTTGAAATAACATAATGTTTAACACCTAAGAAGGCAGGAAGAAAATTAAAGAATTCTGACAAAACTGGAAAATCCTTCATATTGCTTATGCAGGATCATTAATTGTAGTTGCTAACTTGCCAGGTATGGTACTCACTATATGTCAGGTCAGGTAAAAAAAAACTTTGACTGTCTGGAGCTGTGAGAAGAGCATAACCATAACATAACCAATCAACTCAGAAGACAGCTTTAAGCTGAACTCAGCTCAGCTCAGCAGAACTCTACATTACTTAGTACTAGCACTAAGAACCTTATTAATCCAAGATGTGAGATGAAATTTGTTACCTTAAAATTCAGATATGGGAAGGAACCAGTAGCTAACTAACATGTACTAAATAAAAAAATAATTTAATAAAACAAAATAAGTTGACAGTTCTCAGGTGCTTCTTGGTTCAACTGTTTTGACTGTAAGGCCCAGCCTGGTAGACATTGCACTAAAGTGCTCAAATTCCATTTTGGCACTCTGGTGTGGAGTAATTCCTGGAGGACACATTACAGATAAGCTGGAGGAAGTGGCATCCTAAACTGCAAGAGCTGTTTGGTAAGTGTTTAATGTCAAAGTCTTAGCATCTTACTAGGATCCTTATGTCAACAATATCACAGCAGCTCAGCTGATTTGTCTGACTCACATTTCATTTGGATTTGGTCACTTACCAATATACTTATACATACAGAGATCTACTTCAAGGGTAATCATTGTTACCAAGGTTAATAATTACTAATAAAGATAATAAGGCATGGACAAATTTAACACATAAGATTTTTGATATACTTGTTCCAGAAAACTTTTTATTTCTTTGCCTTATGGAGATAACTACCCTGATTTACTGCACATTTTAAAGAAATTAACTTAATTGCATTCAGTAATTCTCAGGTATTCCAACACTATTCATAAGATACATGAGATACTGGTGGAATTTAAACAAGCTCTCTTCTCATTAAGTTCAATAAGAAATGGAGGTGCTGAACACATTTGAAAAGGAAAGCAACAACTCAATCACTAAGGGCCTTGTCTACAGGAACATATAAAAATAAAACTCATTATTGTATTATTTGAATCCCTCTTTTGCAAGTGATCACTTAGGCCAATGAAGCAATGCCATTCTTTTAAGTCAGTGCTGTTGTGTTTACATTCTGCTTCACAACACGTGAAAAATTATCCAAGTATTTTCAGTTCGTATGGTGGCAACAGAATTTCACTTAAATTTAAACTCCAGTATTATAGAGAAAACGAAAAACATAATTTGAAGAGAACATTAAAGATGAGCTAGGACTTGTTGACAGAGGCAGAGGAAGCTCCTGTTTCCTAGAATCTTGGTAAACACTCATTGTATTCTTGGGAAGAACAAAAGATCATGGTCCTGGTGCATGAACAAGAGAAAACGCATACCATATACCCTGTTTCTGTTCAAAATATGATAAAAAATGTAACACAAGTGGTGTGCTAAGTGACAGTAGATTGCAAGCTACAGATTAAAAAACACAGTTTTTTGAATGGCTAAAAACCTAGATAGAATATTTTACATCTTCCTGGTCTTGTAGGTTGCACTGATTAAGTTGATCTTATCTATCCTCCAGTAGCTGGGAAAGCTGGCTTCAAACACTGCTAAACAAGGATTATAAATGAAAATCCATTAAAAAAGTTTAGAAATACTTCTATATTGTTATATATATATAGTTTTAGAAATGGTGCTAGTAATCTCACTACAGTCTATATAGAAACCTAATTAACATATTTTATTATTTTTCAATTATTTTTTTTTCTATTGAGTCAAATGTTGAAGTTCTGGTGAACTTATGAAGATAACTATTCTCTGTGCTCACTTACAGCTGCATACAGCATACTGCAGCTTCCTACCATAATGCCATACATGATATGAATTTTCTCTGAAAAGAAAAGCATTTGTCTCTAGGGATTGCAGTTCTTTTAACTGTCAAGAAGTTTAAAATGTTTCCTAGATGAAAGCAGATGTTCACTTACAATTGAGGATGGCTGAACTATGATGGCTTAAAATGCGTATTTTTACCATTTTCTGAAAAGAAAAAAACCAACCCCAGACTGTGGGTATATATGACTCTGTGTGTGCATGTGTACACTTTGACTACTGTGCTCTCATTGACAAATCATAGGCTAGAAATCACAAAGCCCATCAGTGGCTTAGTTTTTTACAAAAGCTTTAGAATATTTGAACAAAAAAACTTTGAGAACTGAGGTGTTATGGGTTTTTTGTTTTTTATAAAATATCCACAACATAGAATGATGAAATGGATCACTAGCCTATTTTTATAATGTGAAAAAATATGAGCATGCATTTCATATTCAATTTTCTGCTGCTTCAGTGGAAGAAGTCACATAAAACACTGTGTTTCTTATAGCAAAGGATGATTTGTCTTCTCTATCCTCTTTCAAAACCTTGGTTTCTTTCCTTTGCTAATTTCCATGCTATTTTTCATTTTAAAGTGGCTTATTTCTTATGATTCATGATACATAATACTTAGATTTTCTTTTTTATTGAACCAGATCCTGTACTTAATAGCAAAACTTGTATGGCTTCATGAAATTGAAAATAGCACACAAACTTGAACTATCTCAGGCTGGTCTAGCAGATCTTTGTTAAGCTACTTGGGATATATTTTTGCCAGGATGTTCCAATGTAAATTTTATAAAATATCAAGCGACTGCCAAATTTTCTGGATTGCAGTATTTCTCACTCTAAAATGCTGTCTATCAAGGGGCACATTGTTCACTGTATTTCTTAATGCTATAGCTTTGCAAATATACAAAGGTTCTCTTGTTCTTTGCTTTCCTATACATACAATTTTTTAAGGTTTTTTTTTAAGTAATCTTTATTTTTTAGTGTTACAACTCTTTTTTCATGCATAGTTATATTTTTGTATCTTCAGCAAATATCACCCCTTTCATTCTTGCATATTTTGTTGCCATACACAAACTTTTCTTGATAGAAATTTTGAAATTCAGTCAACTTTTTTAAACTGAAAAGCTGAGAACTTAAATCTTAAAATGGTACAAGTTTCCTGCTTTCTTAATTCTAATCCCAAATTCATGTTGTGGATGATTCAGATATTGTAAGGTGAACAGTGCACACACACACAAAAGAATAATGTTTAATACTGCTTAGTCCTGACTTTAAAACCATAGTATCAGTGTCCTGTCTTCCCAAAATTGGTAGGTTTTTCTGAAATTTCTCTCATTTTCTAATGTTTTTTAAAAAAGAATCTTTATTCTTTTTCTTACTTTACTCTACATGTTATCATAGAACTGTTAATAAATGTTTGTAGTATTACCAAAACATATTAAAAAAATGCAACTACTTGTGTCAAATTCGATTTGAACAAATTTGATTTGAAGTTTCAGGCCAAATCAATAATAAAAATAGGTTGTATTTTTTTAATGAAGCGTAATCTAAAATTTTTTCACAAGAAGAAAAAAATCGTTTCTGGAGGTTAATAACCATTTCTGGCTTGGATTAATATTTATTTCTTTCCATACAATGTAACATTTGTTTGGTTGTTAGCTAAATTGTCCTAAAAGAAAGAGAAAATGAGAGCTTGTCTGTCTAGTAAAGACTAAATTTGGTCTTGTAAATGAAGATTCTGTCTGAAGAGATGTCTTGATCTTTTCAATGTTTTAGTAGAAGTGCTAGTCTCTGCACAAGAGTAGTCTCAGCTGATGTTCTTAGTATTATTCTCATTCTGCTGTGGTTCACCTCTAACTTGTTATTGTACATGACAAAAATTGCACCTAAGCAGAAAGTGAATAAGCCTTCCCAGTTGTCAAAGTCCAGAAGTGCAAGGATTACTTCTGTGATGTAGTTATTATGGTCATCCAGGCAGGTGAAGTGAGAGATTGGATATGGGAGCAATGTAATTTGACAGCTCTTTTCATCTTATAAACTTAAGGAAGATGCAGAAGGTCTGGGGTGTAATGGTGGAGCCACTCTAGCTTCACTGAAAGTATTGGGAGAGGGAAATTTCAAGGTGACAGATTTAAAAATTGTGTCAATTAACTAGTAGACTTGACACAAAAATCATATGGATGGAAAACAACCTAAAACACTATAATTTCAGGAAGAACTTATTTTGATGTTTCAAGAAGATATAAATCATCTAAGAACAAAGGATTGCATTGTTAATTAAGGAGAATGTTTCAAAACAGAGTTACAGAAGAGCAGACAAATAAAAGTTGGCATCAGGTGACATCACTACTTGAAGTGAAATTTGACATTCATTGCAAAAACTGTTTAAAGAATTCAGGCATTTTCATTCAGAACAGAAACAGAAGTGGCCTATACTAGAACACTTACAAGCAGAAACCAGATAGTCCTGGAATAAATGCCTCCAGGGGAATTTTTCACAAGTTTCTAATTTAGAACAAGTAAGAGATGCTGATTCAGGATGCCTCTGAATGTGGTATCAGACAAAAATGGTCATGGTAGAACTGAACACTAAGTAGTTTGAGAAATAAAAGTACACAAGGACCACAAAAGAGTTTTAAGAAAATTTTTATCAACAGTTCGAGGAAAAGTGCATTGAATTAGTGGAATTTCTACTAATTTCTACAATAGAAATAGAAATATTTACAATTTGGTTAAGAGAATTCTTCTTCAGTCACTTATGCAACTTCTGTGACACTGTAAAATGTGGATAAGACTGCTTGACTGTTCTGAAAACTGGCCTGAAAAATCCACATAACGGTCTGTAAAGTCTTTGAGAGCTAGAGTGATACCACCTGCATCAAATCAAGGATGGATGAACAGATAAACAGGTGTGTAGATGGTAAGTGTATTACACAGAAATTGAAGATAATTCAGTAGCCAACTATGTGTACTTGTAGGAGTTATATGGATGCTCGCAAGGAAAGTGAGGTTATTAAAAATTGTTGAAACAATGATAGAATAACTCAGTATCACTGAAGTGCTGTAATCTGTGAAAGACACTAAGAACACTTCTTAATTATTGATAGTTGTTTGCAATGGGTAACAGGAATAGCATTTTGGGGTTCCATGTCAACAAGGGTACTTCAGCATGTCACTTGGTGAGTATTTTTCTTCAAAGAATTTTATAAGGGTTAGCTAATGCTTCCAACACCCTCAAACCAGGAATTGGATTATGTACATTTTAATTTGTTCAGGCAGCAGAGTATGACTTTCTAAGCTGTAGACTACTTAAATAAGAATTATGAAGAGTGGCATGACCCTTGTTTTGTTTGGTTGGGTTTTTGTTTGTTTGCAAGGTTGATGTAGGTAGGGTCCAAGCTCTACAAGGAATAAAGAAATAAAAAGGAATAAAACACATGCCCCTCATGCCTTTAAATTGCCCTCACCAGTCCTGAGCCAGTGAGATTAAACAGATTGTGAGGCTGAATTTAATAGTTAGGGGAACTAAATTGTGGAGTGTAGTGGAATTTAAGATTCAATCTTCTTCAGAGAGTTTATCTTCTGACTGCGTCTAAGGAATTGTTCCATTTTGACTTTTGTAGTTCTCCCTCTGAGGCCAGTATTTTCTCACATGTGGCTTGTAGAGGCTACAGAGGCAACACCTGATGAAGTTCAGCTCCTCCTCCCAACACAGAGGGCCTTGCATTACTTTTCTGTATGCAACTCCACATCACAATACTAGACTCTGGGCTAGTTAGTGGTCTAGTTAATTAACTTTGTCGTCTCCTGTCCTAGAATGTAAGTGGACCAAGGAGTGGTTTTATGCTCTGCAGTCACAGAGTTCATATGTTTTGCTTGCCCTATGTAATTTTATTCTAGCACAGCTCCTTGCAGAACAGCTGCAGAACAGGAAAATATCTACTATTACTACTTTTAGTGCTAAATATGGCAGACCAGAGAATCTAGGCATAAACATGTATACCTTTCCTCAGTAGCCAAGAGCCAATTCTATCAAAAGAAAGTCACAAGTTAAAAAGGAAAGGAACAGAGCATGTGCATTTCAAAGAAAAGATGCAATTACAATACCGTAACAGAGTTAAATATAACCACACTAATTTTTCATTACATGTTACACACCTACCAGTATATTTGTGGAATTGAGTCTTTTTGCACTGTGGCAGCAATAACCACCAAATCATCAAATCATTAAGGCTGAAAAAGATCTCTAAAATAATTGAGTCCAAACATCCAAATATTAAACCAGCACTGCTGTGTTCCCCATTAACCATGTTCTTGAGTGCCACATCTACATATCTTTTAAATACCTCCAGGGACAGTGATTTGACCACTCTCCTGTGAGCAACCTGTTCCGTTGTTTGACCCCCTTTTCAGTGAAGACGTTTTTCCTATATCTAATCTAAACCTTCCCTGGCACAGCTTGAAGCTGTTTCCTTTTGTCCTGTTACTTGTTACATGGCAGAAGAGAGTGACCCCCACCAGGCTACAACCTCCTTTCTGGCAGTTCCGCAGGGCAGTAAATTCCCACTCAGACTCACTTTATAGTTTCTGAACATCCCCAGCTCCATCACCTGCAACTCATCAGGCTTGTGCTCTGGTCCCTTTATCAGCTGTGCTGCCCTTCTCTGGGCTGTGTATGACATTTTCATGTTCTGTCATGTCTGGGTTGCTCAAAAATGCACCAGTCCATCCCTGTTCTGAAGTAAGGGTCTCCATTGCATTTAGACCGCTGTGTGCTGATATAAAATAGAAATTTGTGGTGACAATTTTACATGGGACAAATGCTTGTTTTTTAATCATCACAGCTCAGTCAGGTCCCAAAATATGTCTCCTGTGTACATCCAAGCAGGCACAATGTGAGTATACGGATTTAAAGCATAGCACTGTGGCCATCTCCTGTTCTCTGATACCATGGTCTCTTGACTAACCTGGAAGAGAAGCTGTAATGCTGAGTCAATCATGCCAGGATCCCTGCTGGGAGATGTGTTTTAGCCACAGCTACAGACAGACCCCTGCTCTCAGCCTTGCTGCAGTACTTCCATGTGTTTTGGAAGCTGGATTAAGTGAACATAGTTTCTAATAAAATTCAAAGGAGCTAAAAGCCCTGTGCAAAATACTTTATTTTATTTAGATAAAATAATTAGGTGTTTTACACATGGTATTTAAATATGCTTAGATTAAGACATTAAGATGCTTTACTTTACATGTCAACATAAAAAAAAATTGACTTTAACCAGAGGAAAGCTAAAAGAATTTGTTCATCATTTTGTCACAGGTCAAGGGCTTTAGAATTCAATAAAAACAGATTGCTCTGATCTGTTTCACATTAAAATCTTCAGAGACCTCAAATTATGGTACATACAGAGCACTTTACTATGTATGAGCTCTGAGTACTCCTCTGTTGTTAGCAACTCTCTGCTGCTCTTCTTGAGGAAGTTCTAACTGTCCAAAAGTATTCTAGTCCTTCCAAGACTAGGGCTCTTCACATTCCCATTAAAGATTCTTGATGAAATGGAGAATTGAAGCATGTCATTAAGGCCTTATGACTGAGATTAAGGAACTAAGCTCTTCCTGTGTCCCTTCCCTGTCTTGGGAATGCCTTGTATTGATTCAGAAAATATTCCAAAATGAACACTTTAATTTTCTTTATATCAGTTTACCAAATACTTATACATCGGGCAGAAATTGTAGGGGAAAAAGTAAATCAAAACGCAACTAGAGTTCTGCTTTGTCAGCATGCAGAAAGTAACTTGGGTAGAAGGATTACCAAGTAACATTAAAACTGTTTGCATCTTCTATTGCTATGACTGAAATAAAATAGAATAAGTATATGAATACAATTTAAAGACATTTGTCAGAATCCTAAGACATTTGTGAAGCAGGTAAAGGATAGTGAGGACTGCTTAACATGTGTGCGCTTTAGAATATAACTATATATGATCACATACAGAAATTTCTAGAAGTGAGTAAAAAATTGCCTGAAAACATATTCTATGTAGCAATAGGAAACAGTTAGATATCATGTACATGTAAAAGTAATGGGGACTTCTAAGCAGGCAGAGCACAACTATTTGTTTTGGAGTTCAGCCAGAAAACAGGAGTTAGCTCCTTTGCTTTAAACCTTAGTGAACATGTGTAGGGATGGCTGTGTGGTAAAAATTAAAACTGCAGGCTCAGTGCTAAGGTGTATCACTTCCAGTAACCATAGATCAGGAAGATAGGTCACATTGTACCATCTCTCTGAGCTCTGTATAGGTTTATTTTTAACTTGTTACCAGAATTTTGCAGCACTGGGTGCAGACAAAGGGAAAAAATCCTGACTATTAGTGCAGAGCATTTTTTTCCTAGTGGGTATTTTGTAACTATCTTTGGTGACAAGTGATAGGCTCTAATCCGGGGCTTTGGTGGGGTGGACAGTCTTAAGAGCCTTAAGAGTAAAAAATGATTTTCACACTCAGCATTATGTTATTTCCAGGTTTTGATTCTGAGTCTTAAGAGATTGGGAAAAGATAGAGGGGAAAAATTGTATTGCAAAATTACAAAAATTAATTTGACATGATAAAGAAATTTTTCTTCTTGGTTATGTGTTTCTACTGCACTTCCTCATTTTGTAAAAATACGTTTCTTTTGCTTTTCAAATATGTTTGGCTTGCATTTCAGATTTCACTGTGTGACATGGATGGAAACAATCCTGAGCATGCAATTGCATCAGGTCACATCTTGACCTTCACATTACACATCCTTGGCAGTCAGTAAGTAATGTGCCATGATCCTTCCCCACTCTGACATCTCCTCTAACTTCAAAGGATGAAAGCCACCAGGTCTCTAAGAATTGCTCTACATTCTCAGACAAACACTGTTTTATGTACTAATATTTTCCATTTCCATGCTTACCACCATTTCCACAGAATTACA
The DNA here is from genome assembly GCF_001522545.3 of Parus major. Classification (NCBI taxonomy): domain Eukaryota; kingdom Metazoa; phylum Chordata; class Aves; order Passeriformes; family Paridae; genus Parus; species Parus major. The sequence continues at coordinate 14,793,066 of NC_031799.1, forward strand.
CGAAAGTTGTTCATGTCTTGTCTATTCCAGTAGGATAAGAAATCCTACTGGTTTGCACTCTGTGTTCCCCTTTGCATGTGATGCATGCCTCCATCTTTGGAGACTTGACGTACCATTAACAAGACATTAATGTGTAATGTCTCCTCTGCACAACAGGCTTACATGCCTCATACTGTAATTACACTGCCATTTGTCATGAGGCCCAAAAAATAAAAGTATGTCTTACATATTCAGTGTAGCTCTCCTTTCTTACTACACCTAGAGAGTGTATTTTTCAATAGTCAACCTCTGCTAGCTTGTATTCATTGGGGCATTTCAGGATCATGAGTTTTGCTCCTGGAAAAGAAGTTCTGAGATTTAGAAAAACCCATGGCAAAGTTGTATTTTTCAGAATAATATTCCTTTGACCATTCTGCCTTCTTCAGGCCTGATCTCTGACTCTGAGCTAAACCTTAAATCTCCTGGTCAAAGGGTAAGTGGAAAATATTGCTCGTCAGGAATAAGGGTAGTTTCCAGCAGCAGAGCATGGGCACATGACATGTCTTGAATGAAGTGAGTCAGACTTTCCTGTCAGACAAGCTCCCAGGGCTCACCTCTTCCTTTCATATATTCATGCTCTATGACATGCTTCTGTCCTTGAAGCTCCACAGAGTTGATAACTATGACAGGAGTTGCTTCCACCTGAGGTATGCACAGAAAAGCTATTTTCTATTAAGTATTGCTTCACCCTGCCATGAGCTCCTATTGCAATGAATATTGCACATCACCAACCTTAGTGAACAAAGACATTGAAAACAAATTAAAGCTCACCTGTTATGGACTTGTGTGATTTCCTTTCCTCTTTGTGCAGTTGCTACTTAATATCTGCCCACTAGTTCTTAATTGAAGTAGGAAAAATGAAATCAAATTCATTATTTCTAGGTATGCCTACCCCCACAAGACCTTTTTGTTGGACATCATTTGTTAGACAACTGCAGGCAGAGCAGTGTTTGGCTGTCTTTGAGAAACCTTTTGGCTCTGAGCAAGATATCATTTCTACAGCTTTCAAATACTAGCCGATTTTTAGGGGAGATAAAAATAGTTACATGCAAAACAGGGAGCTACTTTATTTACATTATGGCCCACAAGAACTTTGCTTTGTCTTCAAAAGAAACAGAATACTATCTATGCATCCAGAGTAACACTTTCTTTATAAAAAAGTTACAAACTTTTCCTGCTTCTTGAAGAAATAAAAGAGAAAGGGAGAGGAAAAGAAAAAGAGGAAAAAGTGGTTTCCTCCATGGAATCCTTGGCTCTTGACACTGCCTTACTCTTGCCTGGTAGCAAGTAGGGGAACAAGAAATAGACAGACTTTTCCATGTTTTGGTGTTCCATTGATAAGCTGACTGAGACAGCTATTGCAGGTCTAATGAATATATAGACTGCTGCAAGCTGCAGAATGCTTGTCCAGATTCCTCCCCTGGTCCATGGGGTTTGGAACAGACCTTCAAAAGCTACATATGTAAAATCCATTGTTGCCTTGGCTTCTTACATTGTTTTCCTACTTAGTCCCGAATTTTCAGAAATAAAGGATTAAAGATTAGGAGCAAAGCTCTGGAAAAATGGATTGTACAGATGACAGGGATTGCAAATCATGTCAGTGTGTACCAGAAAGCTCCTTACAGCTCTCAGATAAGCTACAGAGATGCAGCCTGAATCTCCAGGAAGCAGACATTCCCTGCCACAATTTTTAAAAGAGGCACTTACCAAGCCTATGTATTGTTCAGGCACTACAAATACTTCTATTTTTTTCCTGATTTCTAGAAAGATATTTTGCTCATGGTATATTAGAATGACAATGACATCTAAGTCAAGGCTAAACCCACAGCAGAGTGATGAGCATCCTGTCTGAATGTGGTGTATAAGCATAGCCATAGCACAAAGCACCATTTTACCTTTGTACATCCCCTGGATGTTTGCTGTAGTCATCCAACAATGCTATATATAACATTAAAAAAAAATAATAATAAAGCAGAAAAAAACACTTGTAGATTGGAATGTTGCATTAAAAAATTAAAATAAAATAAAAAAAGAATTAAATTCTTTCTTGTATGTGTTGTACATTTTCTACACATACACACAAGGAAGCAGGCATCAGACATTGAATAGACAGTTTGATATTTAATCAGAATACAGCTATTTAGATATTTGTTTGGTCTGTCTCAGGATTTTTCATTAAAAATATGTGGTTAACAGCAGCCAACCTGATTTGCATGTGTGTGTGTGTGTCTGATTTGTTCACCGCTATGCCTCCTGTGTCCTACATCTTAATCACATCCAGGCACCCGCCCCATTACATTACCAGAAGGGAAGTGATGGACATCCCTTGACTCTCTTCATGACCCTCTGATAATCCTGTTTCACACACAGGCTCCCTGCTGTATGAAACACAAAAGCTGCCACTGTAGTTCTTTACTTCCAGTCGATATTCTGACAGACTTGATCTAGCAAATTAGTATGCCGTGGTAGGGGCACGACAAAAGACCCTTTTGACACACTCTGAATCGATACAAAGGCCAACAGAGAGCCATTTCACTGTAGTTCTGTTATTTTTCCCCTTTTGATGACCCTTCTTCTTTTTCTTTTTTTTAGCTTGTATGACCTTGTCAGATTTAAAAACATAATGTTAGAAAAGTCATCCTTGGACAGGAGAAGAAAAAATCTAAACATGCAGAAATGCAAGAATACCAATGTAAAATTACAATACAGCTGGATCAGAGGAAGAGAGATTTTCTTGTGTGAATTTGTCCTTCAAACTGCTGAAATCCCTGCACGAGTCCAACATCAGAGTGTAAAATTAAACATGTTCTTGCCATGAATGCTGTGTTACATCTGTTTATTCTTTCTTTTTAAAAAAGATGAAATTGTTCAGCGTATTAAAAATGTATGTCTTTGTAGTTCTATTGTAGTTCTATATCTTGGTATGAAGAATCTTGCAGCAGCATCTAGTATTTTACAAAATTGTAGTCACATTTACTTAATTTCTAAAGGCTTATAGTGTGAAATTTAAATGAATTTATGCTGATATTTATCATACTATACAAAGAAAAATACATTTCTGCACTTTTATAAAGAAATTATAAAGAGCAGCTTAATCTGTACCTGAAAGTCTATCTGCAGGAATTACACTTGTTCAAGATTATTATGTATTCATAGAGAAACTATAGACTTAATTGAATTGCATTTGTAAACAATATTTCTACATGTATTTCTCTACCTCTGCAAGAATTATTCATTTCAGAGTCACTATAATTTTAAATTTACACCTTTTAAGTTTGCACCTTTACCAATAAAATTTCTTTTATTCTGGCAAAATCTGTGTAACTGATTTACATTTCAGTCTTTAGGAAAAGTGCATGAATGAGGATGACAACTATTTATCTTATAATTGATACTTATGTGTTACTATATCCAGGTACACATAGACACTATAGCTTTCCTTTATCATAGTTTTAAAGATGTAATTATGTCATAATAAGGCCTAATTCTTGTAAATTACATGCTTTTTCATTGTTCTGAATGCATGATGTCTCCTCTTTAACAAAAAATAAGCACTCTGATAGTCCATATTTTCTTTCTCATAGTAACAAACCTGAAAACACCTACTCAAACTAATTTTCTAAACCTAATCTTTGAATTTTAAGTTTTCAAGCTGAAAGCAAACTTAAGTCAATAAAAAATGAGACATTCCCAGCTTCAGAAAGCACTTTACTGTAACTCACAAAGAAGCATTTTCCAAAAATACAGGTGCACAAATTACTCTTGGTGTTTGCTGTACAGTATGTACATTTGACCTCTGCCGCACTCCAGCATTTTTCAACACATAAACCTTGTTCTCTCAAATAGAACTACTATATAAACACAAGGGATAAAGCATATTGTGTAAGAAATTCAGGCCACTTCAGACAACTCAGCTTGATAACAGAGGCAAAATTACACTAGCTGTTCCCATTCCTCTAGCAGTTTTATCTAGCCCAAGATTACCAGACTCAGCCCCCTTCAGCAAAGCCCACAAAGCACAGGGTGACACACTGGGTGAGGTAGCAGTGGCCCACAAAAAACTTTTACCTTTTATACCACCTGTGATCTACACTGAGAGAGCATTGGTAAACATGTCACATTTCACTGAGAAAGGGAAGTCTGTCCCAAGATAAATATAATACAAATTGGTATGAAACAACAACTACCTTTAATCATATTGTAGTATCCATATGCATATGATCTTTATGAAGTCCATGTTTGGCAACAATAGTTTGCATTACTTGTCCAAGGTGTTAGGACAGAACACTGCTACCATGTACAGCCCTTCTCTGACATGTATATTAATAGTCTCCCTTCTAGGAAAAAAAGCCTACACTGTATGGCAATTATTTTAAAAGAGTTTAGGCTAACAGCCTGCAGCCTAACTTCATATCAGGAGCAGAAATGGATGTATCCTGCCAATGAGATCCTGTTTTATATAATTAAGGTGTTTCCTTCCCCCATTTGACAGTCAAATAAAACATATATATATATATATACACAAATATAATAATCCTCCAGTTTGGTATATAAAATGCTAAAATGCTACATGACTAGTATGTGTCTTTAATACCTCTACTGGTAAAAATTAATAATTACTTTTAATAGTCTTGGTTTGCAGATGTGACTGCATCTCTGAGACTCACAACATGACGTGTTCAGTACTGGAGGCTGAACGGATTTGGAAGAAGGGAAGGAAAATAGCAAAAGGAGAAGGATTTTTTCCTGTCCTCACTTCTTTGTAGCTATGCACTCTAGTGCACACTTTACTGCATAAAGCTGATAAGGGACTGGCTGATCCCTCTCCTTTGCTCACGGGTTAACCATCTTCCTCAAAATTTGCCTCCAATGGGGTATGCTCTCAGGGGAATTGGTGCTATCCTGATTTACAGATTTGTTATTCCAAATCCTTCCACTAGATATCATTATTTCTCACTGTAACTGCTGTTAACCTGCACTAATAGTGTCCTAAAACTATATGGCTACCAGGATGTTGCCTGATATTTGTCCTGTGCTTGTGCATCCTCCTGAGCTCCAGAACACAAAAGCCTGGACATTTTTTTTAGACTATGAATTTATACCAGGAAAAAAAACCCTTTAGCTCTGTCTTTGGAAAATTATATCATTCCAAGCTCTACCTCCTCCTTTGGACAGGACAGTGTCACGTCTTCTACCATGAGGTGCATCTAAATATCCAATCATCCAGGAGACCAAGCCAAAAATCCCTGTGACTGACATTTCTTTCCCTCTTTCTGTGATGCAGAGGTGTGAGTTTTTCCTATCAAATCAAGTCAGCTGGGTGCAAATGGAGCACCAGTCTCGCATTTTCCAACAAACTTTTAGGAGCAAGAGAATGCGATAATGCAAAGATTCAGCACCAGGCTATGGAGGAAATGGCAATGTCTTTACTAAGACTTAATCTCATTGTTTTAAAGATTGTGTTAAGACTTTCTGTTTGTTGCAAATATTTTCTATGTGTTGTGTGCAAATTGATAAATGCCTATTCCTTATTTTTTAAAAAAACATCTGCAATTCTTCATAAATACGGTAGCTAGATATGTTTGACAAAGGATACAGCAACACTATTAGCTTAAAAACATCCAGAAACTTTTTCTGAAACTAATACTGGCTGATGTGGACCAGCAGATCAAAGGTTCAAACCTCCTGTTCACCAGAATAGAAAGGTGACATCCATGCTGTCTTCTGGGAAAGTTGTGTGGCCATTGTTTCTGTATCAGGGAATTGTTGGCCTTAGACCACCATAGGCCATAAGAGAGACCCTTGCAGAAAATTGCTAGCACAGGTGCTGCTGGATTCCTGTGCCTGTGGGTATTCTTAGGCACTGTTTAATGGCATAGATATCAACTTCTGCTCCTATAACTCAACTCATCCTAGCCTTTTCTACTTCACATAATACTTCCCAGGTGGCTCTCAGTGTCTATTCTTCCATGTTTCAGAATAAAAAAGAGGAAATCTGCCTGGTTAAAAATGCATCTGTAGGCTTTACTGTGATTTAACAGGAGTTTCACTTCTCAGCAGCTCCACTCACTTCAGGACAGTCAGTTTTAATTTGTGTTCGCTTGAAATCAGAATCAGACCACTATGCATTGACTAAACCTACGGCATGAACATCAATTTTTAACTTCTACCAAGCGAATGTAGACACTATTTTGGAGTTTTTCTTCTCTTAGAATAGTCATTGACCTCAGAGAGTGCTTCATCAAAGTAAAGATAGAAGGATTCAATGCACGAAAAATGAAATATTTTATTTCATATACTGGATAAAGCTAATATGGTGTGCCACTCACCCATGTATGTATTTTCAAATTTGTGTTAGTTCTTTGAGCTTACTATATGCCTCCTCTACTATATATTACTACATTTGCCTATCTGTATGTTTATATCGCACTCCTATTTACCTCTTCCAAGCACATCACAATTCACTTTCAGCATCATGCCTGCAAAAAAGGAAGAGAAATCACTCCAGCTGAAATCTTTCACTTCTTGCAAGAGTTTTTCCTACAGCTTCAGTAAATGAATCATGATGTTTGTTTTATTCTAATCCAAGAATCTCAAGCAACTGACACAGTGTGTAGCCAGCTAAATGTCAGCCTCTATTAATAGGAACATGTAAACATAATCCAATATTTAAAAAACAAACACTCAAGAACTGGTGTCTTGCTGTACCTCTAGAACCAGCTCCTCAGCTGGCATGAATCCACCTGGTGGAAGCACTAAACTGGTGCATTACGTGTCTGTCTACGAGGATAGCAAAATTCAATTTTCTAATTGACAGTAGACCCAGTGTGCTTCACTAGAGCTTGCAGATGAAAGCCTCGGGCTGGACAGACGAAAGCAGGAAGGTGTACGGTCAAAGCATCTTAAGAGAGGTAATGTTTAGTGCCTTCTGCCAATCACTGGGTGCAAGATTTAGGTGCAATGTAAGGATGGAATAGAATGAGGGAAGGGGAAGGGGAAGGGGAAGGGGAAGGGGAAGGGGAAGGGTGCTGATTTCTGTAGTTTAACTCTAGGACTCCTGGCTGTTTTTTCATCACTTATGCTTCCATTGTATCCATGCCGTTACCTAATTGTATCAGATCAGTTTGGATATTGGTTGAAAGACTACATTTCTGACATTGTTGCTCAACCCTATGAGAAAATCTCTACCATTCTAGGGAAATGGCTGAGTTCCACTAAGAAATGTCTGGAGTCAACATACAATTTTTTTCCCTACATTGAATAAAACCCATACTATTTGGCTGGCTGAATTTGCACTGATTTTTACTGCACCTGTGCCAAGCATCCCATCAGACTTCTCTCACCACTGAATGGCCACAGTAATAGCATTTGAAAGAGACATCAATAAAAATCTTTCTGTGAGCAAAGTTTGGGAAGAAAATTGCAAAACTGAAGATGAATGTAAAGAAAGGAAGAAGATTTCAGGTAAGCTTGTCTGGTCAAATTAAGTATTTTTTTAAAGGATGAAGTGAAAAGAATATCCTTCTCCCTTCACAAAATCTTCCTCTCAATTTCTGGCAAACTGTCTGCACCCTCCTTTCCCTTCAACAGAGTGAAAACAAATATGCAACAGGCTTCATGTTCATTATATCTTAAAGAGTAATAAGAGAGAGAGAAATCAAATATTTGTTTTCATGCCCTCATGAACAGATGAGAAAACAAGCAAACAAATAAACACACAAATAAATAAATAACCTGGAGACAGGTTTCAGGAAAAATAAACAAATCAACATTTCTTGCAGGTCACCTTTGAAACTTCAGGCTGTCTTTTGTACTGAATTGTTCTTAAATTCACTTACTAATCTCCTCACATATTACAGATTTCACAAGTGACTTGTGATGCTGAATTGCTATAGCTATTTGTACAATTCCAGTGTTATTCATTGTTTGCCCATTTGCTTTACCCAAATTGGAGAGAATGCACTTTTAAAGTAGCTGTCAAAGTGTGACTCATCTGGAAAGTCAGTAATTACTTTTCATAAAGTAATATGCCAGAACACACAGAACTCATAAGAATTGCACAAGGTATTGGGACACATGAACACAGATTTCTACCTACCACTTTTCACAGTTCAAATAATTGCAAAAAACCCTTTAAAATGTAGAACCAAATACATAAATTCACCCCTTAGGTGCAAAAAGAAAATATATTTTTCAGAATATATATATTTTTAAAGGGTTTTCAAAGAACTATTGGAGGAAAAGACCCTACACTTTTTAGCATATTTTGAAGCATATAATTATAAAATAGTTTCCTATACTTTTCTCTCCTTTAGGTTTAGAACTAAGACTAAACTATATTAGAAAAATAACTGCTTGTTTCTGTTATTAAGGAAAATATCAGAAAAATTTGGATGGAGATAATATCAAGAGCAGTAAATTAATAGCTTTAGTCCTTATCTTTCATCTAAACCCTTCACAGTTTCCATTTATAACACTTTATAGCTCTACAGTTTAGCCATAGACCACAAAGCACTAGAGCATCTATCACTAGGGAGCTACACAGCCTTGTTTTCCAAGCGGGAATAACAAATATATGAGTCTTTTCTTCTCTTCTGTGCCCTTAAACTCAATTTTAGGATAGGGGTGGTAGCCCATTCTGATAGTTGGTTTTACAAATAAATAGCAAACGAAATACTTGTGTTTACTATCAAAGAAAAATGAATAGTTTCATTAATAACTTGACCCAAAACATAACAAATCGCGTTTTGCTTCAGTGGGCTGGCAATGGCAAAGTGGACCTGTTCAGTTAGGCTTTTGTTGTGACACGTAATTCGCATCACAGGGGGAAGTGTTAATGGGTATTTAAGGGGACATGACAACCCCATTAGCTTCCCTGATAAATCTGCCCTGGAGTAAATGACTATCCTTGCCATGGAGATTTCTGTGCTGAGCACAGCAGCATAACAGAAGGAAAAAGAAAGTTGTGAACAGTGATCAGCGAAGGTTATGATAAATCAGAGATTCTGATTGTAAGACATGGAAAGCCACTGGAAATTAGCAGCTTTTAATTCTTTACCTTTTAAATTGAATAGATTTTGGGAGTGAAATGGTGCAAACTTCTCATCAGTTACATGAGCATGATTTTCCCCTTTGAAATCTTTTTAATACAGAATCTCTTTTGATAATATTCTCAAACATGCAACATTGAAAACTTGTAGAATAAAACAAATGGCCAAGTACTTTCCAAGTTTTTAATTTTCTTTCATTCATCTCCACTATGTAAAATATCTTTAAATGTCATTGTATTTGTTTGTATAATTACATAGTTTTATTTCCCAGAAGAGGATCTGTGCTTATGGGCAGTGTGTCTATTCACATATCTACACGTATGCTTCTAATATTTAAATCTCTGCCTATCACTTGCCTATACTGCTTCTTTTCTTCTTCTTCTCTGTCCTTGAGCAATCAGGTCAATAGCTACAGCCAAACTTGGCAGCTGTTAGAGCAAGATGTCAAATGTTGAAATATATATTCTTCCTGCAATGGCATCATGGCCTGTGGCTAGTCCTTTGTGTAGATTCACTGCCAGCAATGTGGCTGTGTTCAGTGCTGACTGCTGGCGGGTGTAGAACTGCCTGTAGGGTTATATCAAAGTCATACTGTTATGTAGCTGACTATGTGGCTTTCACTCCTTAGATGGCATCATTTTCTGGCACTGATTTAGCTGCATGATATTTTCTTGTGTCCATTTTTATGCTGTGTGCCAAACCATCTAGCAACCCCTATCAACTTATCTCTTTGAATTAGTCTTGCATTACTACATAACCTTCTACTACAGAAATTATGTATATAAATGATATAAATAAACATAGGATAATAAAGAAACTCATTTTTGAAAGCTCATTTTGAGAAAATGAATAAGTGTACTCCTGAGTTTTAACCAGTCTTCAACCAGATCCCCATTCCTTTCATTCAAGTATTTTTGACTTTGATGTATAATTAAGCAGCCAATATTGCTTGCTTTAGTCATGCAAAAATGACTTATCCATCCAGATTTCTGAACTAAGGAGGACAAAGTTTAATCCTTATTTGTTGAACTTCTAGGAGCAAAACTATGTTTGAAGTGCCATAAAGTGCCTCCAGAATATTAAATATTAGAAATTATAATTTAAAATATTAATAATTATTTGCAATAATCTTCACAGAAGGCATTAAAATTTTAACTAAAATCCACTACATTTTTTCACAGAACCTAAAAAATTGTCACATCAGTTTCCCTCAAAATATTTCAGCAAAGATGTAAATACTAACAGAGCTACTGTTTATATGAATTGTGTTCAGAAAAATTTTTCTTTGGAAATGTCTTTGTGCCTGGGATCTATTTGCTGTCTGAAAACATCGATGAGCTCGGTCAGAGATTTGGGAGAAGAGCAGTCACATGGTGCAGACTGCTATAGCTGGGGCACTTGAAGTACACTAGAGATAGAAGGTCACACTTCTAAAGTGGAAAGAATAAAAGGCAGGGAATCTCTTAGTGTGTCCAGAGATTTTTTCATTGCTGTCATGCTTGTGAGACATGCGTGAACATAAATGCACCAATCTTATGTGTAGGCCCAAAAATAATTTTTATAAATTTTATTTTTACTTTTTACATAGTCCTTATGCTCTGATGCTAAAGTTTGTTGCTTATCAAGAAAAAGGTTTTAAGGGATAAAATGAAACAATATTTTCCTCTTTAAGGAACACTTGAAAAATCTATTTTTAGGATCTATAACAATAAGACATACAGCTAATGCCATAGACTGTTCGCAGATAGAACATGACATGTTCATGAAGTCTAGATTGGTCATTATAAACAACTTTATTGCCCCTCTGCTGAAGTTTCTTTTCAGAAAAGTACATCTCCATGGAATTAACACTTGAGAGAAATGCATAAGCAAAATAATGGTCTGAAAGATTAAGCAAGGAGAGAGGTGAGCTAGTGGGCTGGTTAGCACACTTCAGTCCAATCCTCTTATAAAAAATTCTTATTAAAAATAAATTTCTTGGAAAAAAATGTCTGCATGCCAAGTTGTTCTCAGTCGTGAGACTGTTGGTCACTTCAGGAAATTTTGATATCACATAGGAACTGGATGCATGAATGCAGATTATTAGTCCAAACACTGGTGTAAATCTTATCGACAGATTTTCCATAGGTAAACTCTTTCTTTAACATCAGTTTTCAAATTACAGCTCTGAAAATGAAATCTCTCTGTAGATATCTGTTCACTCCTTGTTCTCTTGGGAAAGAAGTCTTCAAAAACTGAATGGGGAAAGTACAGCTGGCAACATTCTTCCTTCCCACTGAGCAGGTGTCTGTCTTCTGGGTACACCAGGCAGACAGAGAGGTTCAGCCTTGCATCCTCCTGCCTCTTACTATGTCCATATCTCTTAAAGGCCACAAACTACAAGGGAAAAAGAAAGGCTCAGTGGAATACTCTGTTATTGCATTTGGAAAAACTTCATTTGTGTGCACAGACATTACTAGGAAATATCATAATCAGAAAGATGAATCAGTAAAAAGAAAGATTTTCAGGTTTGCTTCTACTTTGGTGAAATTTAGAGCTCAATATGTAGGACATAATTTTTATTATTCGGACATTTTTATCCATTTCAATAATTTGAACCAATGAGAAACTTTGATGCAGAAAGTTACATTGTATTCTGCCCCACTCTAATAAGCTCAGTCAAGTATTCTGTGAATCCTGGTGGATGTACTTCACAGTGCATCACAAAACTAGTGCATGTATTTTTGTATTAATTATTTATACATATATTTGGTTCTGCTCTGAACTATCAGCATTTCCCCTATGGGCAAATTGAGTCAGTCAAAATTTGGCCAATTGTTCTTTTGTTCTTTTAGAGATCTATGTGTGTCTGTATGCTGAACTTGCTTTATGTGCTCAATTAATAGGGGTAACAGAGGAAAACAAATGTCCAACAAATTCACTAATAATATATTAATTTAATGTCTACATGAACTTTAAAACTGCTGAAATCAACTAATTTCCAAATAAAATTAAAAATATACCAGAGAACTCTTTTATTGTCTTCTAGAAGACAGAAATAGCATGGGCATTTTTATATTTCATCTCAGAATGGGATCTGACCTAGATTTAAACTCTTATCTCCAGAGATGAAAGATCTCCACATTAATCTACTGTTGCTTGAACATGTGGCTTTACATATATCAAGAGGGGGGCAGCTCATGAAGTTGAACTTCAGCTGCTTATCTTTTGTTCTTCAGTAGAGCAGGGCAGTGAAATGATCCCTCTCCTTTCTCGTCCCCTCCCCCAGAACAGGAAAAGAAAAGAAAGAAGCTTTAATCCTCTCTGGTACAAATTTCCCTAATATTCAATAATCACTCCCTGTCTCCTTCCCTGTGGGAGACGTCTGGTAGCATCTGTGCCAGCATATGTTAGACATCTCTGAGTGGGTCACTACCTCATTTTGTCACCAACTCCTCTATCACCTAGAGAGACAGCAACATCCCTCCACAACACAGTACTCCTCAAGACACAGCACTGTCATGTCTCTCTCAATAAACTTGGTTCAGTACACTTTAGCCCATTCTTTGTACACTTTAACCCACTAACTGTGGTTAACCCACTCTTAACTGAATCCTTTTCATAGTGGCATTAATATGAGTGAAAGGAGCATTATCATGTGCATTGCTTTAAAATGAGCCCTCCAATGCTAATTTCAGACCTGTACCTGAGAGGACAGGAAGGAAAAGAATAGGTCCTTACAGGTCACTTAATATGCTTTAAATGCTTTGAATAATACATATGTAATTTGCAAATAGGTGATATTTGAAATCTCACTTGTGATTCATTTCTATGGCAATAGATTTTATTAATGGCTGTGACAAAGTCTGCTTTTTCTTTCCTTAATTCAACAAAATTAGACTGAAACATCTGTCTGCATTAGCACTCAGAAGTTGTCTGTGAGTTGCTTTTCTTTTTCAGTTTGTAGTGCAATGATTATTGTAGGACTGTTTTCAGCAGAGGTGCCATTTCTGAAGTGTGCACTGAGGTTTTTCCAAGCTAATGACTCTTACATCTGTTCTTCATTTCAGTCCTGCCTCTACTTTTTATGTAATCATGGCTGATCCTCAGAAAGTTTTCAAGATAATTTTCTGGAATCTAATCTAAAAATAATACAGGAAGCCATTTTTAAAGCCTCCAAATAGTCAACCTGTTATTAGGATTAATTTCTCATTACTTCTTATATTTAACTGAGGCAGAATAGGAAAACCTAAAATATGTTGTCTGATAATAGGGTATAGCAGAATGGGGTTTTTTTCCGCTGATTTCCTTTTCAAATACCTAAAAACTACCAAGTGAAGAATCTGTTAAACTTTTATGAAAGTAAGTTTCATTTTCTGTACACTTAAATTATGACTAAAATGAAACTAAATAACTTTCAAAATGTTATCCTCCAGGTTTAGATCCTGATTCAAAGTGATGCAAAACAAATAGGTGTATCTTGATCCTTTACTTTCTAAGCAGCACTAAACTAGTTTAAAATTTTACTTTTCACACTAGTCAGAAGAAATGTAATATAACTGAATAAGGAATCCAACAATCAATTCAGCTTTGTCACACATAATATTGAAAAGGCTTTCTCTAGGCTGGTTTACCTAGAACTGTAATATTATATAAAATGGGGGTTTCTAGACCTCTAGATATAATATCCTAATTTGAAAAAATGAAACTAAATACACCTCCTCTGAAACCATACCATATGTTGCTAAAGACCCATCTGCATCATATATCATCAGTGCCTCTGCACAAGAGCCAGCCCTTCACTGTCATTTGAGCAAATTATCTGGCAGATAAAGAAATGGTGATCTAGAGAACTCAGCTCTTTTCTATATGATGGTGCAGTATGAAATGCCTATCAGTTTTTTTGAATCATAAGAACTCCTCTGATGTACTTACAGACATGATAATTATCAAGATATTTTTGAAGTGCATTAAGTTTACCCTATTTGGTATAAACATAATAAATCATTGTTATAATAAGGGGGGCATTGTAACATTTTCTTCCTCTCTGAAACCTCCAACTTACTAAAATCAGTATTAGGAGACTAGAAGTGACAATTTCATGCATTACTTTTTAACAGAACCATTCCTATAAGATAGCAAAAAATGAAATGGAAAGATTGTGCTCGGGTACTATGTTATGAGCTCAGATTTATAGGAGGATAGTTGTGAACAGAATACGGCCCCAAGTGTTTTAAATATATAATCCTTGTTAAGATTCAGATGCTGAAGTAGAGCTGAGCTCATGGGTGCCAGACTACTGCTGATTTTAGAAACCTGTGACAATAGGGGTTAATACTGGAAAATCTGATAGACCTGTATGTGTAGTAGCAGCATGAACAGTGCTGCTGTAATTGCATTTTCTTTCTTTCCTGTTAGACAGAAAATGATCAATATCCAAGGAGAAGCTGAATAAGAAATTTTCAATGATTTTTTGTGCTGTTCAACAGGGATATGACTTTTTTGACTCTTAAGTCAATTGTCTGCCTCAAAATTATTTCTAAACTATTTTCTAAAGTGTGCATTAAAATTTGCCTGAGAAGATATTTTCAAGCAAACGATATTTCATAGTGTTTTCAGGAGCATGTTTGAATAATCATGCTGAATTACTTTTTGTTACTGAGTACCTTAATAAAGAATCAATACTGCAGCAGGCCTCAGAGGAGAGAATCTCCACACAGTCTTTTGCTTGGTTCAGCTGACACTGAGAATATCATGTAAAGATGTGCACAAGCATTGTCAGCTGACTTGTCCTCTTACTGATTAGACCTTGGGACATATTTGATTATAGAATAGATGGGCAACATTCTTTACCACTCTTTCTCAATGTAATTTGTAATTTTGCTGCACTGTAAAATGTGACTTACAAGTTACTAGGATTTTGCATTTGAAGGATAAAGTATGAGGTGAAATAAAATTAAAAATTAGAGAATAATGAAATGACAGAGAATAATATCCTCTTATCTTTACAGTTGTAGAGTAATGTGGTTGCAGTCATGTCTGATGAGAAGAGGTTTTGAGTGAAGACATGCTCAGACTGTTGTCATAAATAGATTGGAATTGCCATCTATCTACAAGATTTTGTTTATGTCTGTGCCCTGCCCTTGCATAAGTCCACACAAACTCCTCAGTTAGAGTACTTTAGGATAAATTATTGAAAATTAATTTATATAGTTGTAGCTGTACCTTGTCTACTCTACCTTTGCAAGCCTTAAATTGAATATTTGTCTACAGATATTGGTATTTATAGCCTAAGAGAATTGTGTAACCTAAAGGACTAATCAGATAGCAGATAGTGGGGTATCAGTATATGAAATAAAAGAGAAAAAAAAAAAATCTTCATTCTGTTACTTTTTAAAACATCCTCCTTTGCTTTCATGATTGGATGTAAAATAAAATATAGGTCACAACAAGGAAAGCAACAGGTGACCCGTATCTCCCTAACATGGAAATGAAATTAAAAATTTCACAGGACTTTTCATAGAACCGTGTTGAATAGCAGACTTGTATAAATGCTCATATAGGACTAATAAGTCTGCATGCACCAAAAAATATATGCAGACCTTTTATTGAATTTTCCACTAGTAGCAGATCATATTCCATGTTGACCTAACAGAGAATTTCCTTTATCCTGTTTGTTAGCAAATTCTGTATAGTGAGAACTTCATTTTTTGTCTCATCTTTCAATGCTTTCTCCAGAAATAAAATCAGCTTTCACATATAAAGAAAAAAATATTACTCATTGCCATATTAAATTTCTGTTAAGAATCACAGTATTGTCTTGGTCACAAATATATTTCTAGGCCTTCCAAACTATTTATTCTTTTCTTACAGCATGAATTAGCTTAAAATGTATTGTTTAGTTCAGATGTTAAAAAAGGGGTGACTGGCATGACATACTTGGTACTGTGGTTGTAGATTTGTAAACAATATCTGTGTAACATGCTCCATTTTCAAGATGTTGCTTTAGAATTATATTTTTCACTAAGTAACTGCAAGTAGCTGAGAAGTAGAAAACGAAGAACATTCTCATTCCTCACAAGTTTTTTATTGAACAACCTACTAACTGAAGAAATATATTAAGAGTTACATTGGGTACTCATTATATCTGCAAATAATAGGGTTTTTCTTTTACTCCATGAAGAAATTTTTTTTGAAGTTGCAACCCTCATCATATACCCCAGTAGGGTTTAGAATTTAATTTTGGGTCCACCTCCCATCTGGAAGAAAAATTTTGCCTCTTCTGATTTGTAACCAAAGTCCAAAGAGGCAGAGTAACCCCTTACTCTGACCACTTTTGAATTGAGGCCTGGAAGGGAAATATAATATCTAAAAAAAAAAAATAAAAAAAAAATTATTAATTTAATACATAGCTTTCAAAAGGAAACTATTACTTAGACCAAAATGTAAGTGTTTATAGCACATTAGTCATAATATTGGACAACTGCACTTCTATCAAAGTGAGGTGAAAATTTAAATATTTTTATCGAAAAAGTAAAATGTAAAGAAAATATGAAAGTCACAGTATATAAACACATGGTCCCAAATGTCATCAGAGGGAGAGGGGTGTCTTCCCACTGGGATCTGTAGGAAGGGTCACCTGAATTTAGAGCTAGATGATGTCTAAAACGCACAGCATACAACTACGAGACAAGCGGTTGGTGCGGACTGGAGGCAGGGAAAGGTGGATGAGCAGAAGTGAAGGCTACTGCCAGTGTTTGCCACCTCCTGCCTTCCCAGGAATCTCACTGCTAGGTCATCCTTACAGCCTGTCTATTCCACATCCCACATCCCACATCCCACATCCCACATCCCACATCCCACATCCCACATCCCACTGCTGCCCACATCCTCATCCTCTCTCTCAGCCTCAGCTCAGCCCCACGCTCAGCGCTCCAGCCAAAGGCTAGCTGTTGTTTTTCTCTGCGAGTAGAGAGTTGGTGACAGCATCCCATGCCACATCCCTGTGGCTGCCTTTAAAGCACCGTAACATTGTCAAATGCACAGCCCTGCTGTTTTCATGGCAGGGTCAGCAGAGCTTTACACCACCTGTGTGTTTCCTGCTGCGGCTCATGCTCTGCCCGTGGTAACCACAGCGCGCTGCACGACTGCATCCCATAAAGGGCCATAAATCTCTGTAAAGTTTAGGGATTCAGGCTAATAGTAATTAAAAAGATATGTCCATGTGCAGAAGAAGGTTTAGCTTTTAGAGGCTTGAGGCCTGGCTTGATTTTAAGACTGTTTGAAAGCTGAAATTTGAGTGGAAGATCCCCAACACTAGAATGTAGCCATTTTTGATTACCTGTAAATTCCAACCATGAAACAATAAGGCTTTCAGCTTAGCAAATACTGAAAATTTACACTCTACTCACCAGCTTGGAAATGTGTCATATTTTTCTCATTAAGGCAGTGCTGTTTTGTCAGAGGTGGTTTTCCATTTCTGCTGTCACTCTTAAAACTTCGTGGCAATGCTGCACTCTGACTCAAGATGACAGATCTGGGAACTAAGTAAGAGCAGACCTTGTTACAAAAAAATTATCTCCAATAAATATTGATTTACCCTAAAACTCTCACAATAAGAGAAAGATACTTTTCAGAAGCCATACAACTGAGCAAAGAAAGAGACCTTCTTCCATACAGCGTCAGTGAATTCAAAGATTACAGATATTATTTTCCAGCCAAGTTTGTGGCATTGCATTCTTATGTGCCTCACAATTCTCTAAGTGTAGACATACATGTGTGTTCATATACAGTTCTGGGTGTTACACACTTTTTTCTTCCTCGTGTCTTTGCTTATGTAGTTTCACCAAGGTCACTTTAAATTCTCCATTTGGGGCTGAAACAGTTTTCTCAGGAATTTCAGTCTTGTCCAAAATGCAGAAGGGTGACAAGAATGTTTTGTTTGCTTGTTTTCAGTAGGTGATAGCAAGTTTATTATCATGTTCAGCTTCTACTTGGGTGCACTCAGAACTTCCATGCAGTGTGAAAGGTAATATGCAATGCTAAAGCCATACTAACTCTGAGTGTGCATCCTGTAATGGTACATCATAAACCAGGATCATAACCTGCTGAGCAGAAGCACCCAGAAGACTGAGAAATGCTCAACAAGAATTGTCACTACTGCCTACCTTCAGAATAATTTTTGTTTTCTCAAATATGAAACAACACAAAACAAAGCAAAACCAAGACTAATTCTGCAAACTCACCACACAAGATCTTTCTGGTTAAATGGTTCAATATGACATGGCTTCACTTCAGTGTTATTGACAAAACAGTGCATTCATCAATAAATATGTCATCTCCTGTGCCCTGTGATTCTACTTTGCCTGTAAACATTCAGTCTCCTGGATGAACATACCTACTGAGGCACTGCATTAATGTTCTACATTCAGAAGATAATCATTAATCATAACCTGTAAACTTCGCTTAGAAATACACAATCACTTAAGACTAATACTAAGTGAAGCTTAAAAGTTGGGTTGATGGATGTCATTAAATCATACATATTAAAATTATACTGCCATTATTTTTATAATCTTTTTATTTATAATTAATGTCACAAAATACAAGCCAGAGACAGCACCAGTTTTTCTACCAGATCTTCTCAGTTCAAAAACCCCTCAAATGTGAAGAGGGTGGAGGGGAAAAATACTTTTAATAACCCACTAGGAGTGTTTTTCTTCTTTTTCTTCAATTGCACACAGGTTCTGCAGTGGGACATGAAGTGCTAATATTTTATCAGATTTCCTCATCAGGAGATGCAGGTTTGAAGGCAGAAGCTGAGAAATGACAGTTTTGCAGTCTGATGGAGTCTTGTCAAGGTTTTTGTTTCCATGGGAGACACTTGAACTACAGAGCTGGCAGTGTCGACAAAGCAAAGCTTAAATTCAAACTGGATCTTGTATTTCATATGCAAACTTCAAATATATAAAAAATATATTATGAAATAAAATATAAAATAATTCTTATTTTAGTTTGGGTATCGTTGATAGCAGAACAGAGGATTTGGGAACTTCATTCTTCCAATTAGTAACGCAAATTATATAATAATATATCTCACTGTCAAATCCAGAATAGATATTTTTCTCATTTCTATGTAGCTAAGTTATATTCATATATTGGAAATGATGCACATAGAGAAGTTTATGTGAACTGAAATTAATTTTCAAAAATATGTCTGACTCTTATGTAGCTCATTTTCATTAATTTTAGGCATGTACATCACTTCCTTATATAAAAATAAATCAATTTTTATAAATATCTCAGATTTGCCATAGCTATTGAAAAACACACAAACTATACTCTTGATAGTTTTAACATTATAATTATAGTTGCCTAAATATGTGATTTTCTCCTTTTGTTACATAAATATATTTGCAAACACAAAGAAGTAGAAGAAAGACAGATAGGGAGGGAGGGATAAAGAGAGAACATCTCTCACTCTCTTGATCAACATGTAGAAACTTGCCACTAAACAATACTGAGTCAGCATGAGCCTGACCTTGTCTCTAATGTCAAAATTTGTCCCATCACTTTTCATAGCAAACGATTGGATGGACTAATGCACTTGTTTCTGGGACAACACTTTTATTCCTTTTGAAAGTATTCTTAATGGTGATGGAAGATGACATTGAGGACTTATAGATGAATTTGAACTTCCTGGAAAAGGTAAATAAGAGTTGATCAGGAACATTTCATAAAATTACTTTGTCCAAGTCACAGAGAATGGGTGAAAAATCTATTTTACCTTACAGAGAAATTTTATTTCTGATACGACTGATTTGATGTCTGAGTAACTAGCAATTAGTGAAATCAAAGGTTCCTTGTAAAAAAAAGAAGGTTGAATTACAAAAAGTGGGAGACCATAATTATCTGCTAATAATTCCTAGACTTAAAAATTTAGCTGGTGATTTAAAGTAGAGTAGTCATATTTTGATATAGGTTTTAATTGGAGACAATTTTAAAAGCCCCAAACTACTATGCCATTATGTTTTGAAAGTTTGATGTTTTTCTGTACTTTAAGGCTCCTTTTCCTTCTCAGAAAATACTGACGTTTTAAAATGGGCATTGTCAGGACAGACCAATTAGGACAAAAACCAACCAGGCACTTCTCTCAGAATTACATTACTAATTAGACGATAGTAATGAAGGAGACTAGCGATTCAATCATGGTTCTATTTACACATTTTCACAGGTAGGTTAAAGATGTAAAGAGAGTCATTTTAACTGTTTAAGTTACTAATATCTGTTGAGCAGGTATGCAACTCGCAGTAGAAAACCAGCTGCCCCAGAATTACATCTCCTCCGATTACGCAACACGGTGAAAAGTGCAGAAAGGCTGGGGAAAGACAATCTTGGCATTGTTAGGCTAAATAGAGACGCAAGAAGCAGGCAATCACCATTTCATTCTCTGAAGCCCTCAGAAAAAAGAAGCTGACGCTATTGTTGGCATTGTGGTGGCCAAGCGCTGCTGGGAGGGCCATTCCACACCTTGGTCATTCAGTGGTGCCACTGGCAATGTAGCTGGAGAATAGGGAATTGTGCATGAGCCGTACAAAACACGATGGAGAAGCTGCATACATGGGCTTATACAAAAACGGGATGTGGGCAGGTGTGTGGCAGGAAAGCAGATGAGCTGGGAAGAAGTTTACTCTTTGTGGAGTTTCATTCAATGTTCGCTTGTGCATCTTCAGCGAGGACAGAAGTATTGACCACCCACTTTTCAAAATACTGTTAGTTTCACAGCAAGACAGGAGTTTGAATCCTGTATTTCTATTTTTCTCTCAAACTTCTCTTCTGTTTTCCCTTTTGTGGCAGAAGGCTGTGTTTTATTTAGTAATAAGGATTCTTTTAGAGCAGCTTCATAACTCCTTTTATGAGGAGGATTTGAAAATATAAGACTGGTATGATTTTGGATGTAAAATTGCCAGGAATTACATGAGATGAAGGAAGCAGTATCAATAAAAAGAGATGAAAGAATGCAGAAAAATTTTCATCTGGGGTAGAAGCGCAGGCTTGAGGCTGGGAGTGAAGAGAGTTTTCTGTGCTGACATATTCCAGGATTGGGCCCAAACTTAGCCTACAGCAAATCTTGTCGAAAAAACTGACTTTGTAAGAGGCATTCGTTATTCTACCATTTCCAGCAATTGCCTTAGGGTAATTTGAGCATTCCAGCTTCTGGAAAAATAGCTAACATGATATTATATATATTTATTAGTAGACAAATACTGTAAATTGTTGATATTTCCACATTTCAAGACAATTGTTAAAAGTGAAACAACAAGGCAGTCTTGTCTTGCATTTGACAGTTTCAGCTCCTGGCACACTAAGCTCTTGTTTGATAAGCTACATTCATTCCATATTTGTGTAATACCCTGGAAGAAATTAGGTTGCAATGAAGTCCATTTTTGTCACTGCATGTAGCAATGAATATCACACCCAGCAGGGTACAGTGGCACCTGGCTGTCCAGACCCAGTGTAGCACAAAGCCATCTGGGGGTAATTACAACAAGGTATTCTTTAAAGACCAGATGGGACCAAGGAACAGAAGCCCCTACCCCTCCCAGTCATTTACAACATAATTCCTTTCAATGATATACTTAATCCTCCCACCAGCTACGCTTTTCAGCTTGCTGTTGTCACTGTTCCTTTATGTTAATTCACTTGAGAGACACAGAAAGGGAGAGAGAGCGGAGAGCGAGAGCGAGCCACCGGTGCCTCAAGGGGCTAAAAGAAATTATTCATCCTTAAATTGTTTCCACTACACCAAGTACAGTAACAGTTGTTTTTTTGTTGTTTTTTTTTTTTTTTTTAAAGAGGGCTGAAATTATCCTAAAGAAGGTCAATGCTATAGCCTTGTGCAACACCAGCTGAGTTTTATTCAGCCACCTGTTAGCTAGGAGTGTTCTGCACATGCTCATGATGCATTTAAACAGTTTAAAGGGTCTTTTTATTGACTGGCAGCCTCCCTACATTCAGAGTGCTCAAGACATGGCCCTGCTTTGTGATCATATGTGGCACACAGGACTTAATTCAATTATGTTGTAAGCCTATCCAGTTTGTATCAGTGCCCTTTCACTTTTGTGTCATTTGTCTTGTATCTTGTAAAGAGTTGGGTGGGTTTTTTTGTGGGGGAGGGGTTTGTTTTGTTTTGTTTTGGGATTTTTTTTAGGAAAAGGCATGCACTAGAAGAAAATTGCCTTTATTTCATCATTCAGATTTGCACTGCAGATGTACAGGCTACACTTAAAAAAAAAAAAAAAAAAAAAACCACAAAAAAGTATTTTTATTAATACAAAAGTAGCAAAACAAAAGAAGTTTACGAAAATTTTAAAACCAAAGATATACCCATACATTTAATTTTGAAAGAAGGTCAGGCAGACAGCCCAGACATATTTTAAACAAGAAACAAATAGAGAGATGAGTAAAGAGAGAAAAATGTGGATGTATTTAGCAGTTTTAAAATTACATACCAAGAAGGCCTGGATATTGCTGTCCTGTCTTTACAAGTGTCTTTTTTTTTTTGTTTTAAAGAAATTGTACATTAAGAGACTTCTCAATAGGAGTAAACTTGAATATATTTCAGCCTTGCTTATGTTACTGCATAGACACAGAATTAGTGATCAATGTGCGAGTGAACCGCAAATTTTAAAAAAAAGGTGTTTTTAATTATACATCAAGTTGGTTCTGCTATTTAGTAAATTTGTATGAATTATGAAAATGAGATAACAAGATGTCTTTTGATCTTGAGGTACCTAAGTGAGATGGTCCTGAAGTTCAATGTGATTTTCAGCCACAATTCTCACCAAACATTTAAGAAAGCATCAATCCTGACTTTTCAACAAGCCACCAACCATGTCCTTAACAATATTTAAAATAGATTCAAATGCATAAAAATCTGTCTCTCATGGAAGAAGCTGTAAAGGACCAAGCTTTCTGCATACAGAGACCACAAATGCAAACTGAAATCACATTGACAATACAGTTCCAAGAATGGTGGTACAGGCAGAAAGGAGATGGATCTTTTTTAAAAATCTGATTTATAAAGACTAAATCAGTTTTTGCTGGAAGCTGAAATCAATAAAAATATAATGTTCTAAGGGGAAAGGCACCTTTTACCTTTTATAATGCCTTTTACTTCAAACATTGATGTTGTGAAATCACAGTTATAAAATCCTAAATCTGCTCAAGCATGCGTGTGGATTCCATCACAGTAATAGATAAACATATCTTTGTTAGACTTGGATAAATATTCATTGCTATCTCTTCCCTCTCCTTTTTCCACAGAACAAAAGTCAGAGAAAGGGCAGTAGTGCCAAGTTACTTACTAGTCTGCATGGCAAATAGGTATCAGTTGCTGATGTATCAGCCTCAGCACTGAAACACCCTGACCATGAAAGACCTTCATAATATCTTCCCTCCAGTCATTAATAGAGATTGTCATGACTGTGAACACTTTATATCTTGAATCTGATACTTTTCTGGCTAACATTTTCCACAGATGGATTGTTGTTTTGGTCATTTTCTCTTGTTAGTCTTAAAGATTTGAGGAAGACTTTGAGAAGATTGCTAAAAAGCTTAACTGAGTCAGGAAGAGGGATAAATAGTCTGACAAATAGCACACATTCAGCTTCACTGGGGATCTCTTAGTAGCATGTGAATACTACAGACATAGACTGCATAACAGTATTTCTAGTTCCTCATCAAATAATGTAACCTTTATTATGGAAAAGAGCTCCTGAAGGAAGAGCTGGAATATTTAATTTTTCACAAAGAATGAAGAGATAATTACTGGGAAAGAACTACAGCAAAGAGTTTAAAATCTAATTTTACATGTGTGAAGGCTCACATGGGTCTCAGCATTAGAATGAAGTTGATCCTTCCTCTTCAAAGGTGATGGCCATGAAACTTTCAGATTCTGATTTCAGCCTCCCCATGAAGAAAATATATACATTTACTTTGTAAATTCTTAAATCATATAAGGTAAGATGGGTAATGAAACTGTATAGAAAGCAATTTAACATTATTCAAATATCAATACTTGAGGCTTTAAGCGAGGTCTTCAAGGAAGTCAGTGAAAAATAAGGACTGTGCTGATAACTTCCTACCTTGTTTCCGTTCTGCAATATCACTTCTCAAATTATGGGTGACTGGTAATTACAGGCATTTATGCATATAATTCCCAGCAGTACCTCTGAACCAGACAGTTCATGCATATGAGTATATTTTTTTCACATAAAATCACATGGTTTTGATCACAGTTAACTGCTAAATATCACAAATGCTTACTTTCTAACAAATTGCAAACAATTACAATACACCTTATGTAAAAAATCACAGATAGATATGAAGGATGGACTAATGCAAAAAACTTCTATCATATTCCCAATTTCTAAACACTCACAGTAATTACTTGTGCTTATTTACTTAGATGTAAGGATGTGTCAATTGATTTAATTCAAATAAGACTTATACATGAATCTTATCTAGTCTACAGCACAACTCAGTCCACTTTAAAATTCATATTATTCCAGTGTAATCTCTCAATTCTCCATCTACCCCGACATTCACTTCCTTCTTTTTCACATTTTGATTATTTCAGTTTAATTTCCTATAATCTTTTATTTGCCTGGAAGTGCCTTTGTAAAACACAAGGTTGGTGAAAATCTTTAGCTAATGTGGCATCTGGAAATTCCACTCTTGTGGTACAATGAAATCGTGTGCAGTCTAAGATATGCTGCCCTGTCATCATAGGGTGCTAGAAAGCCCCTTTTTCACACATCATTGGAAAACTTATTGGAAAAACAGTCATAAAGTAATAAAATGAAAAAAACAAGTGTCCAGGACTATTGAGAAAGAAATTTTGGTTCTATGCAGAAACCCCAACTCTTTATCTTTTGCATTTGGTAAAGTTGTACCTAAATAAAATCCCTGAAGGTGACTTTGGAAAGGCATCTTACCCTCTTGGTATTGACAAGGAGCTTTTTTCTCCTTTCTTTTGAGAAGATATGCAACTGAAATAGGATATGAATCCCTTTACCTCCATCATCCCTTCCTTCTCTTATAAGGTAGTGGTGGTTGTTTCTCAACTCCACAAAGTAATGAAATGAAAATTTGTTCATGAATTCCCCCAAGGCTGTAGGCCTTTCACAGAAGACCACCATATGTGTCAGGCATGGTTTGCCCTTCGTAAAACCATGTTGGTTGTCACCAAACACTTTGTTTTCCACATGCTTTAGCATAGTTTCCAGGAGATTCTGCTCCATGATCTTTCCTGGCACTAGGAGACTGTCCAGGAGATTTCTCCACAGACAAACCAGACTAGTCTGTAGTTCATCCATCTTCTGCATCCCCCTTTTTAAAAATAGGGGCTGCATTCTCCTTTTTGACTTCAAGGACTTCACCCAACTGCCATGATTTTAAAAAAGGATGATGGAGAGTGGCTTAGCAGCATCATTTGCCGGCTCCCTCAGGACCCACACACGAACCTTATCAGTTCCCATGGATTTGGGCACATTCAGGTTCCTTAGAACATTCTGACCCTGATCCTCTCCTGCAGTAGTCTTAGGGTCTTCATTCTCCCAGTCTCTGCTTTTGTCTTTCTCCACTTGTCTGACATGGCTGGAGTATTTGTTTTCTGAGGCACAGAAGCTGTTGAGAACCTCAGCCTTTGTAAGTTTGTAGGGTCACCAGGTCTCTGGTCTCCTTCCAGAGTGGGTAGCATTTTCCATGGTCTTTCCCCTGCTTCTAATATCTCTGGAAGCTTTATCTGATATCCTCTGTAACTCTGGCCAGATTAAATTTTAACTTTAATGAGAATTTAACAAATTTAAATTTAATGAGAATGGGACATGCACAAAAAAAACATGCCTTCTGTTTAAAACTCCATCAAAGAATGATGCTATTGGGAAATGATATACTAGAATAAATAAATAAATAAATAAAACTGATGAATCAAAAAATAAAAATAAATTTTTTTAGATATTAAAAACAGGACAAGTGACTCAGGAAGTCTGTGAGACATGACTTTGGAGAGACATTCTATGAAAATACATTATTTCTAGTATTTTCTTATTGGAGGTTCTCACTGCCATTGTTGCCTCTTGGTCACTTGCTCTTCTGCTGAGGAAATCAGCCGCAGTAGCTGCAGTATCTATACGCCCTCTCTTAGCAGGGAGGTACCTAGGAGTAAAGAAAGAAGAGGAAAAAGAAGAGGTAGAAAGCTTTTACGCAAGAACAGGCTACTGGAGGATACTGAGCAGGACTACCCTGAGGGCACCCACCCACCACCCCATGGAAATGCAGACAGTCTCTGCA
This sequence comes from Parus major, assembly GCF_001522545.3. Classification (NCBI taxonomy): domain Eukaryota; kingdom Metazoa; phylum Chordata; class Aves; order Passeriformes; family Paridae; genus Parus; species Parus major. Next base: position 14,819,489 of record NC_031799.1, read on the forward strand.
CTGGGCATTCTGAAGTCATCAGAGAGCACAGAGACCGTCCCTGTTAATACAGAGTGACTCTGACTGCTATTCATATGAATGTTTGCACATTTAAAAAGACAAACATTTGAAACAGATGCTCTAATGATGATGTTATATAGGAAGGAAAGAGAAAAGTTGCTGTTAGCTCTTTTCCACATGGTTCTTTGCAGAAGTATTTTGTCTGGGTTCATCTTTCTAGACTGGGGCATACACCTTTATTTTAATATGGAGAAACTGATTTTTATTTTCAGTGACTAGACTTGCCAGTTTAGGAATTGTCAAAATACCTCAATTTCACTAGCTTGTTTTCTTTTTTTTCCCTTTTTTTTTTTTTTTTGACAATAGAAATATCTAGTTTTGAAGAAGTTAAGCCCAGTATAAAGAAATGTTTTTAGTGTGGGTAGTATTGAGGTATTAAGATGTCATGAAGAGAAACTGAGAAGTCATAAGGACAGCAGTTTTTTACAGATAAGATTTAATCTGAAGCTGAAATGGAAACTTGTTCATCTGGGTAGAGAAAAAAAATGAAATGGGAAAGAACAAGAAAAAGTAAGTCAATAAATTTTTTGCTGATTTAATTGGGGCTTTTATTTTTACATTGCCTAGTGCCTTGAATTCAATTTAGTGTTAGGTCTTCTCAGTTAGATAGATCTTGGTTTTGGTGAATCCTTCCACATTTTTAGCTCACTTAGTGGTTAAACTCAATCAAAACTCTAGGAAAAAGAGGGGATTATCAAGAGCATATTAAAACTAGTGAAATGATAACCAACCTCTGAATACTTTTTTGAAGACTAAAAATTCCCCATACTTCTGTACATCTCATTGTTATACATTCTGTTAGAACACAGTTTTAGTATTTGATTTCATAATAATGTCTTTCGGTTTCAAATTAAAGTTTTTCTCTGAAAAAAAAAATATGTGTAGAAAAAAAAAAAGAGGGGCTGCCTAGAGTTGTAATAAATTGATTTCATAAATATTTCCCCAAAAGCCTACTACTTAAGTATTTTGACCTTTTTTTACTTCTGTTTTACAGTTCCAGATCTCAGATGTGCCTTAATGCAAAATACCTGAATGGTATCCATAAACTGATGTGTTAAAGATGAACATTTACAGTTGGAAAAAATGAGCAAGCCAGAAAGTTCTCAGTGAGTAACAACAAGTCCATTGTTTTGGATAATAGTTAATTCAGATGAAAATCTAATGTGGAGTATAAGCACGTCTAAGAATGATGAGAAATTCTAATTCTATCATAAATAAAATGGGGTTTAAGGAAAGTGCAAGGTTCCAAATTTTTGGATATTCATTTAATTTATTAAGAAGCTAAATACATTTCTTCTAAAGCTACTAGATTACCATTACCATTGCTATTGCAGATCACTATTAAAAGAATTAGACTAAGTTTCTTAAGAAAAGCTGAAGATGGATGCTATTCATTTGATACATAATCCATCCAGAAGAAACACTACATATTAAGAAAGGGATTCATAATGACTAGCTTTAAGTTCATGAGTGACATCATCAGTAAAATTACAGTCTTCCCCTCTTGTAGCCCATTATTTCTCCTGTGTGATGTCTTATCCTGTATCAGAACCTTTGCTCTTACCTTAGATGACAAAGCAAATTATTTTGAGTCTCTTTTCTTCTAGATTTCAAGCACTGCTAAGAACAGCATCAAGTGCCTAATGTAGGAAGAGGACAGCAATTTCAGTAAATTAAACAGTTCCCAGGAAATGTTTTCAGATGTTAGAAAATTATCACTTAACAGTGCTGAATCACTGGAGAAGTCACTGGTTTCATTTGTTCTGTGATTAATGCTTTAAATATTATCTCATCAAATGCACAACACTAGGTACCAAAGTACTTCATTTTGCGTATTTAAGCTCTTGACTGTGGTACTCTCCCTTAAACACAGTACTTAGTATTCCTTTTAGTGAAAAGATTCTTTCAGAAGAAAAGAAAGTATTTCTCCTCTATTGAGATCTCCAGCTATCTATTACAACTGGAAATAATTTTAAGAACCCTGGTAGCCTAGGTAGAGAAAATCTACTTCTCTCACTACTATCAGAAAAAACTGTGCTTACAGCTACCTGTATGCAGATTTGAATGAAAAGCAACAAAACATTGGAACTATGCAAATGTTTCAAAGTAAGGAGGATAACACTTGAACTAACATGTTTAAGAATAATCATATAGTTAAATGCTTGGATAAGGGCTTGGTGTTCCACTATAAAAAAAAAATAAAAACCAACAAAATAATACAGAAAAAATGCTGACTTGTAAAAGATATAAACTACTAACTAATAATAATAAATATCATCTTGGCAAGGGTTGTGTCTGTGAGCCTTCTAGAGCAGTAAATCTTTGGGAAAAATGTGAAGACCAGAGAAGCAGAGCATTCACTCTGTGGACAACATACACACTGGGAAAGGGGCTAGAGGAAAGAGAAAATAAAGTTATAAGCATATTGATAGTTTTCCTTTTTTTGATGAGTTACACAGTAAGTAGAATTAATTTTTTTTAAAAAAAAAAAAAAAAAAAAAGAAAGGAAAAAAATTGCCCAAGAAAACCTGAGAAAACCTGCATTTTTTACTACATCTGCATATAAATTGCTCATAATAGTTGCAATCTGAAACATCTGGATATGTCAAAAGGTAGAAAAATACCCGTGCCAGAGAGGGAAGAGCTATCAAAATATGAAAAAGTGGTAGCCACCCCAGTTTTTCTGTGGTCACAGTTATAGTTTTCTGGTGGATTCTCAAGGCCTTGGATTTCCCCATATTGATACAACACTCCACAGTCTGCCTTCCTCTGTTTCCCTCTCAGGTGGTGCAGAGCCAGGACTAGGGTGTGGAAATAAAATTGTCAGGCCTTTTCTCTGTTTTGCAAAGTCTTTCCTGGCATTTCATTGCTGCTACAGGATTACAAGTGGTGCTTGTAGGAGTCACCTCATGCTCAAGCAGCCATGACCAAAGGCTTGGTATCTCTGCCATCTGCAACATACTGCTTGCCCTGGAGCTGTGGGCTTTTGATCCATGAGTAACATCTGTAAGTCAAATTCCACTGTTTCCACATGAGTTTAAGTCAGACTCCATAGAGTGATTTTGCTTTTGAACCAATTTAAATGAGACCAAAACTGACGCCAAAATATATTGTTACTCTTGAAAGGACCTGTCAAGGGGAAAAAAGAATTGTCACTGACGAAAATAACTCAAGGCAAAAGTTTCCCTTAAATTTTATGAGCTCTTTGTGAAATCACACTGTTTTCTTTCAGAGTGCTGAAAGCAGTGAAATACCATAACCTCTAGCAGCAGAAATGTACATTTCCTGGTTTATTTAAACTCCTCAATTCATTAACTTTCTTCTAATGTACCAAACAGTAGGTCTGATTTTGCAATCTGGTCTTTTTTAATCAATACTCTGTTTTCATATTTATTTCCATACCTATTTATACATATTTGTATCAAATAATAATAAGAAAATCCCCTTTAATATCTGGTATCACTGATGTCCTGGAACCAAATTAATTTTCCTTTCATGAGAATCTGAAAGAGTGTTTTACCATCTCTACAAACTTCCCAAGGTGATCTGTTTGTTCACATTCCTTTTAATTGCTAATTCATTAGTTTATTAGAGAAGCTGCTACGAGATAGCTCATGAGAGCATGGCCATGATTCTGAGCAATGTTCTGCAAAGACAGCGAGCTGGCATTTGAAGAGCTGCTCTCCATCCTGCAATGTAGAGCATGGCATCCGCCCTGACTAATTCATACTTCTGTCTGAGGAATTTAAAGCGTCCCTGAGCTCCCCTCTTGCTTCCTGCAGATTGCTTGCATTTTGTCCTCTAACTCTCTTAGAGCGCCGAGTATCTCTGTGTTCTATCAGTTGTGGGTTGCAATTTAGAAAAATGAGCGTGTGAACCAAGATATACAAATAAATACAATACCATCAAAAGCCACAGGAACCAGCTCTTCAAAGTGCAGAGTGGGCCCTTTTCAACTTCAATGGCAACATAAGATGGTCTGAACTTCCCAAACACTTCTAGAGACTAACCTGTTCTTTTCATTGACTTCAACTAAGGAGGGAATTTAACTCTATTAACCAAATCCTCTGTTTACCAAAATTAGGCTTTCTTTAGTTGCTGGCATAGGTGCTTACTGAAAATTCACTACTAATGTTTATGTAGATATAATGAAAATGTGGGTTTGTTTTACTATTTTCTACATGACACACAACTTTTCTTGTCTCTCCCCAACTTTCTTTATACCTCATTTGGAAATAGATGAAAATTCCTCTTTCAAGTAGTTCTAAAATTAATTAAAATAGGACTTTTAAATGACACCATTTATGGAATCCCTTAATACTTTGTAAGGGGAGAGCTCAAAATGTTCCTTTAAGTGATAAATGTATAAATCTCTTTTCAGCTTCAAAAATAATGTTTTTTTACATGTATCTTACCATGCAGTTTTTCAATTGCTGCAGGGTTGGTTGTTATTTTTGTTGCAAGTCCCTGTCCCATAAATTTTAAAGCACATTTTGCCTTAAAGGGGAAAAAAAAAAAGGAAAAGTGCAATCTGGGTGCTAGGACACTAGAAAGAAGCAATAAATTATTGCAGTAATGACATGCTAATTAAAATTTTGCTTGTAACTCACGTAAGTGTTTGAAGCCCAGCAAATTTCTCTTTTCATTTGTGAAGTGTGAAGGTAAATTGCCCAGTGACAGTGGGACATCACTAACAAGTACAAATTGAATAACATGCTATCTTGCTCTATTAGTCCTGACTAGCATGTCTGAATTAGATATTCAGCACACTCCCCATTGTAGGCCTGATTGATAAATGCTAAGGAGAATTTGTCAAAACAACAGGGGCTACACCCAGTGGGACATCAATATGCTCCATTTAGTCACCCACCCGGCACTTCCTACGTAGGATTGTCACATAAGATTAAGACTAGCCGCTAACCAGCCATCAAGCTTGCAGCAGACACTAGGCAGCCTGTGTTCTGTATGCATATTAGTCACATGCTTAACAATTTGGGCTGTCATGACTGAAGCATGCAGTGACCTCTGGAGCAGAGGTTGAATTTTGCAACTACACCGAGACATCATGCTCAGCTGTTCAAGATTTTAGGCCATTTCCTGCCTGATCTGTGCACAGATGCACTGCCCTAAGCTATAATCTGTGGCCTAGTCCAAATGACAAATGGCACAGCATAGATTATTGCATTATATATTAAGTACTACAAGTCTGTAAATTATAAGTAAACTACTGTTCAGCCTGAATGTCTCCTCCAGCTTTTAGAACACTTTCCTTCATAAAGCTTCTCATATGCAGTACAAATAAATATTTGGAAAATGAAGACATCAAATTTTAAAGACTGAAATAGACTCTTTTCCCTGCAATTAACTGCTTGAATATGAAAGAGTTTTGTTCCAGCCACAATTCAATAAGTTAAAGCTGGGCTTGCTTCTCTTCTATTCCTCCCTTTTTCACTGAGAATTATTAGCAAATTAAGGTTTTCTGTGTGCTCTATATGTTGAACAATTTTTGCCAGATAAATGGTTGAGGCCAGCCACTTTACATAGTTCTTTCAGTAAGGATTAAACATGCAATATTGAACGCTAATAAAAATTAATAGCAAAAATAAACATCATCAGTTCTGAGGGAACTAATTTGTCAATCTATTATATTTAGTCTCTGTTTATGTACTGAAGTTCTTGTTTATAAGAGGAACAGCTGTAAAGAGTATAAAAAAGCTGGAATGCAAGGCATTCACTCCATTTCTTAATACTGAGCTGCAATATTTCGCTGGTCTAAACTGGGTTTTTGTTAGAATATGGTTGTGAGTTTCCTTTGTGTATATAGGACTCCAATACATCAGTTATGTAATGTCAACAATCAAATTCTTTGTGTTAGGATGGAAAGAAGAAAGAATTAAAGAGGGAAAGGGGAAGGGGAAG
>NC_031799.1:14827514-15106235 GCF_001522545.3 Parus major
AGGAAGGAAGGAAGGAAGGAAGGAAGGAAGGAAGGAAGGAAGGAAGGAAATAAATTTTTCTCTTCTTGCCCATATGTTGCAACTGAACTGAATAAGAGCTTCCAAGCTGCCAAGCTTTGGCAAGTTTTCTTTGTATTATATATAAAAATTTAAAAGTTTTATACCCTCCCTTCTATTATAATTTCTGTTTTCACAAGCTCATGTATTTTTTTTTGGTATTTAGACTAACACATTATATCAACGTTAAGATAACATTGTATTTTGGAACATAACAATGATCTCACTAAAGCAAATTCTGTTGTATTTTCTAGGTTAACGTTATTGTGGCTCTAAAACCAGATTTTGTGTGCGTTTGGAATGAACATCCTTATACTAAATAAGTAGATGGAATCAAGATCCTTGAGTTTGGTAACTGGGAAGTATCTTGTTTCTTTTACTCAGTGTAATAGTGTTCAGGTCAATCAATCTCCATGACTTAACATGCATTTTTGTAAATTAACTGGCAACTTGTCATTCTAATGTCTGTCTTCATGCCATTTAATTTTTTAGTTTGTTTTTTAGTTTTTAGTTCTTTAGTTTGAATAGAAATCACATCAACGAAAGTTTGGATGGGTTTCTTTTTTTTTTTGGTGTCAAATAATGTGAAACATTTTAACAGATCTTTTAGAACATTCACTGAGTTATGAGTTGTATGACTTTGGAACATTTAACTGGTGGCAGAAGACACCAAGGTGACAAACACACATTTAAATACTTTTCTCAAGGATTACATCATGTAACAATAATATACACCAAAAAATATTAATTAGATAAATACTTCTAGGACAAATTCATTTTTCTATTATTATTAAAACAAAAATTCAGAAAATATATACAAAAAATATTAATTTTATCTACCATGGAACTAAGAATGTTGACACTATTTCCTATTGCCTGACAGCTTTCCTTTCTTCGGCCACCAGTTTTTCAGGACTAAAAATCAGTGGGTATTTAGCTCAGATATTGTGTTTTCTTGGTGTGATTAGACACTGAATTGGGAGGAGCTGTCAAATCCTTCAAGAGCAGAGAATCCCTGCAGAGAGACCTCAATATAGACAGATGGGCAACCACCAACCATGTGAACTTTAACAAGGGAAAGTGTGGGATTCTGCACCTGGGATGGGGCAGCCCTGGCTGTACAGACAGACTGGGGAATGAGAGGCTGGAGAGCAGTGCCATGGAAAGGGCCCTGGGGTTCTGGGGTTCAAGTTGAACATGAGCCAGCAGTGCCCTGGCAGCCAGGAGGGCCAAGTGTGTCCTGGGGGCATCAGGGACAGCATCACCAGCTGGACAAGGGAGGGGATTGTCCTGCTCTGCCCTGCTCTGCTCTGCTCTGCTCTGGGGCAGCCTCACCTCGAGTGCTGGGGGCAGTTCTGGGTGCCACAATGTAAGAAAGAGATTAAGCTATCAGACAGAGTCCAAAGGAGGATCATGAGGATTGTGGAGAGCCTGGTGGGGAAGCCTCTTGAGAGCAGCTGAGGTCACTTGGTCTGTTCAGACTGAGGGGAGACCTCACTACAGTCATAACTTCCTTGTGAGAGGAAGAGGAGGGTCAGACACTGATCCCTGCTCTGTGTGACCAGTGACAGGACACAAGGGAATGGCCTGGAATTGTGTCAGGGGAGGTTTAGGATGGATATTATTAAAAGTTTCACCCAGAGTGTGGCTGGCCACTGGTACAGGCTGCCTGGAGCAGTGGTCACAGCACCAGGCCTGGCAAAGTTCAAGAAACATTTGGACAATTCTCTCAGGCACATGGTGTGACTCCTGGGGTTTCCTGTGCAGGGCAGGAGTTGCATTCGATGATCTTGACGGATCGATCCCTTCACACTCAGCTGATTCTATGATTTTATAATAACAGAAAATTTTATGCAAGCTTTCTCTTTCTCTTTTGGTGAACTTAAAGTGAAAGATGAGTGAGAACTGGTTTTAGGGTAGATGTGGTATCTAGAATTAGGAAAGAAATACAAAAGGGGTTATGTAAATCTAAGGTACTTAATACCAGTGGAGTTTCTTGATATTTACAATATTGTAAGAAAAAAATTTATTTTCTCTTGTCAGAAAGTGTTTTCTGTTTGTCTTTAAGTGGTAATATTTTATTATAAGTCATACTGATCCCTAAATATACACCAGTCTTCTGACAATCAGCTATATTCAAGCTAAGTTGCATGTTTTTTGCCTTTAGGAAGCATAGCTTCGGCCTGTTCCCTCTGATAAATTCACAATTGTAATGCTATTTAATCTAAGTGGATTAGTGAGTGAATTCTCCAATGATGCCAGACACTGCATGGTGGAGGTGGTGGCTGATAACTTCTAGTATTTAACCAATGAAATAAAAAACCTTACACAAACTCAGAAAATGAGATTTGTAAAATTTCCACAATCTAGGTATTCAAACCTATTTAAGAACAATTCATGCTACAGTCACATGCCAACTGACTCTCCAGTTAAAACTCATTTAGAAATTAGTAACAGACCCACATACAGACTAACAAAAATGAAGTTCTACTGTCTCCCACAAAGATTCCACAGGAAAAAACTACAGTCTGAAATAGCAGTTGATTTTTTTTTTTCCTTGGAATATACATGAACCCGCTTCTATTTTTTAGTGAAAAGGTAGAGAGGATGTATAGGAAGCCATGAACCTCAACTAGATGCTACAAATGGGTGAAAGATCTTCTGAAGCAAAGACAGAAGGGACTATAAGCGTGAAAAGTCAGGAAAAAAATGGTTAGGAAATTTTTTTGGGAAATACAAATTTGGAACACAAAATGAGGTGTGTATGTATAGACTTTCTTAGAATGATCTACTTTAGCAAACTGTGTGCATTATTTCAACTCACATGAACAATACATTTATAACCAATGAATAAGGTTTGAATCACAGCTATAAATAAAGTCTGTAAGGTAGGCAATAATTCAAAGAAAATACTCCTGGGCTCTGATTCTGGCTTTTGAGTATTAGGGGGAAATACTACTGAAGGGGGATTTCCTACTGAACCTCCTACAGTAATGATGTAAAAATATGTGACATGAACTCTGTACCCGGCATTGCGCATATTTAACCTGCACACACTCTTAAACAGATCTCCAGTAGTGATGTAAATTTTAACCCTTGTATGGAAAAAAGCAACCTATGATTCTATAAATGGCAGATGAAGTGCATAGATACATGCAAAAAATAATGTATCTATAAATATCATCAGCAATTAACAAGGTGTGTTATTGTTTCCTGATGAAATGTACACAGGCATTAAAATGTGAACTTGTGGCTCATGATGGTATAAAGCTGAAATATAAGAGAACGAGATTTTGTCAGAAAAAGAGGTAAGAAGATACCTCTACAACATGCTAAGAAAGTGATGAAACTATTTACTGAAAAAACCCCAAATGTAAAACCCACTGTTGTGTTATGAAAGTGGCATTCCCCTCTTAGTGGGGGAAACAGATAAGCTTATTTTTAATTGTTTATCTTTGTGCTTGAAGTATGTTAGGAATTAAACATTTTTGTTACTTCATTTGTTTTAATTGGCCCTTTGAATTTACCACAATTAACACTGACTTAAATGAAGTGGACTTTTGTATGAAAGTGAAACTAAAAACTGAATTACTGATCTACCCACACAAAAAGAAAAAAAAAAAAATTTTTCCAAGCCCTACTGGTGGTTTTGCCCCATGGGAAGGCTAAAGCTGGTCCATACTAATGGCAGCTCCTCTAAAAACAGCAGCCTGCTCATTGCCTGAGGCAACATACAGATGATGGATAGTGTAACAGATGAATCTTCTCCTCATCTCCATCCTACTCTCACTCCACTAATTGTCACCAATATCATCAGTGTCAGTAGCCTAAACTAGTGCAGGGAGCCTGTGAGCTCCTCCAGAAACTCTAGCCCTGCTGTTGCTCCTGGGGATTGCCCCTGTGCAATCTGTGGTGGTACCCCATGCCAGCACCCTGCTGCCAGGGCATGGGGAAGAGAGGGTGGAGATGGAGGCTGGCTCTGGGCTCTGGAGGGTGGCCCACATCTGGCTGTGGCATTTGTTGCAGCGTAGTAGGAAGGTTGTTGCAGCTGATGTGGCATGATGTTATAAATAAGTGATGAATATATGCCAATATTACTTTGTGTTTGTCACTTCCCACTTACACTATAGATTATTGTGATTGTGAAAGTCCACCTTTCAAAACTAAGGAAATGCAAAAAAGCTCAAGCAATCTGAAATATGAACACAAGCTTGTGTACGATACCTGTGCTCATTGAAGAAACAGTTTTCACAAAACAAAGTCTCTGGGCAGCTCTGGTAGGGGCAGGAGGCCCTGTCTGTAGTGCCAGAATTATCCCCACCATCCAGCACATTGTACCATTTAGTGTTCACTATACAGCTAGTTCAGAACAGGGGTTTCCTCTTCAATTTTTTTTCAATAGTTTTTTCTTCAATTATCAGATTTTGGCAGGAAGTATCCACGGACATTAATGAATAATTATTCAAAATCACTTTAAAGTGAAACAATTTCACATATTTTCTCAAAGGAGAGGGAAACTGAGACAGAAAAATATTAATGTCACATAGTATAATTTTGCTGTGTCTAGTATAAAAAAAAAGTCTGTACTTTCAGAATATTTTGTATTTTTTTGTTACATTAGTGTTTCCATCTCAACAATGACAAGATATTAAGTACTTAGTATTAGATGTAGTTAATACTGTTCACCATCACATCAGAAGTAGGTGGTAATGTATATGGTAATACATATACAAAATAAATCCCTTTAAAAATATTATTGTTAGTGTAGGTGTTTTGAAAGTAGATGTTATTTTCTTTATAGTCTAGAAAATAGATAAAGATTTAGGCTGGTTTGCACACATGGACTCCTGCTGAAGTCCACAAGAATTTTCTCCTTACATCAGAATTAAATAAACAAAGAATTCCATGTTGCAAGTGGAGGTAAATTCACAGATCTACTTGTGACTTTCTCAGTGCATGTATAAATGAAGCTGGAGATGCTGATATGAGGATGTGTTTTCTTATTGCATTTCTTTATGCCCTAGCCTGATGTTTCTACTTGAAGGATCGTCTTCTCAGTTTCCTAATTACCACAGGCTAATTGAATTCACAGCGTCCTCCTCCTGTGGGCTGCCCGAGTCCAACCCTGCTACCAGCAGAAACAACATTTTCTCTGCTGTCTTCCTCTCATGGCCCTATACTCTTCATGATAGTGCAGAGCAGAAATCACATGGACAGGAATTTACTCTGAGCCATGCACCACACTGCTGCTAAAGTTTCCTCTGGACAGGCAGAACAGATGCCTCTGGAGATCTCTTTCCACTTTGGCAAGTAAGGCAGCTACCACCTGGACCTTAAAATAAGGAAAAACCAATAAGGGAATGTTCATTGAATACTGACAAAAAAAGGACAAGTGTCAAGATCAACATATTCAGAAAGGAAGGAGTCATATCAGAGCAATTATTTTGATAGGGAATATATAAAAATTTCCACTTGGAAAGATAATACTAAACTGCAGTTCAGAACTTAAAAATGTAGAGTGAAAATCTCTCTTTGATAGCAAGATGCCATCTAAACCTGGAGAAGAGTGAATAGAGCTAGCCAGGAAGGATGTTTAGCTTCCAGGCATGCCTGTGGAATGAAGAAGCTGAGGAGTAAGAGGGGATAGAGAGGCTGGTGGTTACTGGTGCAAGTGGGGCAACAGGCCTCTTGTACATAAGGGCAGTGAGGGTGCACTGTGTCCTCTGGGGACAAATGGCCTGAAAGAAAGGACAGTGGGAATAAGGGGAGAGGAGATGGATGGGGGAGTGGGAGGGAGAAAGCTATCAGGTACAGCTGGGGATTGTGATGAACTCCAGTGCTGCATTTAACTTCAGAAGTTTGATGTTAAAAGAGATAAAATGCTGCAGGATGTCTGTGGCTCCTAAGGAAAAAAGGGGGTTTGGGCATGTGGGAAGGAGAATAAATTACCTGTAGATTAGTTTATTAGTAGGAAACATTTCATCTGCCATTTATAGAATCATGAGTTGTTTTTTTCCATACAAGGGTTAAAATTTACATCACTACTGGAGATCTGTTTAAGAGTGTGTGCAGGTTAAATACACTGAATCCTCATCCCATACACAGTAAGGCAGCTACAAGTCAAACATAATGACAGTGCTGATTAATTAGGTACTCCTACCCCCAGCACTTGAGAGTGATTTATTGAGACACATCTCTAACCTGATCCATTGTGCTGACTGGATTAATGGAGTGAGCTAGAGAAATTCACTGGCAATGTTAGATACAGAGCAGGAAAGCATTAACCCTTGGAGCTTTCTTATCTAGCCTATTGACAGAATATTAATTATGACAAAACATACATGTCTCACCTAATTATCTTTTGATAACTAAGCATATATTTTTATTCATGCATGATGAAGTTGCTGGAGTGAAAATCATTTGTACGTAAACATTTTAGAAAAATATGGAGATAATGCTGAATTTACAGGGTCCATTATAAACAGGAGACCATAAATGTCTTCCTTTAATTCTCAACCATTTACTTTAGATTATTAGAACAATTAATGGAGCAAGCAAAAATAAGTTATTTTGGAATATAAATTGGGGCATCATTAGGTTGCATATATACAAACACTCATGATGCATTATAAATGCTGTGTTTATCCTGGACTTGTCTCTAGCAGGCTTATCTTCTCAAACTTGGGCCCATTTCATGCAGCTACATGACATTCCCTAAAACACACTTATGTTCCAGGTTACAGGCTTGCTCTGAACTCCAGGCATCAGTTTTTTGTGATTATAAGTCACAGTGACCGAGCCATTTTTAGTATTTCAGGTATCTGAAACAAGGCAGGTGCATCCCATAAAGTGGGAAGCACAAGCACAGTCTCCAGGTGGGAGACTCATGGGCTTTGGAGATTTCAGTCTCATCTTCCTGGGGGAGCAGGATCTCACACCAGCAGTGTCTACTTTCAGCAGTAAACAGGGCTGGCTGTAGCTTATTCATCTAGTATTGCATATGCTTCTTCAAATTTGCGAAGTGGTATTCTTCAGCCATCTCAAATAAATATTAATGATTCCTGATTTGATGGACTTTTCACAGGTTTGAAGGAAAATTCTTTGCAAAAAAAACCCTGTAGAGGAAAGAACAAAGAAGAGAGAAATTTCATATCCATTTTTTTTCAAGATTTTCCAAATGAATAACTTCTGGTTTTAATTTTGATTTGACAAGCAGAGTGAGGGAAAATATTTTTTAAAAAAATTTTTTTGCTAAATAAATATTATTACCTCACAAAGTTTAAATTTTAAGGATGGAATTAACAACAACAAAAAAATGAATTTAAATAATGCAGTGCAGAAATCTACTACTTACATAGTTCTGATCACTCTATAAAGTTTGGCTGAATTTTGCCTAGACCTGGAGGCAGCTACCCTCTAATGTTGCAGTTTACAGTCTGAGTTCCACAGGTTTGGCTTGTTCCTGTGGGGACCCTGGTTGGGATCCCTCCTGGTTTGCACATGATGGCTTGCAGCAGCAGAAGAAAGGAATAGAACTTGTCAAGCATTGTCCATACAAAGAATGGGGAGATGGTGAAAGTCCAGAACTGGGAACTGGGAGGCATTCTTCCTTCCAGTGTTTCACAGACTCGGGGATGAGTGTCTCTGTGTTGTTACCCATTTCATCCACAGCCAAACAGAAAGAGCAAGTACACATCTACAATTTACACTGCATTGTGTGCCCTCACTGAATTTGTGATTCTAAACCCCCTTGAAAGAGTTGGTTTGCAATAATGCTTGCAATAATATTTGTGTTGTTTTCTCAACACAAGCTCTGCAGTTACACAGAAGAGTTACTAAGTTTACTTAAGGTATATCAGATTCCTCCTGTAACTTTAGCATCAACAAGAAAACGGGTCATGATCTGTCTTTTCAGGGACAGTTTATAGATACATTCTTAGCCTCCCCATGCAACAAGTAGAGACACATCCTGCTATATATATTCTGTTTACACCATGAAAAACATAGATCAGCACCACAAGGCCAGGCATTTATGTTTGTAAATAAGCTGCTGCTGTAGAGGGATAGAGAGCCTATGGGTATAAAAAGCAGAATCCCAGAGTAGACCCACGGAAGGTTTTGGGTTGGAAGCAATCTTTAAAGGTCATCTAGTCCAACTCTCTTTAATTAGCAGGGATACCTTCCACCTAGTTGCTCAGAGCCCTGTCCATCTTAATCTTGAATGTTTGCCCAGATGAGGCAATCAGCATCTACAGCCTCTCTGAGCAACCTGTTCTGGTGTTTCACCACCATCTCCATAAAATATTTACTCTTTATATCTGGGTGCAATCTGCCCTCCTTTAGTTTAAAACCATTTGCCCTTGTCTTGTCTCTAGGGGCCCCACAATACGCCCCACTAATAGGTCACCGCCTTTCTTATAAGCTTCATTAAAACATTGAAAGTTTGCAGTAAGATCTTCCCAGAGCCTTTTCTCCTCCAGGTTGAACAAAATCAACTCTCAGCCTGTAACCATAAGAAGGATGTTCCAGGCCTCTGATGACTTGTAACCCTCCTTGGAATTTGCTCCAACAGATCCATGACTTTTAACATCTCTCCTCCTATTACCAGGCTTTCATATCTCTTTTATTCCAAGCATCTGCAATGCAATTACTTTGTCTCAGAGGAATAAATTATTCCATCAGAAAGTCTGTGGGGTTTTTTGCACCAAGATTTGTGTCTCAGATAAATTGTTTGAGTATAATTTGATCATCTCTACTTCATTCAATGAAACAATATGGATTTATTCTGGTCACCAACCCAGATGATCCAGCTCTGCAAAATGTCACAGACTGTGTCATATTTGAACATAGACCTTTCTCCATATAGCTTGAGACTTCTCTCCTTAGGAATTTACTACCTTGATCACAATGAAGGAGAAGTCCACCAAGAATACTGAAACTACTTACTGTTTTCTGAGCTGGGAGAAAATAAGTCCATTCCTTCCCCTGTCTTCTCTGTATAAATATTTCACTTGAAGTCAGGGCTGCAATGTCTTAATTAATAATTTTATTATGTATTTTTCTGTTTTTTAAATTGGCCCTTTTGTAGGGTTTTTCTAGGCATATGGGCCAAGGATGACCTATCATCAGAATTACAGATTTAAATTATCCTGTAGAAATGCAAGACCTTCCCAAGACAGATGAAATTCAGTTAAAGTAGCTAAGACCTCACAATTGTTTTAGCCTTTTGCCCTCAGGAAACTGAAGAGAATGAAAAAAAGTTTTCCAGACTGGGAAATCACCCTTGTCACCCCATGACTGAACCATCTGCCAGGCAGAGGAAGGGGACCGTGAGATACAGGAGCAATCTCTGCAGAGATGGCCTTGCCCTGACATCTGGCAGGGCAGACTGGATTTCTCTTGATGCAAAACTCTTAAAACATCTAGTGACCAGGTGTGAGGCAAAAGATGGATGTTCAGTAAGAAGAGCTTAATTAGAATGCAAAGGTTTAGTAACAAAAGTGATTTATTTTCCTTTTTGTCAGTCTCTGTGCTCTGGACAGCATGACAATAAGGGACACTCAAAGAAGCTGAACATCAGGACACTTTCTCATTTAAAATAGTCCCTGGGATTCATAATTTAGCTGCCTGAGAAAAATCTGTGCTGTAAGTAGTTATATCAGTCAGAGAACATGAAACAGTGACAGGAAAAATAGAAGATAGGGAAACATATATCAGTTTTAAGTATGAAGAAAAGATGAAGGTTAGACATTAGGAGCTAGTACAGGGGAATGGCTAAATCATGTCAGAGTCCCTTTTTTCAATTTTTAAAAAATGTATTCTATGAATATTGTTTATATTTAGTGTGTTTTATTATTTAGTATGTTTACTAATACTAATACTAATTTAAATTTAATAAAACCAATTTTTAGTTTTATTTATTTTATTATAAATTTAATAAAACTATTTTTAATAACTAATTTTAATAAAACTAATTACTAATACTAATAATTTTATTATGTATTATTTAGTATGTTTTTGTTGATTTTTTTCTCATTTTGTTTTGAGAGAGGTTTTTTTCCTATTGATGCTGTTTGTTTGTTTAGGGTTTTGCTCTTGTTTTTCCCACAATAACAAGGGTAGATTTAGAAGGGAGGAGTGGAGGAAGAAAAAAATTCCTTGTTTAAGTTATTTTCTCTGTTCAAAATCAATCTTGAATTATTTGTAATAGGAATGGGAAAAGAAGAAAAGTAGAAGACCAAAAAATGTCAAGGTTCAAGCTGTGTCATTGTGTGCAAAATCCTCTCTAACAATAATGCCAAAGATAGGAATAATGTTGGTAGGAATGCTGTGAGGAGGAGGGCTCCTTGCTCTCTGTCATATACTAATTCCCTAAGCAGTGTCAGAATTCAGGCTGATAGTGGAATACTGGCCTTTTCTATTACAGCAATATTTACAGACCAAATGTAAAAATAATTTCAGAATATCTGTGGTCTAATATATACATTTGTGTGTGTGTGTATGTATACTTATAATTGTTATCTATATATGCACAAATAGAGTTTAGTGTATAAATCACACACATAAGTAAGATGCAAAGTTTGCATTCTAAGTCAGCACCTTACATTTTGTGCCTGTTTTCAGTTCCTATCACTCATAAATAATTGATATCTTTAGAACATTTTATACTGGAAAAATTCAGTTTGCAAGAAAAAATATTATGTTTTCTGCTTCTGCAGTTCATTGACATTTACAATTTAGCCTCCTCACAACCAGTTCTACCTTTGGACAATCTTTCTTCTACATCCCATTGGCATCTGGCCTAAAATACACTCTAGCCTACACAGGCCCAATGTGATAACCACGTCATTTTTCTTCTAGAAGCTCCACGTGCACATCCTCTCTGCTTTTGGTTGTCCCTTTGACAGCTGTGGACCCTACTTGATGCTTTTAAAATAGGTTTTATTAAGCATATCTTTTTGTTCCTTATCTCACAGTTGTGCATTTTATTGTGGTTACATTAGCCAGTAACTGGTGTGATTTTTGGCCCAGGGAGAGGTATGAGAGATTGGGATCTTCAGCCTGAGTGAGCTGTGCAGTCGCATGTAACAGGGGCTAATTGATGACCAGCTGCATAGGGCAGGGAAGAAGAAAGTCAATAGATGGAAGGGATAGAGCACATACATCCCTTCTGTGATTGCATTTAGGGTGGGAGTGAGCATCAGAAACATAGAAGCCAGGGCCACTCAATAATTTAGGGCAGCAGAGATGTCTGCAGAAAGTAGAATATCTGACGCAGGACATAATGGAGACAATACCCGTATGGAATGGCACCTAGACACCAGACACAACATGTCAAGAATTCAAAATGAGACTAGAAACCTGAGTTAGTGACTGAATTGATCATTTAAGGTCATTTACTGACACTATACATATACATGTATACACACACATATGTATATCATCAGCACATATATGTGTATGTAGTACATGTGTATGTAAGTGTATACACGTAAATACAGTAGTCAATGAAAACTTAATATACTGTTGAAGGACTTTGCATGGGTGTTGGGGCAGGGTTTCACTTTGGTGTATCTCATACTGCAGGCTGGCAGATGGGAAACATCCAAAAAGAAAGTTTTTGCATGTTTGCATTGCTCCTACCTGAAGAAGATTGTGATCATAATACGTTTGTGAGCCATGATAGGAGTTCTGACACAGTAAAAATAAAGCACTCCAGAGAAAAAAGCTGAGACGAACTCATGGCCAATTTTCAGTAGAGAGAAGGGAACATTTCGTATCTGTCTGAAAAGGCAGACCATGGGCACAAACCTGAGTGTTTTTACCTTGCTGCACATCAATTATTTTATGTTAACTGTACAAGTACACATATTTTCCCCACAGAAAATGCTTGGCAGGTTGCCCTTTTTCCATGGACTGAGAAACTATTCCTCATAATTTCAGTTTACTGCATTAAAGGACTATGCACATGGGGGATATTGCAGAGTAATGAAAAAGAAGTACAACCTATGCATGATTGTTATGGTGGAGAATGGAGAATTCGCAACTGAGATTGTCTTGAGACATCCTGACTGACTCAAAATCTCAGTTTTCTGGAAATTAGTTGTCTACAAACCCAAACTAATAATATTTTGCATGGAAGAAACATTTCCAAGTAATGAAATCCATTTTCTGTAACTGGCCTGATATTCCTGTACTCTGCAAATAATGATCTCTCACTGTTTTTGCTGACTTCCTGCATTTCAGCTACTTGTATAAATAAAAATCCTATGAGATAAGTTTTTTCCCTCTCTGAAAGATTTGCTACATCCCTTAAGAAAATTGAAGCAACCAATATATTTTTCTAAGCAGTTAATACTGTGCTTAGGTTTAAACACATGCTACAATTTTCTGTATTCCTTTTAGAAAAGTACTTAAGTTTTCCTGAATTGAATGGGATTTGGGCCCTTATATTGTTTCCTGAATTGGGCTCTTTCTAAGATTCATCCAATCAAATGCAAAATCTTTATTCATGCCTCTATAAACCAGATCAATTTTAAAGCCAAAATGAGCCACTAGAGCACAGAGCCCAACCTGCTCTGTAATAAACCAAAGAACTCACCCAGATCTGCCGATGTAAGGTAAAACATATTATATAAACTGCTAGATTAAAAGAAGCAAAGCACTTAAGCAGCTGAGGAAGCAGAATCTCATTTTAACATGATACATTAGGGCAATATGATATTGATATAAAACACAAACCATATATGTAGCTCTTACTCAAGCAGCAAGGCGTTTTCAAGCAGCGGATAGTAATAATTCCTGGCTAAATGGAATCTCTTTGCACTTTTTAAGCATTAGGGAAGGAAAGAGCAGAGAATGATGTAGCCTAAAAGTCTTTAGTGGAGAGATTTCTTTCCAGATGCTACTGTAACATGCTTTGGGGATCAAAAAATTCCCAACTGGTGCAACATTATTTGATGAGCACTTCTTTTTTCTTCAGATTTGTCTTGAGTACTCTGTATGCATTGTTACAGGATGAGATCAGCTTCCAGTTGTGCAATTAGGAATGTGAATAACATCTGCCACATTTGGTTTGTTCACTCATGTGAACACCCAAGGGAGTGAAATACATAGAGGACTGCTGTGTTTAGAGAAGGGGCAAGGTAACATATTTTATAATTTTGTCTGTCCGCTAGCTGAGGTTACATCCTTATACTAAAAAAGGCAGGATGAATAAATAGACTTGTAACTTTGTGAGAAAATAAAACAGCCTATGAGAATCTCCGTTCTCAAAGGTTTTTATGATTCAACCTCAGATCAGTCCCCTTCATTGCCATTTCATCAGAATAAATGAGAAAATTTTTGAAATGGTAATCAATTTTTCCTAGTGCCAGTACCACCTGTTTGGTGCCTATTGCTTCTATTTTTCTTTTCCTGTGCTGTAAAAGCCTTTTGGTTCCATAAAGAGATAAAAATGAGTGAGGTAATGAGTTTGAGTTATAGACCAGAAATTCTGAACTATTAGCAATATTGGCACTCTATGCCCTTTCCACAGAGTCAGTAAACAGGTTAAAGAGAAGTTGCATTCCATCAGGATCCATAGCTTTTCAATTAGTGCCAGACCTTCCATTGTTTCAGGAAAGCTTCAAGAGGCAAACAGGATTACTCTACTGGAATATGCATCCTTCATGCTCATTAATTAATGGAGAAGAAAAATGAAGAAGAGGAAGGTATTCCCACATGAGGCTAGCTGAACATTAGTTTCTACTTTCTTCCTTTTTTATTTTTTCTAAAAGTGTTCCAGCTTTTCTAATAACATTTTGTCTATGTACAGTCACATTGTCACTACAAAAAATAAATCAAACAAGTCTTAAAATTTTACTGGAAAATCTTTTCAATGCAAATAGTCTTGTTTCCATTTATATAGAGTCAGTTATGAAAGCACAACACTCAGATCTAAGCAAAGACATCAACCTCTGACAAGTGAAACTCTCAAAAGGAGCTTTCCTGCTTGACCAGTGCTGCTACAGCTCTCAGAGGTCCATCCTCCAGTACAGGATACAGTAAGACTTGAAGGCTACATGCACTTCTTCTCAGGATAGAATATGATGAGCAAATATGATTCCATAATAAAATACAAAAATGTTTATGTGATGTCTTCCATTTTCATGACAATCGCTTCTGTGCAGGTGGACATTAAATGTCTTTGTTTCAATGGAATTTTATATACATATATACAAACACACACACACACACACACACACATATATATATATATTTCTAATACTTCAAGTAATTATATCATCAAAGATTTCCCCTGCAATTTTGTTTTATTCTGCAGTGCTGAGCTCTACTTTTTAGTTTTAGTCTACTTGATTTCACTGGATGTGCTCTCTAGCCTTTCAAGTTTATTTGTATTGGGCAAGAAGCCAATGGTGTTAATGCATGGAAACCAGGTAGCTGTCAGGACTATTGCAGCAGCATATCTAATTTTGTTGTATTAAAGCTGTCACAAAACATTAAGTAAGAGATTATATAAAGTATGTCTAGGGCAAATAGTTTATAATGTAATAAACTAATAAAATTTTGAACGAGTTAAAACATGATCCCTTTTATGTTTTTTTTCTCTATGTTTTTCCTGCTTTGCTCATGTTATTCCCCATTCTTTTCTAAATCATTGCTGAAAATCTAAATGGAACTGTGAACACATGTCTGTCTGTCTATCTATTTATACATATTTAAAGTTTTTTTTCCAGTAATGCCACAAAGATCCTTTATACATTTCTGTTCCCTTGTTATCCTTTTAATGCTCCTAGGGAAGAAAATAACTCTGACAACCTCCATGTTCTTTGCCAACGGTGAAGTTTTAATCCTGCTTAGGTCTTCCAGATGTTACAGCAATACAATAAAATCACAAATGGAGATACTTCTTTGGCCCTAGAGTGGCACAAATACATTTTTAGCTCCATTTTATGAATAAAATATTCATCAGTAATAGAGTGTTATGCCATGTCCATTTCAGCAAATAGAAGCCACAGGAAACAGCACATTCTGTCTGAAGAGATGTGGAAATGGAGAGTGCTGACTTGATAACAAAGATGGCACTGCTGTACAGAGTCCCTAAGATGTCTCTAGAAGTAATGAATCTCCATGGAGAAGAAAATCAAAATTTAGAATAAGTAACTGCAGAACTATCTATATGAGAAAATGAAGCAAGATATCAATAAATTTATCTACACTACTGAGCTGGTTTTGCCATGGTTTTAATATGAATTCTACATCTTGGCCATTCATATTTCCTATATATTCCTTGATCTGAGAGATGTCTGGAGTGAAGGTTAAAGAAAAAAATGATCAAGATGCTACATATTTGTACTTCAGGGTCTGGCCCTGTGCTTCACCATTAAAAATAAAGATACTCTCAGTGCAGAAGTTGGTTGACAATACTGATTTTTCTAATTGCTACTCTGTCCATCTTAATGAACTAACCCAGGTCTTTAGACAATGTGAATATTTTCTTTCCTCCTACAAAAGCTAAATGAAATAAGAATTGTGATAAAGTGATTGCTCCAGACTCAATAGAGTTGTGTTTTGCTCTTGAATTTAGCATGCTGATTTAGCCTGATTAACCATCATGTTAGGGTCAAAGACATATGGTAGGACATGAAAGGAAAGCTGTCTACACAGTTTCAGTGGGACAATATTTGTATGAAGGACCCCAAGTGTGGTAGTGCAGATCCTTCGAGGGAGTTTCTGCTCATCACTGTTTTCTGAAAGGCTTTCTCTGCAAATTTCTGCTAACCCTTGCAGTTATTGTTAATGAATTCTGTATTGTTCTTTCCCTGATTTCCTGGCATGTTCTTCCTTGGTTCTCTTAATTTCAAAAAAGAGGGAAGGTTGTGCTTAGTCTTACAATAAGGGGGTGGGAATGTTTTTTTTTCCTGTCATGTAAACTGTGATTAATAGACAATATTTTTTTAAAAAAATTTTTAACTACTACTTGCTTTTTGTCTGAGCATTGAATCTGACAATGCCTGTTGCATTTGCTGTGAAAGAGTGAAGACTAAAACTGTGTTGAAATGTAAGCTAAAGAATAACTTATTTTGAGTCAGACTCTCTTGATTGAAAGGATTCTGGAATCCAGGAAACAGAGGTGGGAGAAGGGAGGAGGGGTGGGGGTGCATTTTCCCTCCTTCATCCTTCCTTCAGTTCCCTGATAACAGTACTGGCTGAGAGGCAGCAGCTCACAATGAAGGAGTGGTGATCAGCTCTAATTTGCCCTGTTTCTTCCTGTCTCAAAGAAGTGAGACAACCCAGGCTGCCAAAATGTGCCCCTAGAGTTCCGCGGGAAAAAACAAACTCAAAACCTTGTTGCATAAAGTTGGGCTTTAAAAATGTGAAGAAGATGCAGGATGAGACTCGGATGGAGATTTCGGATGTGCAGCTAATACACTGTAATTTCAGTCCCATTAGACTTGGCACAACTCTGTGCTCATACAGATTGCTGGTAATGTAAAGGTACAAAATCAGATAATCAGAAAAGAGATAGTAAAAATAGGTTTCTGTAGAAATTTAGTCACCTGTAGCATTTTTAAACAAGGCTCTTTCAGACCATTGTTACTAACCTAATGCAGTTTAATTCAACCTATGCAGGACCCATTAAAACCTAAGGACCCATTAAAAGTGCAGAATTCAGAGCATTTGTGGCTGGAGTTAGATTTTCTTGTGCAATTTCTGGGGAGACCTAGAAACTGAAGTCATTTTAATCGACCTACTTAGTTCCAATAATAGTCTCCCAATGGTGTTATCTAGGCAAAAATGAATTACATGTGTATATTTAACTATTTTTACCAAAACACTTAAACAACAACAACAACAACAACAACAACAACAACAATAATAATGATAATGATAATGATAATGATAATAATAATAATGACAATAATAATAATAATAATAATAATAATAATAATAATAATAATAATAATAAACAACCAGATATCTGGAAATTGTATCTATAGGCTTGAGAAACATACTCAGCTGTACTAATTTATTTGAATTGTTGGCTTTTGAACTGAATTGAGTAACAGAAAACTGCTTCTGATAATGTAGATTTCAGAAATTAGAGGCATGAGAGTGCCTAACAAAGCTACAACAAGTCTAGTATAAGGAATCATCGCATCCTGCTGCTGAAACAGTTAACAAATAATTTGGCATACCACTGGGAAGTAATTTCTCCTATTTGAGTGGGGCTAGAGCTAGCATTCAACCTTGAAAAAATATTTCATTCAAAATACTGCTCATAGACTTTTTTATTTAAAGGAATTCATAAACCATAACAAAGCTTTTTCAGCAGAAATATTGCAGGGGATAAAGGGACTTTTCATCCTGCATTCCCTGCCATTGTTGAGATTCTTTACATTTTACTGTCATGAAAACTACATAAGTCCTAGCCTTGTTTAAAAGAAGAGGACTCATTGAGTATTATACAAGACTCTTGACAGTTTGTTTCCTTCAGGTACCATGATTTTACATTTGAATTTGACCCAAGTGATGTGCTGAGAAGTGTTCAGCTGATAAAAAAGAATCTTCTGTGAAACTGTCATATTTTTGGCTCATTTTAATAGGCAGTAGTTTCATGTCAAAGAGACACTTCACATTTGTTACAATTGGCAGCATTGTTATTTTTTTAGGAAGCTATAAAGCCCTGATTGGAGCTGCAGCAAGCTTGTCACCAGAGACTCAGACTCAAGCTCTTTCAGTTGTACAAGCCCTCTGCAATTTGCTTGGCAGGAAACTGGCATGAAAATTGTGCCACTGAACTAACAAGAAAGAAAAACTCCTTGAAGCTGGTCGAATTTTGGACACATTCATGTTAACTGTTCAGACTGAAACCACTGCCTGACCCTCATTACTGCATACGCGGTTTTTAGTTTGATTTCGGAAATCTGGTTTATACAACTGTGTTGTTTGTCTCCTGGTTGCCCCCTTATAATACCTTTCTTCTTTGTTAGTGGCTCTATTCAAGCAGATTCAAAAGGCAGGAGTAGTAGAAAAATATGTGTCCGTAAATTTCTTGGAAATGAATGTAAACAGAGGAAGGATCGAGCTCGGTGCTCCTATTGAGGGGCAGCCTGTGCTCGGCAGCAGGCTATTTGCCAAACTTCAGGGCAGAGCTGGCAGCAGGCTAATCAGCCAGCACAGGGCTTGGGAACCAGCTGTAGCTCTGCTGCCTCTGGGTGCAGGCGACAGGGGAGAGAAAGGAGCTGCTGTGGTTTGAGGATGGAACTGGAGGAGTTTGTTGGAAAAACGGTAGGAGCTGGGCTTTGTTAATTGCCCCTACAACTTCAACCAGTTTTAAATGTGTTATAGTAGCAGGAAGTTATATGTTGTAATAAAAGAAAACAGAAATATTTTGGATACAGTAGAAATAGAGGGGGAGAAAGCCACCCGGATTTACCTCTATTTCTGGGACAGTGTGCTCAATTAAAAGAAGAGAAACAAAACGTACTGAAGGTTATTACTTTCTTTCAAACCTCGCTGCCTTTATGCTGTAGCTTGATTTTCTGGGTGAGCAATGAGCAATAAGAGCTACAATTATTTTAAGAGAAAAATATTAATTTATATTACAAATAATTCCTAAACACAGGTATTATTTCTAAAGGTTAATCTTATAGGTAAAACTCACTCTGAACCTATCCCTACTAAGAAAATAACTCATCAACACAGTATAAGGCTTAGAAGTATTTAAAATAATAATATAAAATAAGATAAATTAATATGAAATAATATAAAATAATATAAAATATAAAAATACAAAATAAAAAATACTACTGTGAAGCCAAAAGGGTTTCCTTTTTAAAAATACGGGGGAATGAGATGCACTGAGAGGACAGAGATAAAAAACTGCACAGGCAACGTGCTTGAACAGTCTAATGCTAGCAACTATTCCTTGCAAAGCCTTTTCCTGCAGAGTCATTGCCTCCCATGGAGGCAGTTTGGGCACATCACTCAGGCAGAATCATTGCAGTTCACTGACACTTGGCAAAACAGGAGGGACAAGCTGGATGGCAGGAATTTACCTCCACCACAGCATTCGGAAAGGATATGCCTGTAGTCTTCTTGAATGCTTAACTAAGATACTTGGCAGCTTGTTAGGAAACAAAACAATGTCCCCAACAGTCTTTCCACCATTCTCTCTGATGACTGAGGTAAAATCTCACCAAACTCAGAAGGGAAGTTTTAACCGCCTAACCGTGAATTTCAAGACATAAATACAAATATTTGCCAAAGATCTGAAGCAGATATTTCTCTGCATAAATTACTAAATAAATACACTCTGTGATGGCAATCTATTACAAAAATTTTCTTCTTCTTTAAAGAAAAAATAAGACACTTCAGTGTTAATATATACTTTATTAACATTTAAAATTAAATGCTGTTGTTTGGTTAGAATCAAATACACATCTGCATGAAATCACTAGGAGTCTTTTCATTATCTTCCAGGATGAGATGATGAGCTGCTGAAAGAGGAGGAAAGAGTTGTTATGGATCTCAAATTTCACACGTACGGAAAAAAAATAAAAAAAGGAAAAAAAAAATCTCACCATCAAATATGCAAAAAACTCAACGCAAAGTTAGTAGGTTGGCTGATCTTCTGGTCTGATAATAGTTCTATAAGCTTTATTGTGAGCTTCACTGTAATTGATTTAAAGACTTGCAGGATACAAACCATAAACTCTTAGTGACCAGCTGAGAATTTTCCTTTTGTTATTTAAACATCACATGACTTAGTTTTCGTTAGTGAGATAACTGTTTCAGTTTAAAAGTCCTAAACACTACAAATGGGTGTTCTAATCTTATTCAAATGTTTTGAAAATCCTAATTCTCACTAATTGCTAAGTAAATGGTATGCAGTGGAATGAAGAATGGGTGTTAAAATAAAATGGTTTATAATACCTGGCACAGTTCCCAGAAATCAAGCTATTTCACGTCCTTGATGCAGTGACAAATATGTTTTTGTTTTTTTCCTCAGTCAGTGTAAACAAACATTGTGGTGGTGGCTGGGGGGAAGGCGGAAGGTCTTAGGACTGGCTTTGTCCTCGCCTACAGCGCATCTCCACCCCCTCGCTGCTCCCAAACGCTTCTGCAGATCTCATTTCCCACATTTCTGCAGCATAAAGGAAGTTTAAAAGAGCGGCGTGTATACTTCATAGGAAGGTAATAAGGCATTGCAAGACTAACTTCACACTTCGCTCGTCTGTCAAGGGGGTCTCCCCTTCCCAACAATACCCCAATGTTTTGGTAGGCAGGCTCCAGCCCACTTAGCCAGCGAGGAGGCACGGGTGGAATGCCAGGTATGTCTACAGAGCAAAGTAGTGCAGGCAGCCTGACGCCAGGAGAGAATAGGCAGGTACCTATTGAGTTACAGGATTTCTACAAATCTAATCCACGTGTAATGTGAGACTTATTACAGAGTCAGCCTCTGCCAGGGCTGTGAAAAGTCTGGGGATATGAACAGCCCCAGAAACAATGATCCAAGTTAACTCATTGCAACCCAACATTGGTTAGCCAAAACTGGTGCCTCTTGTCCCTGTAATTTCTTAAACAGTGATTACAAGCTGTATCTTGTTAAGTATTTAATAGCAAATGAAAGAAATTACTGATAAAGCTGTGGGTGACACTGTGTCTACTGCAACACTACATATTACTGAGGAAGTTTATTATATTTATTGACCAAAATGCGTCATATATGCAAATGAAGCAGGACCGTTTAACATGGGAAGCATTTTAATATCTGAAACTATAAAACAATACATTCTCAACAGATAATAATACAAAGAGAAGGGAAAAATAAAATGTTGTTACATAAAAAAAGTCTCCTAGTTGAGTTTTTTGGGAGTAAGCTGCAGCAATTAAAAATTCTTCAGTCCCTAGTGCTTTGAATGAGAACCCTGATAACTCACTGGCCTATTCATTAGACATCTTTATTGTCATGCACCTCTGGAATCCTCAGCTAATAATCTTTCTCTCACATGATATCTTACCTGACTTTGACAAATAATGAGGCAGATTAATTAATATTTCTCTCTCAATATGTCTCAATTTCTCTCTCAAAAATATCTCTCAATTAATATTTAATTTGTATGCCTTTGGCCATAAAAATTAAAATTATTTTATATTGTTAAGGATTCAGGTTAATCCTTAACATTCTTGCATTTCTAGAAACAAGCTGCAGTTGTTCAGATTATGTTTGAAAGCCAGAAAGTCAGGAAGGGTAATAAACAATGCTGGACCCACACTCAGAGTTGCACCTTGCAACAGACTAGTGATTTTGTTCCTTCCCTCAGGCTCTTCAATGGCTACATGACACCTTTAGAGAAGGTCAACTGCTATGGGGTCTGATAGTATCAGTTCATCACTGACACCCATCTGGCTATTTATTGACACATATATTTCAGTCCAGCAACCAAAACCAAACAAGACTTTGGAAGAATAGTGACCCAGTCACCATGGAAGTTTCAAATTGGCTCAGGCTATGTTAAGAATCCGTATTTTGCCCAATTAGTCATTTCGTGATTTTGTAAAATTGGAAGTTCAGAAATCATTTGTAATTCTCCTTGATGGTAGAATTACAGTGTAGAATCCCTTTGCTGCTTTTTACATTGAATGTGAATATGATATATATGTCGGAGAATACATTATCTATTATAAATATTTGACCCAAGTTACATGGAAAGATTGTGTACCTTATTTTTAATGTTTTACATAATTTGAGAATGTCCTGTATCTAAAATTGGAAGAAGTGGTCAGAACATAAGGATTTCAGGATGTCTAATGATAAAGTCTGAAGAATAAAAATTGCTGGAACCACCTGTGTGCCTTCAAGGATAATGTCTTGGGCCTGAACAAAAAAGAGATTAAAATCTACAGAAATAAACATCTTAGTGTCATGTTTTGAGCACTAGATTCCAGCACAGATGTAATCAATACTCACTGTTTGAAGTCTGAGGGAGGCAAAATATCTCCTAACAGGTTTCATGGGAGCTGCCATCCTATGGAGGATGCCATGTAAACCAACCAACAGGAAAATATTAAATATATGACTTTACTAAATACCTGTCTAGGATAGATCTATGCTTAGCACTAGCTGGACAACCTACTTTGTACAGCCTGGAACAAAAGTTTTGCAGCAATTTCAACACCTTTTCAAAAAGATGAAATTTCTCAATTTAGCTTCTTGGAGCTGTCATGTAAACTAAGGATTTTGAAACCATCCCTCACAAGAAGAAGCCTCAATGATCTTTGACTGTAAGTAGTGACAACCAAAACCTGAACAGAATATGACCTTTTGGAAATAATTTCCCCTACTTACATACTATTTCAGTATTTCGCCTATCTCACCCAACAAGGATGAAGCCTCTTATTTCCTACTGAGAAAAAAAATAGTGATGAAAGTTGAAAAAATTGCTTCTTCTTGATTTTACACAGTAGTTGCAAATGCTTATGTATTTGGTTTATTAAAATTTACTACACCATATGTCAGCAGAAAGTTTTAACCTCATTTTCTCAAGATCTGGACAAAAGTTTGATGCTTAAAATTTAGGTGGTTACAGGAGGTCTCAGCTTGTCTTAGTGTTCTTTACTTCTTCTTTCAAGTAGTCTTAGATGTGCTTAGCCTTTGTGGTAGGTAAAAAGACATTGTTAATCAATGCTTACATTGTGCACAACCCTCAGAAACAGCATTCAAAATCTGGAAAAGTAAGAATGTATAGGGTAATTTACAGTAATCTTCTCAGTACTATGGACACTTTTGATAAGAATGATATGCATCTGAAGAGTCTTCCTGAAGCTTTAAGCACATTAAATCAATGAGATTTTATGTTACCTTTTAAAAAAATTAGCAGTAAGATGGAGACTTTCAGTGACCTCACCTAGTAGGTTCCACCAAATATTACAAAATGCTATTCCATGTGTTGGATTTGTAGCAACTTTGCCTTTCTCTTATTTGGTGGGATGGTATTTTGGGATTTGTTTCAGGGTTGGGGTATGTTTGTATGGTTTTTCTATTGGAGACTAACCTTATAACATTTTCATATTGACTTAGCACCAGGCTTTTAGATTTAGGTATAGTTACACCAATGTTAACATGTGAGTAAATGTATTTAGATAGCCAGCTTCCTTCCTTCCTCCCCATTAGTCACATGTGCAACTATTCAAAAAATGTCCATGCTAATCATCTAAATTTATTATCCCAAAAGATCTGCAAAACAGAATTAAGAAATCAGAAAAATGTGTCCTTTTTAGGTCACACTCCTGAAAATACTGAAAACATCATTTTCATATTTCCATTTAAATGATTCTACTTCTGTTCTAAATTTAATCTGTGCGTGAGATTATTTCTTTTTTCTTTCATAGGTCTAGAAGAGATTTACAATCTTGGTTTTATATTTCTAAGCCTCTTGCAAAAGCATAAATTATTAATCTCTCACATATTAATTCCCAACTCACAATATTCTCTTTCCTGAAAGTCTCTGGAATCTTTCAGATATTTACAAGATAATCCATAAATAAGTAATTTAAATATTATTTAAAACACACATGGGAAATTTGTCTCAGTGACTATATTATATACTATTGATGGTGAATGTAAATGCATTCCTGGGAAGAGTTTGATTGTCAGGTCACTGAAGCCCTGGTGAACACAAAAGAAGGCCAAGCATCCCTGTACTGGGGAGCTGAAGTAGCTAACTACAAAGCAGAACTGCTGAAAGTGAAAGCTGTGTTAATTGCCAGAGCTGTTTTATAGCTGACCTTTTTTTTTTTGTGCCTTCCAGAAAATGCAATTAATATATCCATAAAAATATTCCAACTGAACATGGAATGCACTTGTAAGAAGCAAGGAATTTTGCTGCAGATTTTCTAACCATGAATCTTCTGAAGTCTTTGAAAGACAGCTAAGAAGTGTGAGCCATTTGTATGGTCATAGATAACTTTTTTCACAAACATGTCTGCACTTCACTAGAAGATGCTTATGTATCTGAAATAAAGAAGACTGAAAAACTTTTAAAAGTTAGATACATGTTTCTTATTTCCTACAGTCCCACTGTAATTAGAAATGCAAGGGATGAGTTAATCACTTTGCAAAACTGACAGCTACCTGGAACAGATTTTCCCAACAGTTTCCTCAATTCCTTGCTAGGGTTCCTCAGGGCCAAAGCTCAGGACCTACTTTGGACACTTTTTGAAAGCCAGCTGGCCTTGCAGTCATCTGTGCTGCCAAGACTTTATGCTGGGCTCTAGGCTTGAAACAACAGAGCTCTGTGGCAGAGCTGATGCCCAGTTGTTGCTGGAGGCAGAGACCTTCAGAGACTTCTCCAGGTCAGAATGTGCTGCCTCCAGCACTCTGGTGTTCATGGACAGGTGATGGCTCTTGATGGCACCCTGATGGAGAGCTAGTTCATTTTTGTGAGCAGTCTTCAGCCTAACTGGCTTTAACCATGCAACCAATCTTTAATGTCCTGATTTACAAGTCTGCTGTTGTTAATGATTTTTTTCTGCATTACTCTTGGCACAACTTTAGGCTCTCTGGGAGTTTCTTTCCCAGCAGTGAAACCAAAAAGTGAAGACCTGTGCCAATGTTCACAAAAGTAACTGTTTTGTGTGAATCTGTGAAGTTGTTTTTGAAATGTCTGGGAAATGTGTGTTCTCTGCAATATGCTACTCATGGCTTTAATTAAAAACCAGAACCCACTCTCCTGAGAAGTTATTTTCAGTCAAAAATGCTATAACAGTGTCAGAATGTAATAGAACTGGCTATGAATTTCTTTAAAATGGATTGTTTATAACTTCAGTAACGCTGTGTTGCTTGAAGTGTGTGCTGGTCTTTGGTCATGTTGTACTGTGAACAGGTTCTATGACCAAGAAGGAAAAGGAGAGTCACAAGGCACTGCCTCTTGCTTTGGAAAGTCTGTCAGAGCTCTTCACTGCTTTGGACAGGTGTGATGGTTTGACTGTGTGTGATGGATTGAAGTTATTTCTCTTCACAGTAGCTGCTATAGGGCTGTGATTTGTGCTGGAAACAGTGTTGATCACACAGAGATGTTTTAGTTCCTGTTGGGCAGTGCTCACACGGTGTCAAGGCCCTTTCCTCTCCTCACAGCATACCAGAAGTGAAAGGCTGGGTCTCCATGAGAAGCTGGGACAGGACACAGCCAGGACAATGGACCCCAAAAGGTATCAGGGATATTTCATCTCACGTGGTATCACAGTTAGTACAAAAACCTGGGGGAAGAAGCAGGAAGGGAGGGAGGATGCTTGGAGTGACAGCACTTGTCTACCCAAGTTGCCCTTGTGCATGATGAAGCCCTGAGTTCTGGAGATGGCTGAATACCTGAGCACTCACTGTAAGTGGGGAATTAATTCCTTGCTTTGCTTTGCTTTGTTTCCAGGTGTGACTTTGCTTTCCCTATTTAACTATCTGTATGCAACCCATGAGTTTTCTCGTTTTTACTCTCTTCTCCACCCCACTGGTGAGCTAAGTGGGGTGGAGAAGAGAGTAAAAGGGTAAAACTGACTAAGGGGTGTGTGGCGCTTAGTTACCAGCTGGTAACATGATAAATTTTTAAAACTCAAAAATGGTCTCCACGTGGTCAGAGCAACACCCTGATTAGTCTGTCTTCTTCAGCTCATCCCATAGAGCAGCAACCCAGTTTTCTTCTATCCCAGACACAAGCTGGGCCTTCTGCAGTTGTGATCTCTCTCCAGGGGTGCAGAAGGGCCTACACTACACGTCTATCACATGCCTTGCTTGCAGGATGGTGCTGGTATCCCATTTCAGCTCTCCTGAGGACCAGTAGGTGCCAGGTGTATTCTTCTGTAGAACAAATGCTTAATCCATCTTTTTGCATGCATTGGGCTGCCTGCACACTCAGGCACTGGGTGCTGCTGCTTCATATCTTCTGGCTACTTTTTACCAGATTTTCTTTGCAACTGTTGTTACTCAGCTTTCTTGCAGGCAGAGATTACTGCAGGATCAAATGATTCAAGGAACTGGGGAGCTCAGCAGAATGCCTTTCCCTTAATCTAGCTGTGCCATCTCTTAACCCTGGCCATTTTGCACAGATCCCAAACCAGCTAATGCTCAGCTGTTGTGTCAGGAGTGCTGCCACCTGCCCAAGCCTGGCATCCTGTTCTGATGAGTGTCACCAGTTGCCTCTGGCATAAATGAATACGCCATCTCTCAAATGATTAGCCTGGAAAACAGCTTATGTGTCTTAACAGAATCCTAAAGATGGACATTTTAAGTTAGATCTCCAAGCCCAGCCTGGTCAGGAATAATACTTGCAACTATTTAAGTGAAGATCCAGAATTATCCACTCCTGAATATAAGACAAAAATAATTAAAAATAATAAAGCAAACTAATCATTAATGTCATTGCCCAGCATTTAGAAGGGTAGCATTTCTACTGCTCAGCCAACAGGAAAGCTTATTTCAGGGAAGTTGTGATCACCACTCAGCAAACCTGCTCTTGAAATGGGTGAAGGTACTATTGGCAGTCTCCCAGAACACTTCCAGCAAGTGTTAAGAGCAGCTACTCACTACAGAGAGGCAGCTGAAAAAGGCTAACATAAAACAGTATCAGTGCATGAACTGTGAGAAGGAAGTCTCTTGTTTATAAAGGTTAGTTGCAGTTATCTTTTCAGGAGTGTAAAGGTTGCAGAAAGTCTCACAGCTCAAAACCTGAAATGTTTTATTCATTTATTTTCTTGTTCATACATACAGCTGAATTTCTCTAGAGCCTGATTTGCAGCTAGAGGGAAAGGCTGTGAGTGAAATAGATGTCCTTTTTTATTGGAAATAATGAAAACTGTTAGGAAACTGTGGAAATAATATTACAGATATATTACTGAGATCTGATTTTATAGTTAACTAAATAATTAATTTTTACTCATATAGACTGTTTCATTTCCAGACACAATTTGAAACTGTACAGCAGTATGGCTTACAAGCAGTGCCAAATTAGTGCTCCCATTTTTAATTTACATATACAATGTGAAAAAATATACCAGATATGTCTTTGCCTTGCTTTTTTTGTTCACCCTTTCACTAACCTAAACAGAACTGTTCCTCCACATGTGAGAAAATAAATTTCAGTTTTGATGTCATGTCTGGTCTTAAGGGTATGACATCCTTCTGGTGAGAGAAACTTTTTTGAAAGACAAAGCTATATTCTTTAGTGAAAACTAAACTAACACTCTTTGTTTCACTGGGAAATACACTGATAAATTTATTATTCCTTGTGCTTATTGATTTCATTAAGGTTGTTTTCAGATTTTTAAAATTTTGATAAGTAGCAGAACATTTATTTGTGATATAGAAATATTTTAATTAATTAGCACAATTATATTCACACTGAAAGCAACCCTGATATTCTTAGAACTTCTCTTACCATTATATTTTCCCTTGATAAATCTCACTCTGAATAAAATACATAACTTGGTATGTCTATACCAATAGACAAAGTTATTTCCAAAGAATAATTTTTCGTGGCTTTCCAAAGCTACTTCCAAAAAGCTGATATTTGTCTTGCGTTACATTTTTATGCTTCTAAATGGAGGAAAAGCAGACATATAAATACAGAAAAAAATTGTTTTTAAAGATGAATATTCATTAAAAGATACAGATTATCCTATTATGCATACAGCTGATCAGTCACATCATCTAAAGGTCCTTATGTGACATGGAGTTTTTTCTTTGAGATGTCTGTTGCAAGGAAGGCTTTTGAAAAACTTAGCATTTGACCTGAATTATTACGACTGTATCTCTTTTTTCTAACTGGAAACAAACAGAATTTGCTATCTAAATTTTATTTTTTAAAATATTTGGAATAGTGTAATTATAAGGATGGTGTATAAGGTTCTGAATTATATGCAGATATAATTAATATATATAATATTATCTATTATATGATCTTTACACTGATTCATAGAATTTTTCAAATGTAATCCAGATGGGGATGTGGCCCAAAACCTTTGTGTTGTTGGCACAAGTGAACTGATGCTTTTTTAGGTCCTGAGGAAGGGGAAAAGCCATGCCTTGGACTCTCATTTTTCCTGTCTTCTGGAACAGACTAATATCTAGGAAGGTTTGGGGCAGGATGGACAGGGTAGCCCAAACTCATCCTTCCTACTTCAAGCAAAAGACCCAGGTCTGTCACACCTACATCTTTGCCTGGCAGCTCTGGCTCAACCTCCATTGAAAAGTTGAAACCTAGGTTTACCAGCTGGGGAGATGAGTTTTATTTTTTCTTATAGCTCTTTTAGGCACCCCTGGAAATGCTATTGACAGTGGCAAGAGTTTGGACCATTGTTGGTTTGGATTTTCTGCTAAGTACTGAATTTAAACATTTTTATCTCCTAAATAAGAGGCTTTAAGACAAATACTTGAAACAAATGTTTGAGTGTTAGCATCACCTTTCTCTCTATTGTCAGTGGAACAAAACAGGTTTTCTGTGTAGCTGAGATTGCATTATGATATTTAAAAATAGTTACAAACTGAGTGGGGCACTCTTCCTCTGAAATGTCTAGGGAGTATAAAAAAGCAAAACTAGTTTTATGTTTTAGACACATTTATAATTGTACATGCACTTAATTGCTCTTGTAAGTGCTGCATTTTTCCCACTTGCACATACTGATGGGCCCATAGCTCTTGCTCTGGCTGCCCAGTGGAGAGGAGAAGGACTAAAAACCATCTGCCCTATATTTTAAAATTTATTCAAAGATGTTTCTTATCAGTGATGTCAGAAAAAGTTGGAACTTAAGAAGGAAGAGTTTTTTGTCTGTCTGCACATCTTGCCCATGGGGATACTGAAGAACTCATGACGTACTCTAAATGAAAGAGGTACAGTAATCCCAAAATGCTGTCTGGTTTTCCTGGCCTAATGAGGTAAGCTCTCCTGGACAAATTAGCATAATGACTGCTGCACAAATCATAATGAGTCTGCATTTTTTCTTGATCTTTCTATGTTCCAGTAGTTTGTTAAAATGCCAAAGATTACTTCAGGTTAAAAAAGATATTCTTTTAAGCACTAATGCTTTTTGCCATTAAGATAGAGTTATATCATACTGTATCTTGTTGGATCTCATATGACAGGCTTCATTTTACCCAATTCACATAGAAAAGAAAATCTACTTCAAGTGTAGATGTAATACACTTTGTTCAAGTGACTGACGTGATTCTGAAGGTTCTAGTTCAAACCTCATGTATTGGCCAGCAGCCACTGGCCCAGACTGGAGGGATCCCAGGACTGGTGATTCTGTGATCAGTCTCTGGACCAGTTGTGATTCAGATTGATCAGGAAAACATAAAGACATTTTCAGCATCAGCATTTTTTATGGATATGGAGTTAGCACCTCCAAAAGGGAAATGCAGTTGCAGCATGTTCATTGGCATTCAGCAGCCAGCCAGCCTTTTGAATAGTGTTTTACATATTGAGTAAGTTTGTCTTTGACATGCCTGTGTCATTATAGAATCACAGAATGCTTCTGGTTGGAAGGGACTTTGCATATCAAAATTAACACTTTGAAATTCCTGATAGAAGCACATGCACATGCATGCTCTTTTCTTGATTTCTGCAGAAGTAAAGGCAGTCTGAAGTGTTTCAGATGAAGTTTTAATACATTTATTTTCCTGGGTCTCAATAGAACAGCCAATTCTGTTTACTTAATTTCTTATTTCAACTTGAACAAAACTGAGCTACTCAACTGGAAATTTTAATTTTTAATTTTTAAAAATTAACATCTATATTAGCATAAGTTTTCCCAACAATAGTACTGTTAGACCACACCAGAGAAGTATTTTAAGAAAACTCTTCTCAGGGAGAGTGTAAAGCAGAACTTGCTTATATGTTTCACCTTCATAGTTAAACTGGTATGAGTTGACAATCCTCTGAACTTAAATTTGTGTATTTTGATCAGTACATGTCATTTTTGTGAACAGACTAGTCTCATATGAAGGTATAGGGCTTTTTCTCTTTAGCCAATATCACTTCTAAAAATATTTAACCTAAACAAAGAAATACAAAAATGTTCACTCAAATTTGGACTAATGATGTCCATCTGAAAACTTTAATAAATACACCAATATTACTGACAAAAATTCTTTGGAGATACCCAGTTGTGTTTCATGACTTAGAGACATAAATTGAAATATTAATGGATGACATTCAAAAGTGTATGTTCTCATGCTCTACAAATCCATTTGAAATCTTTTCAGCTGGTACTTTTATCAGAAATCCACAAAGAATTTGACATAATTTTCTTTAGAAAGCATAGTGCAAATATTTCAAGATGCACTCAAGAGCAAGAAAGCATCTCAGTGCTGAGTTCTCCACATACCTTTCAAAGCAGTTTTATTTCATTGCTGGCATTATCTAATAACAGAGCAAGCAGCAACTGAGACACAAGACATGAAATGAAGTCTAAGCTTGTGACAGCCACTGAATCAGAGGCTTCATTTTTGCATTAGTGGCCACAGCTCTGATCCTGGAAGCTCACAGGCCTAAAACTTTTCATTCTTTCCTAAAAAACAGTTTTGGATTGTTAGAGGGAACCTCTATTAGACCATCATGCTACCTACAGTCTTCACTAATGAGTTACCAAACTTTTTTTTTTTTTTAATTGAATATCGTCTTAAGTAAGACTTATATAAAAGATGGTGTTAACTTCATATTCCAAATGCCACTGTCAAACTAGACAGAATCAGAGAATTCTGTGACTTTCAAGTGCCAGAAAATAGGTCTCAGTAGAACTGGAGAAATTTATGACTGATTCTTTTTATTGAAAATTCTGCCCCAAAAGAAAAATTTAGAAAGAAAACTACAAAAATCTGTGAACTGTGCATATGCAAGTATTTTCTTTTTAATTTTCTTTCTTGTTTTTCTTGTTTCAAAATAAAAGTCTAAACCAGATGACATTAATTTTTCCATCGGTTGCCCTTCTTCTCTCCTCTGGTAACAGAGGGAATAAAAATGTCCAGCTCTAGAATTAATTAGACTTAAAACTAATTAAATTACAGTAAATTTATCAACTTCAATTTTTTATCATCATTGAAAAGATTCTAAATTAAATAAATATAGGTAGACAAGACTCAATTTTTACATTTGTGGAAAGAGGAAAAGTTACTGACTTTTTTGTCACTTTTGTGTAAATGAACAATTCCTTTTTCATACTGTGACAACATTCTCTCATTTTGCTGGATGAAGGTGGGGGAAAGCAAAGGAGGCAGGATATAACAGACTGAAATGTTTCAAGGAGTTGGGATTTTATAAGTCATCATGGTGAAGATGGATTGGTAGGCAAAGGGCACAAGAGATGGTCAAAGGTGGATATAAATAAATGGGACGGTTCCACAATTTATCATGCAGCTATCATCCATACATACACGATATCTGTCCATCCATCTTGTCCCAGGATCTGGCTACACTGCTTGTATATCCAGAAAGATAGGATGAATCACAGGAAAAGACACAAGCTTGTAAATATGTGTCTACTCTTTCTTGTGCTAATCTTCTCCTGGGTCTGAAATGCCTATCTACTCTAAGTAACAGGATAACTGCATAATAACTTCTTGTTACTATCACATTTAGAAATCACTAAAGCTGGTCAGGTCATTAGTCTGAAATCTTTGAAGACAACAGTTCAGTTAGAAAGACTAGAACTGAAAAATATCTAATTTAATGAGCACAATTATACAGCAGGAGCTAATATTGAGATGATTTGGGAAATGTAGTCTTTTCCAAGAGCATTTAAAAACATTGCTGCAGAAAAAGAAATAAAATTTTTATGATCTTTGTCTCATAGTTTGAATTTAAAATGTTATTTATTAACTATCCGTGGACAATGGGACTATCTTTAATAATCAAGCTCTACCACGTTATAAAAATCTCAAAAAATCTCCCAATAATCTGAAAAATACTTAGTTTTATTCAATTAAAGCATTCATTTTAAATTAGTTTTAAAAGTTAATTACTGGAAGCAATGCAATTTCAAATTAAATTATCCAAAATGAAAATAATTAACTTTTCACTTTCAAAGTAACAGGATATTTCACCACTACTATTTTTCTTCAATTTCAAAATCAAGGAAACAGCCCACTTTCAGAGAACTTCATATGCAATATTAGGCAAAAGTAAAACAAAAATTGGTAAAAAAATAATCCAAACTCATATACTGATCTACACTGATCTGCAATGAAAATATGTTTATTGAATTACACAAATTTTTAATAAACTACAGTTAAATTATAGAATCCTAAGTCCAAACATTTAATTTTGACTATTTCTTTCTCATCGTGGAGCATGTAGAGATGCCATGGTTAAATGGAAACAGAATAAAGTAGATAGACATATAAAGGAATTAGAAGTCTGATCTCTAAAGTATATGGCACAGAGAAATAAGAAAGATGATGAAACTATGCTGCCAGGAGACTGTACTTCATTCAGTTACTCTAATAATTCCCAGCTCGAGAACTCTTCTATCAGAACTTTTGCAGGGGTTGCACTATCTCCTGATCTGGAGAAAAGTTAAGATATTTTTCTTAGAGAATTATAGCTTCACATTCCCCTGCCTATCTGATACCAGGAAATAAAGCTGTTCATAATGGGCTTTTGGTTAGTTATAACATGTTTCTTCTAGCAAGATGTTATAACACTGTTTCTAAGGAAAGCCTCCTTGTAAAATGTAGTCTGCTTTTGAAATATTTGAATGGAGTTTTCAAAGACAAGAGGTCACTGGGAGCTGAGCACTAATTCTCATATGTTAAAATTACACAGATCTCCAAATCTGAGCTAGGAATATCAGCCTGTCTGCATAGCCCATCCGGTCCCAGGTCAGGTATGGAGGTCACTGAAAATCATTATAAAGAGCCCAGACACCTATCCTGAACACATTATTGTCTGCCTCCTAGTGCAGTGATGGTAGGCAAAACTGCATCTTCTCTGGGCAATGTCTAATGCCACATGAGTGTGGACCTGTAAGCCCATTTAATTATTTAAGCAGGCATTGGTACTGAAAACACTGGAAGTAAGCACAGTCACAGGTACCCCTGGTAGGTTGAGGTGTACACCTTCCCTAGAAAAACCTGTGCACAGCTGTAGATAAACTTTTAGATATAAGTCTATTTGGGAAACTGGTGTGCTCCCACTTACTGGGGTATAAAAGAGGACCCCTTTTTTATGATATTTGGGGAATGATTTCAGTTCAGAAATTGATAAGAAAACATAAAAAATATGGCCAACTACAAATAATCTCAATATGAGGAAAGCATTTGTGTAATGTAAATAACATTATTTCATAACAGAAGACAGAAACCCAAGGATCAATTCATTTATAAGGACCAGCTTCAAACTTAATGGTTGACATGCCCTGACACTGACTGCTAGTTACTCTGAGTTTAACTATGCCCTTAAAGTGGATTCACTTCAGATTGCTTAGGTAATCCCTTTTGTTATTGTGAGAGTATCATGAGAGGAGGGAGGAGAAGGAAAGAGGGAGATGGTAATTTACAAAGTGATTTGAGCTTGCAAAAGTCTTTCTAGTCCAAAACATCCTAAGGTTTGCTCAATATGACTTCGTGCCCATTTAAATACTTAAATTGTCATTTTAAGGTTTTGTGGTTTTTAAACACAGCTGTTTAGTTTCTTATCCTTTTCTTTGGTATGTCTTTAATGAATGGATTATGATGGTCAGTTTGTAATGCCATGAATGAAAGATTTAGGACCACTAATCTTAAGAACACTGCTTGGCGCCAGTAGACAAACAATGCACTCCCCAACTTGTTATCTCAGCCATACTAAGCTTTCACTTCTTACCTGCTTTCAAAGACTGCCAGTTCACTCATGTAGTCCAGAGAGTATTAGGCACAATCTCCTCAAGAAGGTGTTTTGTGTTTCCTGATTTTTTGGGAGGAGGTTTATCACTTTATAATATCTTTGTCTATGCTGTATCAAAGTGGAGCTTAAGTACTTGAATTTACAAAGATTGAGCTGGTTTGAAAAATAAACTCTCAAGGTTTTAAAATAAAATACAACATTGCTCTGGCATGAATTTTAAGAATTTCAGTTAAATTATTGTATTATGTCTTTGAATTTTAATTGTTTAGTACCTTTGCTGTTTGTTTGGAATAAACTCTGACAAAAAGAATTATTATGATGCACAGAAATGATAAAAGGGAGTGAGGAGTGATATAAAGGTGAATGTGTATGTTCAGTTATAAATTCCTGAATCTCTTATGTTCATGGAACAGAACATACACCTTGAAACAAATGAACTTGTGCTTTTATCTCACGAATCATGTTATCAAATGAACATTGCCACAATGAAATATGTGCTTTAATCTCATAAGATACCAGACCCCTACATGAAATCAAGAGATCGAAGGTACACTGATGTTTCTCAGACCCTTAAAACCTTGTCCATGAAATAATGTCTTCAATTGTTCTGTGATAATTCATTGAATAGTCATAAGTTTCAATAACTTTTCTTGCAAAGTTATGTCACACTGCCTTAGGGAGTCTGTACATTCAAGCCCAAAGCTGAAAACAGAAGATGGTTTTTCAATGAAAAAATGAACAATTTTTGAAAAAAACTAAATGACCCCCCTGCCAAATGAACAAACAAAACTTAATAAGTATCTAAAAATATATTTCAAAACAA
The DNA here is from genome assembly GCF_001522545.3 of Parus major. Lineage (NCBI taxonomy): Eukaryota > Metazoa > Chordata > Aves > Passeriformes > Paridae > Parus > Parus major. The sequence goes on from NC_031799.1 coordinate 14,862,270, forward strand.
TCCAATGAAAATTGACATTTAATGTTAGATTAGTTACTATGGCTTGTCTTCTCTGTCTTTTTCTTTGTATTCCCATTTTAAGGTTTTTTCCTCTCTGTTTTTTATCTTCATACTTTTGAATGCTATAGGTTTATTGCCCTATTTTGACCTGAGGTCTGGTTTTCTGCAATAAACTTTCTATAGTATGTCCTTAATAATTATATCATGTCCCCTGTTTCTTTGACTAAAAACTTGATGTCTGTTATTCACCATGAGCCAAAGAGAAAGAAAAAGTTTTATAGTAGCAACTGGAACACTAAGGTAAAAATGAAAAGAAAAAAAGCAAAACAAAACAAAACCCAAACAAATAATCAAACCCCAAAAAAAAAACCCAAAAAAACCCAGAACTCCAAAAAAAGAACTCCAAAAAAAAAAACAAAAACAAAAACAAAAAAACCCATCCAAATTAAAAAAAAAACTAATAAAACAAAAAAACTAACCAGCCAAAAAACTAAGAAAACACACCCACAACTTTTTTTTCTTAAATCAATATTCTTTTGGACTAATAAAAATACTGGTTCTTTTCACCCTTTATGTAATTTCTTTTATGCTTATTGATAGTTTCTGAGCTGAATAATGAAAGTGGAGAGAGCTGCCATTAACTAGGCTTCATAAGTGCAATAGTGGTGATTTTAGAAGTACAGGAATTTTCAGCCCAGCTATTGAAATGAAGGTTTTCAAATGAAAACGAGGGTAAAGCCCTATGGAGAGCCTGAATCAGGAATTTCTATGACAGATAATTTAGAATGAGAGGCAGAGAAGGTGAAAGAAACTGATGTCAAGTGTTTATATTAAGCCTTATTAAAGGCTACATACCCAAATCACTTTCCCTAGAATTTTACTGTTAAAAGTTAATGAACCAATATAGCTGTTATTATGAATCTTCTGCAGAAATTATCTGGCTATAATAATAAATTACTGATATTGCAACACTTGCTGAGTAGTATTTAGACATACAAATCCTTAAAAGGATTTCATGAGGAATTATAATTTTATTCTATCTCAACAGCTGCAAAAAAACCCTCCAGCAGTTACATCAGTATCTATAACAGTGAGGCTACCTCAGTAAACCCTGTGCTGTGGTCTCTGTCGTATAGAAATGTTGTGTCTGTGTGGGCTGATAGAGGAGTGTGCTGATGGAAAAGGAAACAGTTTGGGGACAGAGGGCTGGCTGTCCCAAGGCCATGGTGACATTCACATCAGCATGGCTGTAAGACAGCTTTTCAGGTCTAGGGCAGATTTCTTGAAATCTGTATATCATGTTTTTCACCCTTGTAGACTGCAGGTAGCAGTTTCTTCTCTCACACAAGTAATGAGAAAGTCCTTCTATTAAAACTATTCAACAGTAATATTTTCTGTGCATATAAAGTCACATCTATCCTACTTTCCTGAATAATAGTAAGAAAATTAGTTGAGGGAGAATATTTCTGCAACTGAGTATTTTGTTTGTCTCATTTCAAGCTGTTTTTCATTATAAAATGTTCAATTTTTTCCTAAGTATTCACCAGTGTGAAGCCTACTGCCCAGCTATGGAAGGCTGCCATAGCATAGGAATTGCCATGTGGGTTTGGATCTAAAGTAGATCCATCTTCACAGCTGTCTTCAACTGTCAACTTCTTCATAGTGAGCATCTGTTACAGAAGTGTGAGAATATGTTCTGATTACATTATTACAGCCTTGGGAGCCAGAAACTACTTCCTTGTATTTAATGTCTTTAGCAGACTTTTTAAGTAATTTTGTGTATTTTTTTTTTTATTTTTTTTTACTTATGTTTAACTTCTGTTAATACCCTATCCTGCTCTTGGGTAGGAAACTGTCAGCCAAGACTCCAGTTCCTTCAGTCAGTCAAAGAAATAAGAGGTGTGGAGACCATGAAAATCTTCTCATGGATTCTCTGGCACCTCTGCTCAATATTCCAGCTCCTTAGCAGACAGCCATCCCGACAACCAGCTCCAGGTCTGGTCTCTCTAGAGGCAGGGTTTTCCCATAGCAAAAGAGTTCACTTCCAACCTTGATTTTAACATGGGCTGACTAGACCATGGACAATTTTGCATTGCAAGAAGAGATTCTTGAATGTTCCTTTGCTTACTCTAGGAAAACAATGGCCTAGCAGAGAACATGACCAGGTGCTACAAATGCATCAGAAATATGTTTCTGGGGTAGGGCAGACAACTGCGTCAGCTTCATGATAGCTTGATTGAAGGATTAAAATAACATACAGATTAAGCATAATTTCTCTCTAATATGACTGTTAAAGAGAAAAAAATACTTCACCATTCAGAAAGGAAATAGTTTTTAAGAACCCATTGGAATACCTACATGGTTTGCTAGTGGGACTTCAATTCCATAGCTAGGTAAATCACAACTAGTTCTTAAACTGATTTGTAAATACTTTGCAGTAAATTCTCAGCTCCCTGCACCCTCATCTGGAAATCAAACTGTTATGTCACTTCATCAAATAGCTCCTCCTTTCCTTTCCTTCACAAGTGGTTTGGGCTGGGAAGTCCACCCCATTCTTGGCTAGAGTCCCATTGTTGTGTTTGTGGTATTCAACCGATAAAACATGCCTGTGTATGTAGAAATTATTAAGCGTCTTTTTGTAGAGCTTGATGTCAGTCAATTACGAAAACACTTCTTTCTTGAAGTTCAGAGAGGTTTGAAAGCCTAAATGAACAAAGGGAATTCCTCCTCCAAAAAGCTATTCCATTTTGATGGTGAGTTGGAATGAAAAAACACATGACATAAGTGTAGAAATGCAAATAAACAGGTTTTCACACAGTGCTTGGCAAGCAACATCAGTATTTTATTACATAATCCAAATTTATGGGTTTTCCATTTACACTAATGATTTACAGCCAAATCCATCTTAATATGCCATAGATGGCTCCCTTCCTGAAGAAAATTCACATACAATTTCTGTAAAGATTATTGTTCAGTTTTAAATTCATTATCATACTTTTAAACTCATGGTCAAACTTCTACTTAGAGTTGCACCTCAAAAAACATATTAAATTTTGTGGAAATCTTGGCCCTGTCTCAGAAGAGTGATTCAGAAGGCATGTATGACAATCAAAAGAATATTTTCTTACATATGCAGTGATTCTCTCATAAAAATTATCTTATTTTACCAGCTTTTGCTGATGTTATATGAGTACAATCACTGGTAATAAAAGCAAGATTTGAAGAATAGACCAAATACCCCCACAGATTGCAGTCATATATTTCTGCTCTGTTCATAATCTTGTTCATAATCTGCCTTTATCCTAGAAGTGTACAGGCTTCTAGCAACGAGAGCAAAAGCAAATTTTACAAGTAGTGCTGAAAGGCATTTAATACTACTCAAATTCTGTAAAGTTATATTCTTCGACCATATAATAAGGATTTATAATCCAGAACTCACTGAATGCAGCATCTAAAATCCAGCTCCATGCCTAACTGAAATAAAGTTATATACCTGTCAAGCTGAGACAGAAGCCATTTAAAACTTATACTGGCTGTTGTGTCCCCCTTTTGCTGAGAAGGAAGTAAAAGGATTAAATCAGAGCAGGAAGATTAAATTATGGTGTGAAAAAGCATTATTCATTTATACCCCTGAATTTCTTTCTTCAGATTGAGTTCATAGTTCTGCCAACTGTATATAGTATAGTATATAAACTGTATAGCTAAGGGTGGGGAGGGAGGAAAGAGAAAGAGAATTGGTTTTCTGGTCTTGAAGTAATACAAATGTATGTCTAGGGAATATATGCACTATATTCTAAAATACAAAACAATGAAGAAGAGGACACAAAGAGATGGAGGAAAAGAGAGTCCTTACAGAGTGGTAATTACAGTTTGTTCCAGATTAGGCACTTTTTAAAATGAAAATATTGTTGTGACTAGTGACTGCATCCTATTTGAAGGCCTTTTAAATTTTATTGCATGAGTATTTTTAAAGCTATAATTTAAAGCCTTATTAGTTTTAATGCAACACAGTTCTGATTCATCACTGATTGAATGATAGTAACATCAACTTGTCAGGACAAAATCAAATATAAGTAAATTTTTTTCTATATAACAAAGGGGTTTCTAGTTCAACACAAGTATAATTTTGCCAATATAATGGATAATAAGCAATTATAGCAGCTGTTTTGACCTTTTTGAATATATGCCATTTAATAAAACCAACAAACCATTAAATAGTTTTAAAAAAACTTCATCTGTGTGGACATGTTTTTAATATAAGAATACTATGGCCATAGTTACTTATAGGGGGCATACACCTTCTGTAACTAGAGCAATGAAATTATTAATTATATATTTGTTGTTCTTGACATGAAATATTCTGGCAGAACAACTTTACCTTTAAGAGATACCTACCTTGTATCTGCTTTATCTTGTTTCCCTTCTTTTTTGCTAATATATTTCTAATGCAGTTGAGTGGTTGCAAAACCAACCAGAATGAAGATTGTCCAAGTATCCAAAACCTGGTATAACTGTTTCCCACAAGTGCAGTCAACACCTATTGTGTTATATTACACACCTAGTGCGTATAAAACGTATTGTGTTGTGTGTGTATAATTCACATAATTCTTGTAGACTTTACAACAGTTTTCTGTTTTACCTTTTCCTCTTTTTTCTCCCACCAGTAAAAATATATATTTAACCAACTGATCAGTGACAGAAAATGCTTCTTTTCCAATATAACGATTTTTTCCCATCTGTTCTGTTTTTGTTTCCATAGAAAATCGTTGGCTAATATGTGATTTACATTCTCTGACACAGATCCTTTTTCCTACCTGTTTTGCTCTTGAACTGAATCATGTACATATTAACTTTCTTTTATTTTCTTTATCTTCAGGGACTTAACATAACTAAAATGTTAGGTTTCAAGTACACCCCTACCAGAAAACTCTTCTGATTGTCTTTGCAACACCACCACAACAGTTTAATGAAACAGATTGTAAGCATGTAACCATGTAATGACTTCCTTGACTGCTCTTGGGGAATTCACTTTCTGAGTAACATTACAATAAAATCTTATAAAAGAAATTCCCTTATATTTCCTCTCTTAATGAACATTTATGGTAATGAAGAAATTTTACCCGTCAGGCCATCAAACTACATCTGTATTCTGACATTTTGTCTGAGATTACTGCTTTGCAGCTTGGCTCAGAGCATGATTTGCTCTACAGGTAAGAGGACAGATAGTCACTCGGTTGTCAATAAAGTCTTTTCTGTCGCATTAAACTCCATCTGAAGTAACCCAAATACCTTCTGAGTATTTACTATATAACTCAGAAACAGTTATTGTTACAATCACTTTATGTTTTATGACCTAATTGACTTACCTTATTGATGGGAAGGCAGTTTTCAGGAGCTTCATTTTAGAATTGCCTCTGCTTACTCAGCAAATACAGGTTTTGAACAGATGGCCTAGTACCTGAAATTTTAAAGTATGTTGGGGTCTTCCTTGTTTTCCTTCCTGTTTTGTTTTTTTTTCTCATCCAACAGGGAAGAAAATACAAACTGTTTTTCTCTCAGCAGTTTAAGCATCTTGCATATTTATTTTTTTTTTGTTTTCAATCCATGCAGCAAATGTTTGAATGAGCTTTCAAAGAGATTTCTCATTAGCTCTTCTGAAGATAATTAAAGATAATTACATTGTTTTAAAAGCTCTGCTCATTCTGAGATCCAAATTGGCTTGAGAAATTTTCTGATAGCTTGGTAGATAAACAGTATGGGGTTTTAATGTAATTGTTCATGAGAAAGTGCTTTTGTGCATGTGCCTTTTAAAGCTTACTAAAGCTGCAGAGCTCTCCCAAACTATTCAGTACAGCTCCAGTTACAGTTCTAGAGTTATAAAACCCTAGTTATTATGGTATTTTTGCTTTCTAAACCATCCTTGAAGCTTTATTAACATAGTGTAAATACTTTTAAAGTCTTTAGAGCTACCTCTGCTTTATTTTCTGTGTGTTTATTTCTCCTAAATGTAAGGCCAGTTAAAAATGGAATTGTGACTTGGAAAGATAATTCAGTTTTTATTTCCAAATCCCAGTTTTAAATTACCATATTCTTGAATAACAGCATTTTAAAGGCAAAGAAGAAAACCCATAGTTTGCATGTGGTACTGATGTTGAAAATATTTTTGGAAAAAAAGGAGGGGGAAGGGAGAAAGAGAGGGAAAGAGGACTTTAGGCCAGGTGTTTTACTTGAGACTGACAACTGTTTTTAAAACACTGGTGACCCTTTAAGCCCGTATCCTAGCATAATATATGTTTATGTGATACACTGCAAATAGAAAAAGAGAAGATTCTCTAAATATTAGACTAAAATGGGAACTAACTTAGACAGAAATATTATAGTGAGATTTACCAAACAATGTCTGAAAAAATTACTATAACTATTACAATGTCATGACAGAAGTGGAATAGTTCTATTTAGAGGGACATTTTTTCCATATGGACTTGAACTGAAGCTTACTGAACTCCATGGAAAGACTCAGATTTTAAATAAAAGCCCAGATGAGCTGCATCTAGCAACTTAAAGCACTTTAAATTAAATAGACTTGGGTTTTTATTTTAGCTCCAAGTCACAGCCTGTCTAAATTTCTCTGTATTTGCTAATCTAATTATGAAAGCAGCATGATATGTGGGGATTTGAGAAATTTTTAGATATTATCTCTGTACTCAATGAGGAAAAATAACATTTAATTGCTTGTAATTTGAAAAAGAAGTTTTGAGTAAAAATTAAATGTCCATGGAGTGAAAAGAATGGTTCTCTTTCTGCAAGAAACAGATTGATTTACAAGAATTTGCTCACATAAAAAGGCAACCTAAGGGTTAATTCTGACTTCAGTGAACTAAAATTTCAGTGCGGTTATAATAAAGATTGACCATTATTTGAAGAAGGCATTCACAGCAAAGTCTACTTTGGTATGGAGATTCTGTGTCATGGAAATGGCTTTGTTAACCCTCATGGGTTCAGTCCTGGAATGAAGGATGTTGCTTGTGGTAGTGGTGATGACTTTGAAAGAAGCAGAATTTCATGCCCTCTGTGAAAATTGGATTGCTAATAGAAACAAGCCTGAGAAGAGTACTATTCATTGCAAATACTCCATTAATGCAACATAATGGAAACATAAGAAATTGTTATGGTTTTCTTCCTTCAAAACAGTATATACCCAGTCAGTAAAAATTTTACAATACTCGGCAAAATTGACTCCTGTGTTTTTTTTCTCCAGAACTTTGCTCCTAAAATATGCCATAAACACACTGGGTCTCTGCTGATGAAAAAAAATATTCCAAGCATGTGATCAAGCCCAAGAAATAGTCATACAAGTGAGAGAAACAGAATGAACAAAGAATTGGTCTGTGTCTATTGCATGTTCCAGGGAACAAGAGTTTTCTCACTATACTGTGCTCAACCAACTGATCAAATTAGTGATAATATTAATTAGTGCTTCAGTAATTCATTGCACATAAGATGAAAGAAAAATTCTACTCATTTTCCCATGTTTCTAACTTTGTGATATTGGGCATGTACAGACAGACACATAAACATAAAGTATTTTAAATATGTCATGTATGTATTTCATGGGTAAATAAGGAATTCTATTGTGTACATGCATGCACAAATAGAAAAGCTAGCATGATTCTTGTGGCCAAACTTAAACTGCTGTTGAAATTTTAGCTGTTAAAGTTCTTAATATTTCAAGTTTTCAGATCTGCAAGTTTAATAGTGTATAAACACGTTTTTGCATTTGTGTCCCTGTATTTATTTTTTAGGACGATGGATTAAAAGGAGGACAAGGCAGGGGTTACATTAATTCATTCACAGTCAGTACAGTTTGTGTAGATGGTCCAAAGGATGAAATGCTGCGTTCTTTCTGAGCTGATCAGAAAGACCAGCTTCAGGTCAGCATGCAGATGGTATGAGCATTTTTGTCACCAGCAGTGTAGAAGAAAGTGATCTGGCTAGTGCTTATACCCCAAACCCCAGAAAAGAGAGGGCTGTTCATATTTGGATTAACAGACAGTTCCTCTAGAACAAGTGCCATAACTGTTCAGCTGCACACATTATAGCCAGGTAACTTTATGTGTGGAAAGACAAAGTCAAATGAAAATGCACACTTGGATACAGCCTAGGTACTAAAATGGATTTTCGAACCACAGAATTTATGCATGAATATATTTAAGAAGCCCTGGGATGAGAATGTCAGTCACTTCATTAGCTTCAGAAGCACACCTCACTTTGTCTCTGCCATGCAACCCCTTAAATGCAAAAACATGCTAAAGTTTGCCTTGCAGAGTGGACTGACAGAGAAAGGAAACAGGTGGTCACTCATTCTGTAACGCACCCATCTTACGCAGGTACTGCAAATCACACAACACCTTCAGGTCATGCACAGAAAGCTTGCAGATGCCCAGATCTGGGCAGATACAGTGGTTGGATTGTTTGTAGGAGGTCTGTCTGCCTGAAACAGAGGGCCAAGTCCAAACTACTGCCTTGAAATACATGCTAAAGCAGCCCCCAGTGAGTAAGAAAAACAAGGAATGGCTTGGTTTTGCTCAAATCAGCATTAAATCAGAGGAAACAAGTGAGAAAAAGATGCTTCCCAGAAATAAAGCATGTGTCAAAAAGAAAAACAGCTGCACGCACAAAAAATTCTCAGGCATCACAACTGGCTTCCTCTTTGATTTCTCATTCCATCCCTTTTGGTTGGTAGTACTTCTGGTGAAGCTGAAGGGCTTTCTTTCAACATATTCTAGAGCTTGCTCTGATGAAGCACTGCACATTTTCTCAGGTGCATTCTGTCTTTTATAAAACAAATAAATAAAAATATGTGACTGGAAGTCAGCCTGAAACCTCAGAGGTGAATTTCACTCTGAGTAGAAGGGCTTGCTCAAGGTTTAGCTGCACCCCCCAGAGGATTCACATCGTGACTATGGGATCATCTCTGTGAGAGTGATCTTTGTTTTCTAGCAGTGGGAACACCCCAAAGGGCCAAAGGATGCACATTCATACAGATTCAGGCCACAAATGAAGGAAAAAGGGGCAAGTGTTTCTGCCACTGGCTTGTTCAACAGTGGGAAAATGGTGAGGGGGAAAAGAGGCATTAGCCCTGTTCCTCTCCTGCTATTTTTGGTATGTTTTCCCCTGTGGAACTCATCTGTCTCAGTGTTTTATAGATTTGAATTACTCAAGATTTGTGTGGGAGAACTGGATTTAATTATAATTCTTTGACAATCTACTGAGGCATCTGACAGCAAAAAATATTTTAAGATAACTATAGCTTATGTGACTGGATAGTTGTGGATTTTAGATAATTCATGTTTTAAGAGCGGGGTAAGACATGAAAAATTTTAATGAACTCTGTGAATTTTGGGGTAGAATCATACAAAGAATTAAAAACTATTTTTCTCCTCTTCACACAGCTCCTTCATAATCAATTGTTAATTAAAGACCTATCCTTTTTACTTTAAAGACCATGTTTTCAATGTAATTTGTTTTTTAAATACAGAAGTTTGTTAATTCCTTAATTTTATATTATATACCACTACTGTTAAGATGTAAGCAAATGCAACATACAATGTACAATTTTGTTTACAAAATTTTTTGCGGTATTTTCAGATGTACTGTACTGGGACACTCCAAAATCACTAGAAATTCTCTGTTGTGCTTTGTCAAAAACAGAAGTGCCAGATTTCAGTGCTTTATCAAACACGTTCACTTCCAGATTTTCATTACACTTACTCACCTGAATATGAAAGTAGACTTTTTCCTTTTCCTCTCTTAGCTATCTAGTTACCACACCTTTGTCATCATCATGGAGATCTTAACAACAATGACCCAGAGAAATGTAACAGAAATTTCCTTCTTGTGACGTAATCCTCCCATTTCTATAGCCAGCTGTGATATTCTGTCAGACACAAAAAACAAATCTTACAGACAGACCACTGGCAGTACACGATATTCCCTTTTACCACCACATTTTTTCAATTTAAAAACAGAGTGAAGATATTATTTGAGGAATAAAAGTTTATTCCAACTGATAAGCCACTAAGGATTCTCTTTTGGTATTTCAGGGATGAGAACACTGGGAAATATTAAGAAAAAATTCCATTTTTTTTTAGATCATCTGACCCACTCCATTGCATTTCCAATTTTGTTTTTTTTTAATTTTAATTAGAAATTAATAATTTCATAGGAATATAAATTAATTCCATGCAAAATAATGTTGATTCTGATCTCCTGAAAGTCTAAGTTCAGTTATTCTGTAAAATTTCATCATAATTTCTATGTTTTGCATTGAAATAACCCTGCTTCTCTACAGTGTTGTCTGGGATGGTCTTTAGAAATAGATTTGTGTTCCTATGCTATATTGATTCAGTGTTCATAAGTACCATAAATACTTTACTTCTGCAGCAAAGGCTTTTATCAATGGAGATGTTATCTTTCTCACAGAGAATTTGAATGTTGTCACTGAATTTAGTGGATATCCTGATACATTTCATGGAAACTGCAAGGTACTGAATTCCATTTTCTCAAGGAAGCTGAAGAGAACAGAGAGATCATAACACCTCATGAGATCAGACCTCAACAGAAAATGTTAAATGTGAGCAAAAGTGGAAATTTAGTGGTATAAAGATTCAGTCCTGAAAGCCTTGTCTACATCGTTTTTCCTGTTCCTTTAGTGATTCATGGTGATAAAAACTGCATGCAGAAATAAGTCAGCTGGACTAAGGATCAAAATAACCTTATATGGTCCATTTATTTCTGCAAGAATGGATTTTAAAATATTGTAATATATGCTGTAAAACTTTTATATGCATTACTGGAGAATGTATGTTTTCTTTCTACTGCATAATTCGTCAAACTTTCTTATTTGTAGTCTGTATCACATATTCTTTGCTACTTTGGGGTGGAGAATACTAAAAATTGAAGGGTGATGTAAAAAAACATATTTTATATTACTTTAAAAATCTAGCATGCCGCACTTTTTGTAGGGCCCAGTTTTCATTATAGCAAGTCATGCAAGTCATACCAGCTTTTATTGATCAGGTAACCTTAAAATGGGATTCATTAATAAAACTCCTCTGCACTTATCCAAGTACATATCCAAATGTATTTTAACCTCTCAGCAGTCCCTCTAGATTTTATGATAATGGGTGAAGTAGAAAGCATTAGGAGTATCTTGCCCAAACAATCAATAATCTAGTGCATATGTATAGATTGAGGAAAAAGAAGTACATGGAGGCATCATACATAAAATATGGTACAGGGGATGGAAAAAAAAATGGGGGGGGCTCTTTTGGTTTTGAACATGAAACAAGTAACACCCTTTAAAATATCAACTGGTCTTTTATGTCTTTTTAATACACTGTTTGCTTCAAATATACTTTATTCTTGATTGTATGAATGATACGAAAAGGCTAATATTTTGTAGATTTCCACTGTGGCTATTCTAGTTCATATTCAGGCCTGAGCTGCTACTAGAGAAAAAGAAAGAAAAAGCTTTCTTATGATGACAATGATACAAAAAAATAAATCCAGGAAAGCAACAGATTTGAAATAAAAATATAACACCTGCCAGGCAGCTTATTCACAGTATAAACAAGGATTAACACCAGCAGTGGTGCAGCAAATACTGGTCTTAGCACATATATGTTTAAATATCACAACCCAAATATAAGAAAAATTACTTCATGCACTGGCTATTTCAAATTGCTTTAGGATTCAACAACTATTTGTAGAAAAACAATAGTGCTCAATACAGAGCCACTGAACAGATTCAGTCCAAAAGGCAAATAAACTAGAGAAGGAATTTTTCTAGCTTCTCTTTGGTTTTAGTGTAGAATATAGCTCTAGACAAGGAGAAATACAAAACCTAAGCAGTTATTTAAAATAAACTGTATAATAATTTGTCTCCACATAAACAAGTTCCACAGATTTTCCTGAAACAATTACTATCTTTCTCAAGGGTATTTATTCTTCCTTGGAAGGAACAGATTACCAATAAACATTTTAAAAATCAGCTGAAGCTCAGTACCTTGTGATCAAGGATCAGTTGTGACTTGAGGAGTAGATGATTTCACTGCTGAGTTAGAGCTCAGGCTTCAGGCATATGGCAACAGATGATCACCATTAGGGGTGTTAATATAAGGTTAATTGTTTGGGTCAGGCCTCTGCTGGCAGGCACTGGCTACATACAGCTGTGTATACGATTATCAGCTGAACAGGAGCTGACTGAAACAATCTGTATTCTCTGCTCTGACTACCTGTCCTCCCTAGCACAGAAGGAAAACAAACTGATGAATGATTATTGAATTTGAAAGCACTAAAGCAGAAACCTTTTGGTATTTTTATCCTCAACTGGCAAGTCAAAGAAACATTTATTTTTGCCTTTTGACAATGTAGTTTTTAATCCATGATAAGGGCTCTCAAAGCATCATGGCAATAACTTCTGTCTCTTTCTGGACTGAGAGCAATAAGTAGTACCATGTGGGTTATCTTTTCCTCCTTCTCCCAGTGGTGAGTGAGTGGGATGGAAAAGCATCTTCTAAATAGATAGATCTGCTGATGACCAACTGATGCCTTTGCACTGAAGAGTGATAATACAGCTTTAGCCCTCCCTTTTGCAGAGAAAGCTGGTTTGTGGAAGAGGATTTAAGTTATATTCAAGTATTAAGTGAATGAATAGCCCTGTTAAAACCTTCACACAGGTAAAGGCAGTCATTCACCGGAGGGTAATATTTAAGAAAGGAATCCAGATGAGTACCATTCACATCAGGGTTTATATCGTTGTCATTATTAATTATTATTAGTCATTGTCTTTATTCACAGCTTTCAGGTGTGTTGATAGAGTTGTCGGCTGCTCCAAATACACTCTCAAATTGATTTTCTTCTCAAAACTCTGGAACACACATGAGGGCGTAAACGAACAAAGGAGCAGAATAAGCACCTTAAAGACCCCCAGCATGACTGGTCCAAAGAAATTCCTATCCTGAACAGGGTTTCCAAAGGAAGCTGAGAGAGCGAAGACTGCAATACTCTGCACAAAATTTGTTTGACATCATCATGGAATGTAAGAAAAATAAGTTAAATGCAGAGAAATCACAGTAACATTTCACAAAATGATGGAAAATCAAGAATGTTCTTTGCTACATAGTTAAAAAATACTCAGCCCCAAGGGTAAGTAGAATATTTAACTTCAGCTCAAATAGGATGCAAGTTGAAAAAAAGTCACATTAGAGCAAAAAAAAAAAAAAGTAAACAACAATAATAATTAACAATGCTTTGTTTTCCTGAAAAAAAAAGTCTTGGGGTTAAGTTAATTTCATTATAAATTTATCAAAGTCAATAGAGTTCTGTCAAAATGTTTTCAGGCTTGTTTGAACCCTGTACGCAGAGTGAATCCCATCCTTCCAGCAGAAATAGGGATGCTTTGAGGGCTACTCACACAGCTTCTGCATTTAAAGTCTATCTTTGTAAATTTTATCTAAAGTGAATTATAACATGATGGAAGTTCTTTGGTTCAGTTATACGTTATTGCTTTAAGATTTCAGAATTTCAGCTAGATAGAATTGTCTTTTCTCAGTGCAGTATGACAGTTACACTTCAGTTGTGGACTCAATTTTATGTGTATCTAGTCAGTCCATTCAAGCAAAGAGATTAAGGGAAAAAAAAACTGTGATACTTTATTTTCCTTTTCTATATTTTCAAATATTTTTAACCCAAATATTATCCTCCTCTTCTCCACCTCTTTATAAAATCCTTGATCTCCCCATGGTGTGGACAGAATATTGACTTTTTTGCTCCATGCAAATTCTGAGTAGTGTTGCTAAACATTTTAGTCATGCTTACATAAAATCTCCCAGAAAGCCCAACCTGAGCCCCTTGAGTTCAGGTGATGCCTCTTCTCCCTGACCTCTTCTACCAAAGAAGGGGGAGGGATCCCTTAAAGGAGTAATAGCCACTTTATTTTAACCTAACAAGGCAACATACCAGTGTTTCCAAAATTCTGTTTTAGGCAGTGAAATATGCACTGGCAACTAAATCTAAGGGTGGGGAAGATGGGGAGTATGTTTTAAGAAGACCTTGCATGTGCACATACAAATACTGTCTGCAATAATGGAAATTGAACATCATTTGGTGAGGACACATTTATTAGGCTCTGGATGTAAATGAAACACAATAATGGAAACAAAACAGAGATAGAAGAAGGAGAGAGGAACAGTAATAACAAGATGATTGTCCAATTGCACATCTTGGGCAAGAACTCATTTGTTGTTAGGTGAAAGATTTACGTGATTTCAGTAAACCCTTGAAGACACCATTACCGACTGACAATTTGCTAAAGGTACCACAGAAGCCCAAGTAGTTAAAGAGCTCTAAAACTAGCAAAATCCATCAAATTCTCCAAGGAGCATAATATTGTTCTTCTGTGTAAACAGTCCTCTTATTCCCTAGGTTATGGGCCAGGTTATAACTCTCATTAAGTCAATCATCATCAGCTGGGCTTGACCAGCAAGTAAAAAGGAGAAGGCAATCTGCCATTATGTAGGCATTAGTCTAGAGTGAACTATTATCTTCAACACCCTGTAGCTCAAAACATAACTACTTAGATTGCTCAGATAATAACTGTGACCAGCCAGCCATTTGCAGTTACTATAGCTGCTGGCTTCAGAAGGCAGATAAATATATTAAATCTCTATTAGAGCATTCCATCATAAAGTGCACTCGGCTGCAATACCCTGTCTTTTCTCTTAACACCTCTAAAGAGATACATGAATGCCAGACAGTGCTGTGGCATAGATGGTATTGTCATTTCATTATTTTCAGTTGGACCATAATGGTATGTAATTTATATCCACTACTGAAAAAAGAATAATACAAATAAAGATAATCAGTAAATGCATAGGAATCACACAGCTTGTAGAACTGCTGTTGAGGGTAATTGTATATTTCATTGCCTTCTAAGACCCTGAGATGCTCAATACTGTGTCCTCTGCAGGGTGACCTCACTTTATTTAGTACAACTAATTTAAACTGGACAGAAGCACAAGGCTACGTTCACCTAGCAGTGGAAGATATGACATTTACATCTGTAGTACTTTAGGGCAGTTCTGTCTTGTGTTATTAGAAATGGATCTTTTGCTTATCCAAGCATCTACAAAAGAGTTAATAACTGCTTTTTTAAAGGCAAACTGTTTTTCTTAAGGCAAGCAGAAGCAAACAGCTATTTTGCATAAAATTGTGTAGATTTCTACTTTCAAAAATCAGTTTTGTTTCTGATACCAATGCAGAGAAAGCCTCCCTTTCTTTGTTCACTCAATTACCCCTTTGTTAGATAAAATACATGTATAATCTCATTTAATTCCCCAAAACTCAACTCATACAAATATTCATTTTGCTTCACCCTCATGAAGATAACTCATTCTAAGTGAAAGTTATATTTGAAAACATCTTTTACAGAGGATTTCTCCTTGCTTAAGGAAATATTTATACTGCAAAATGTGCTATGGAGTGTTTTTATTCAATTTTTTTTTTTTTTTTACTCTTCTATGAGTTTTGGTTTCCCACAAGAAAATAAAACAACAAGATGGATTGTTTTTCACAGGTTCCTTCCCAGATGAAAGCAGATAATAGGAAATGTAGAAATGGCAAAACCCCAGCTCTCTCTGTTTGAAGGAATTGTTTTCTCATAGTTATATTTCATACTGCTTATTATTCTATTATACACATTATCTTATTTTCCCAAAAGAAATGAAACCAGAGAGGGAGGAATTAATCTGGTTTGAAAGAATAGATATCAAGACTCAAATTATTGGGTGGCTCTGCAATTTACAGCACCATGACATTAAAGTGATGGGTACTCGAGATATGTAGGTAGACAACTAGAGAGATAGAATTAGAGAGAAGCAATTCAACCCATTCTTGTTAGATTTACTTCTTCTGGCAAAAGCAAGCTCCTGGTGATGAGTCCTTATAAGCAGACAGCAGGTGGGCACAGCTTGACCTTCCAGATCAGTCAGATTAAGAATATAATATTTTCTACGCAGTTAATGCTGAGATGATGTTAATTACTTAGCAGATCCTAAATGCCACAACTGATTTTTTATCATTCTGACAGAACAAGGGAATGATAAGTCCAGTATAAAGGAGCTGGCAGGAAGCTATCTGGCAAGTTCTCAAGATAGTATGCAATTAGGGTAAGAAAAAAGAAAAATATAAAAAAATAAAATCATAATGTTCTTTAGGCTTGTTTCCTAAACAGACCATTTTTGAAGTGTCAACCAACAGAGAAACTGAGTATTAGTAAAACAAAGTGTGTATTGCTCATTTGTGAATACTGATGAAAACATGAAAAACCCCACAGTGCTACTAATGGATTCGGCAAAAGCAAGGAAATTTGGATCAAGATTTGCAGTCCTGGAGTTGAAAGTAAGGCCCCTCAGTAGTCTGATATTCAAAAATACTGAGTTGCTCCCCTAGTTGCACGTGTCTTGGTATGGACGTGCATTATTTTTAGAAACCAGAGCTCTAATACTGGAGCTCAGAAGAAAGCAGGGTTTTTAAATACTTAACATTAATAATGGAATAACCATCTCCTATGTGTAGAAATGGTCTACAAAAAGTGCAGTTCAGTTAGTTAAATGATGCTGGTAGAAATTAAATTGGCATCTTCCCTTGCATTACTTCCTGCTGTCTTCCAGAACTAATGTTTTCTTAATATATGTTTCTGAATCTAATTCTTCCTGAACATCCGGCACTCAGAGACTGACAGCAATATACAGTCACTCCTTCACCATGTACCAAGGTATTAACTTATCACTAGGGTAAAAAAACTGCTGCTTTGATTTTATTGCAGTTGAGCACCAAACTCTCTAAAAAATTATATCCCAAGTAAAGCAATGACAGGTGGCAAAAAAATGAGAGAAAAAAGATTGTACTAATTACTGAAAAAGGAGGCTTGTGTGGTCAGGCTACATGTAAAAGATCTGACTGCAATGCTTGATAGAAGTAGGTGTTACAAGATTTTTTGAATCATATTCTCACATTAAAATGTAAGTGGCTCATTTTCTGTAATAAACAACAAGCCTGTTCATGCCCAGCCCAGCAGATTTTCAGGTAGGTTAATGGACATGAAAAAAAAAGTTCAGGTTGAGACTTTTAGCTCTTTTGGAAGTAGTGTTAGGCTGTCTTTCTGTGCTGAGAACCTGTCTAGCCTCTGAGTGTTTTGGGAATTAAAGCAAACGAGAAAAATATGCCCCAAAAATGTTAGTGTGGATATATTCAGGGAATAAGTGAGCTTACACGTGAGCATACCAGAGTACTGCATAAACATTACTTGCAAAACACTGTGAATGGAGGGCAATATAATGTCAATCCATGATCCCAAACCATACAGCTTCAAGTCTTCAACAAAACTACTTTACAGCAGAAATATACTTGGTAACAGAGGGTTAACCTGCAGAAATTATTTTATTGTAAGCCTTGCAAATTTTAGTGAGACTTCTGTCCTCTTTTCTGGGTTTACATTAATACATTAATCTCTTAGTGTTTATTGCTTTTAATAAGCATGAATTCCTACACTTGTAGGAAGGTGATGGAAAAGTTTGAAAATGTAACCTGAGTGCATGTTACTAATTTAGAAAGTTTAAAGAATGAACTAAACTAACAAAAAGATAATGTTTTTGAGCATCTCATGGTTTGAGAGCCTGAGTTTTAGATCCTTGAGAACAGCAATATTAACATAGCAATTTTTTGCAAAGTCAAATACTTCCAGACAAGGAGAGTGATTTTTAAAGATTAAAAATTAATTATTTTTATCATATTCATATAATTTAGTAATCATATGGAGTAGGAACTCAAACAATACGTAATGGAAAAATATTTCTTGAACACCTAAGCAGTTCTTCCATTTTATCTATTAAAAAAATATCATGCCTAACAGCAAATGCAATACAAATACTTTAATGAACACCCGTAACAGGAAGCCAAGAGGCTAATTCTCAAATTCTGGTGATTAGAAGTAGGGGAAATTGTTTTCCCACCTCAGAAAATATTCATTAAAATTAGTTATAATTTATATACTCATAAACTTGAGACTGGAAGGTAAGGAAGACAGAAATACCTGTGGGAACAAAACTGTAGAGAGATTATCCCACAGGATCCAAGAGCAGTTAAATAAGAATAGACCTGAATGGAGCAAAAGGTCTTCAATCCAAGTTTCACTCATTACAGCTAGATGCACTGATCACCACTGTGTTTACCTGTGGCAGAAGAGGTCATGGCTTCTTTAAATTATTGAACAGAGACATTGGGCCAGAAAATTAGAGGAGCTGATTCATTGCTCCAATGATTAGGACATTCAGCTTGGGTACAGACGACCTAGTTTGTGTTATGACTCAGGCAGTCAATGAAGCCACTGAACCTCTAGCTTCAAATGAAGCACATCAGGTAGAGGAGAGCAAAGGCTTCTGGATGCCTCAGGAGGTGAGCAGTCTTCACCACAGCAGCTTGGAGAAACCAAGACTGAAAAGACAGCACTGGAATGACACAGGCTTTGCGCTCGGGCATAGGAGACCAAGGTTTAAATTTAAATATCCAGTTTGAATCCAGTTACAACGGAGAGTTATCCACTTTCTTAGAAGGTGTCATTTCCCCCAGGTTACTGTGGGGTGTTTTTAGTTGTACTAACTCTGTCATAAAGTATGTCTGAATTTGTACCACAAAAAACTTAGATTTTAATGACTTCATATTTTTATGCTTTAATAGAACACTCTTTTCAGGGTTTAATCCAAGAAGCCCTATTAAAATCAGAAGTTTTGGAAGTTATACGGAACACATCAAATTTAAATGTAGCATTTAATTGTTTTTCCTCATTACTGAACTAATTATGATTTTAAAAAATAATGAATTATTATAAAAGAGGTAAAAAAACCCTGTTCATTGCTTGAATGGAGGGGGCTTTGTTATGTAAGTTTAAGGCTAAATACAAGCTTCCTAGAAAGAAAGGACAAAAAATAATCATACCACTTAATCAAAAAAAGTGCCTATGCAAGCACATCCAGACTATAATGATAGTCTGCACTTTGAGGCTAGTCATGGAAATGTCCAGATCACATTACTGTCAAAGTCAATAGTACAGCTATGGATAGATCTAAACATAATATAACACAACAATCCAATAGACTTTTAAAAATTAATAAAGGCATAGCTATAAGATGCTCATATCTTGTTACTCCAGATCTCTTAAAACTACATTATGGCATAAAAATTGGATAAATTAAAAAATGTTCATATAGTTAGTCCATTTTCCCAGTTATAAGCCTGTTCCTAAGAGCTAATGTAAAATTTCAGAAGGATGAGTGGCATCTTGAAGTGGATAAATGAGGGAAAAGAGCAAGAAGGAGGCCCTTCTTCTGAAAGCAGCACCTTTTTGCTGGTTTCACCAGAAACAAAAAAATAAGACACATACACAAATATAAAGTATAATATATGTGTATCCAAATGTGTGTATATATACATACCTATATTGAATTTTTTAGTGACAGAGACCAGACACTGAGAAGCTCAAAACAGCATTGGAGAGTTTGGAGCTCAGAGCAGCTGGATTCATCTGGTGAGGTCTGAGAAACTCAGCATCAGCAAGAGAAAGTGGTCACAGAAATCAAAACCCAGCCCACAGCGATACTTGGCATAAGCAAATGTCAGTGACCATGGGGAAGACCTCTTTCCTTGCCTGGACAGAGCCTTTATTAATATTAACTTGGGAGAGAACATCAATCTGTTTATTTAGGCTTGGGAACCAGTGAGTAGAACAATGAATTGGGTCAGAGAGTGTGAATCTGTTTGTCTAATTGTAAACATATACTATACTGGAAGATATGTATGGTATTATAATGGATGAAACAAAATGAAGGTTTGTGCATTCAAATATTATGATGACAAACACAGCAGCAACTGTACTACCACCTGTTTCTCGGAAAAATACTGAACATAGACTTGTTTTGGGATCTTTATCCAACTGTATGGTTATCTCACCTCACAGTATGTTTTCTGCCTCTTGTTCTGAGGCTTCTCTCAATTTTTTTCGTGCAAATGGAAAAGAAAGATAATTGCAGTGTTAATTACAGCTTAAAGATTAATGGCAAAATAACAAAGCATGGAGCAATAGCAATAAAATCTGGGTAAGAGAGTTGAAAGCAAGCCAGAATGCTTTAAAAGGGGATGCTTCATTTCTCCTGGTGTAGAGGTTATTTCATTCTCCTTAGAAAAAGGAAGCCAAAATCAATTTTAAGGACAACTTTTGTATTTCATTCAGTGGTTCTTTGATGGAAAATACGTAAGTGGCTGCTGGAGTATAGACTAAAGCCAAGTTTTCCTTAGCTATTACAGGGGAATTGTGTTCACATACAGCTCAGATAAATGTTTTGCTCATGTATTTGTTTTTTTTCTTTGTATTAAATTAGAGAACATTTTCAATGGAAGAGGCAGAAAATTCCTTTATTCTTTATCATTATAACCTGCAGTTATAGTGGTGATTTTTTCTGGAGATTGAAGATATAAGCTTGAATTTCCTGAGCCAGAGGAAATAGCTGAATACAGGTCTCCCCGGTCAATGCTTTATCCACTGAACTATTGTAACAATGAGTAGGAATGATTTCCACTTCCAGTGCAACTTAGAGGGAACGTGATAGACAACCTTGTATTTTGTACAGACCCAAGTGATGGAGAAGGTTGCAGCCCAGACCGAGACCCTCTGAGACCCCAAGGTTCTCAAGGAAAGCAGTGAGTTGTTCATCAGTTCTGCTGAAACATAGCACAGAATAAGAAGTAAAATTCTCAGTGTTATTACTTTGGCTGATGCAGTATGATATAGAAACCATCAGGAGCTATATATTGTTAGATATAACTTTAGCTATAGCTATACATTGTTAGATTTAACTGTTGGCAGACTCAGTGCAGCCATTTTCTACTCAAATTCTGAGTTAAAATTTTAAATATGGCAGAAAACTACCATAAATAATACTAAATCATGATAAACACTGTCACAGTGCTACAAAGCAATGTTTGAAGAGAGGGATGCCAAATGGCAGAATGGGTAGTGTGGTGAACTGCTACCTCAGCTCTTTGGTGGCTGCTAGGCAATTTTGATCACAAGTACAAAGGCTCACTCTTTGTTGGAAACCCATAAAGGAAGTTGTCTCTGCTATCCTTAGCTGGAAATAACTCAGTGTAATCCTTCTATCAATGAAACAGCTTTCATTAATATTGCTCCTTTGCTGAAGAGGTTAAACTTGCCTATTGCCAAACTTTAAGCAGTTATAAAGATGCTATTTTAACTGCACATTATAAATTTATACTTTATAAGGGCTTAGTCATAAAAGGACTTAGAGACTCACATTGTGACACTTGGAAGACAGAGCTAGAACTGAGATTTTCTTATTTCTTTTTTTTTTATTATTTTTTTTTTGAGATCAAGACACTCAGGAATCTTGTTGTAGGTTGTCTGCAGATGTAAATAGGTAACAGGTCATTCTGGTTGGGAAATCAGAGATGTACCAAAATGAATATCAGTCACACAATTTGTTTGTGTGTCAGTGGTTACATAACTTCTCATGCTGCAACCAAGCTGGTTAAATAAGCCTTCCATTTTAAGGCTGACTGGACCTGAATTTTCTACCTCAGTAATGCACAGGTACCCAAGTGGTGCACTTAGAGTCAGTTATACAAGTTTATAACAAAAAGATGGCTCATGCACCAGAGAATTAATAACTCTGTACAAATACGAGACATCAGTTAGATACAGGTATATGAGAACAAAAATATAAAAGAGGAAAAGTTTGGGAAAATCATAAAGTGCTTTTTAGCCATCTCTTGCCAAGAGTTAGAAATTGCATCTCAGTTACACAACAGAAGTAAAATCCACTTCACATTTCCCCAGGAAAGCAAACTACCAAGCTCTGAATTTTTACAAGAATGATCTTTATTTCAGGATTACAAAGGAGAATAAAATTATCTTCAGATTATTTATGAACTAACTGCCAGAAATCGTCTTGTTAAAAAAAAATAAAATTGTTGCTTAAGGATGCACACTTAGATTTATTGAAATGCTTTTCAAAAGATATTAGTATCAATTCTCTTGTTCTTGTAAAAATGGAACTAACAGAAGTGTAATGAAGTGTCAAATTGTTCCTTAGTTATTACTTCTCCATTTGTTTTACATTATTGACAGTCTTTTAAAAAATTGTTTGTTGTTACTTATCAGTGAAGCTTTGAGAGTCTGAATAGCTCTGAAGACCAAATAAATACACAGTCTCTATGTTAAAAAACAAACTAGAGAGTAATTTATTTTAATATGATTAATAGACATTGTACTCAAAAGTATAGCATATAGTATAGACATATAAATGTTGTTGATGGTGTTGATGAATGTTTCATATGCTTATCAAAAAGCTTTGGTTTTAGAATAAAAAACTTATTCAGAGAGTATATTTTTATGGAGACTGAAAGAATATAACTTCTCAGACTAAACATTTAATTGAGAAACACATAATTTCATGGGCAGCAAAAAGAAAGCTACATATCATTAGGTAAGAGAGGTGCTGCCTGGGCATTCCCACAGCCTAGAAGATCAGGATTGTCTCTGATGCATTGAGCATGTCTGTACATATGCACCATTAAAAAGCTGAAATAGTACTCTGTATTAGGTGCAAAAGACAGGTGCAGGGAAGAGAGTCACTCTGTTTCTCTAACACTTCTCTTTTGAAATCATCAGATCCTATGAATTAATTAAGGATTTTAAAAGTCCTCAGTAGATTATCAAGGAAATATTATCTTGTTGTATAATACTTTTATTTTTTAACTCACTTACTCTAGTCACTGAGGTCAAGACCTGTTTCAGAAAAAGCTGGATTCCAAGTGTTCATATTTCTTCTACTGACTCCTCAGATCTTCAGAAACATATCTAGAGAAAAAAAGCATTATAATGCTCACATGATTTCTACTAAATTTTCAATTTCCTGAAATTTTAGCAGTAGCAGTAGAAACCTTTGAACTCCTGTGCTTCACAAGTCTATTCCTGTTGTTGCTTTACCTCACTTTTTTTAAATTAAACTGTGAAGCAGCAACGGAGGTCAAGGTACACTCAATTAAAATAATATTGCATTGACATATGTTTGCAAGTAAATGTTTAAAGGTATTTTATGAAGGTTACAGTGTTTGTAACAAATGGCGTGCTGAGTGGTCCCCTGTTGCTTATGAAGTTAGAAAGGCATTCCCTATGGCTGCATAATTTCTTTCAAGCCTCTTATAGAATAGTACACATCTCCAGTTTAATATAAACATGACCCTTCAACAGCAACATATAAAATACCTAGCTCTCTGTTTGTTGAAATAATGGATAAGGTGAATCCAAATGTTTTGGCAAGATATCTAGGTTCAAAGATAGAAATGTATTTCCCCATAAAACAAGTCATCTGCAACTGCTAACCCCCCAAAATGTAAAAGAAATAGAGTAGCTCTTCAAAAGACAGTCTTTATTGCTGAGTATTCAACAGATTTAAGCCATATTAATAGTATTTAAGAATTTTGAATTTCCTTTTTTATCTGAATTTACTTTTGGATGCTTCTAAGCAAATATGCTGGCTTTAGCTTTACCACCTTGATTTCTCATGTAGGTGTCTTTATGACTGATATATTTAAAAGAGATGAGAAATTGAAACCCTCAGTCACCGTCAGAGGTGAGTTTCTGTCACAGCCCTGGATTTGGCCCTCATATTCTTTGAAGTTCATTCTGCACCTGCCCACTCCCCTCTGCCCTGTGAAACTAGATTTTAGAAGCTCAGCTAAAACAAAACCCAAGAACAACCTGAGATCCTCAGACATTCATATTTTAGTGTATATAATTAATTTAGTGCACTAAAATTAAATGTTGCTAAAGTGTTTCAGAATAGATGTTCCCTGACTAAGCAAAAATAATTCTGAATTCTCCATTGAATTATATCATGGGGATATAATTGACTCACCAATTTAAAAACGTCTATTTATAAATTTGACTTGTTGATGAGGCTTTTTATGGTTAAAAAATGCAAATGACCAGACCAAGTCATGTCAAAAGGCAATGTTCAAACACTGAAAATTTTTATTTAAATTGTTTGCCTCTCTATATATGTAAAAACCCCCGGGGTTTAAACTTGGGTATTCAGGACTGATACAAAGACTTATACAAACTTTGATAAGAAATCTTAGGTTTGAGTATTTTCAAAATATTTTGCTTGTTAGCATTAATTTATGAGACTTTGTTTCCAGAAGTCTCAGCTAGCTATTATGTATTATATTTCTGTTTCTGAAAAATGGTTATGACATTTCTAAAGTAATGCTTTTAGAGAGTGTCTCAATGAAGTTTCATTGAAATAGCATAGATGTGGTTGTTAGTATTAATCAGGAAAAGAGAAAACTCCCACAGGTGATTAACTGTGTCCCAAATATTGTATACAGGCAGCTAAAAGAATATTCTGAGAAAAGACACTGAAAGAAGTATTCAGAGTGCAGAGACCACAACTAATGAAGAGCTGATGCAAGAAGTGCTATTGTCAATGCTAAATAGAAAGGTAAAAGTTATTTAGAATTTACTTAAGCAAAGCTCCACCAGAGGAAATGTTTGAGGTCATCAGGATTTCATCTTCAATGGAGACTTTCCACTCCAAAATCTTTCTTTACCTGGACTGGCTTGAGAGGTGGGACCATGCAAACCTCAGGGAGTTCAGCAAGGCTGAGTGCAAGGTCCTACACCTGCATTGCAGCAATCCCAGCCACACCCCCAGGCTGGGCAGAGAAGTGATTGAGAGCAGCCCTGTGGGGAAGGACCTGGGGGTGGTGGCTGATGAAAAACTCACCATGAGCCCACAGTGAGTGATCACAGCCCAGAAAGCCAAGGATATCCTGGGCTGCATCCAAAGGAGAGTGGACAAGGTCAAGGGAGGGGATTCTGCTCCTCTGCTCTGCCTTTTTGAAACTCCACCATGAGCACTGTGTCCAGCTCTGGGGTCCCAAACATGGAACTGCTGGAGCGAGTCCAGAGAAGGGCCACAAAGTTGATAGAAGGACTGGAATATATCCCCTAAAAAGATGGGCTAAGCAAGCTTGGGCTGTTCTGGAGATAAAAAAGCTGTGTGGGGACCACACAGTATCTGAAGGAACTTTCAGGGAAGCTAGAGAGGGACTCTTTGTCAGGAACTGTAGTGGTAGGGCAAGGAATAAAGGCTTCAAAATGAAGGAAGAAACATTTAGGTTAGATTTTAGAGATAAATTCTTTACTGCAAAGGTGGTGAGGGAGTGGAAGAAGTTGCCCAGAAAAATTGTGAGTATCCCAACCCTGGAAGTGTTCAAGGCCAGGTTGGATGGGGAACTGAGCAGCGCTGTCTATTGGGAGGTGCCCCTGCATCTGGCAGGGGATTTGGGATGAGATGACCTTTAAAGTCACTTCCAACTCAACCCATCTTATGATTCTATGATTCTGTAAAGCAACCACAGTCCTCAGCCTCTGAGGTCTTTAAGGCTGTGGTTGGCATCAAGTATGTCTCTTTGTTTTTCTGCTTTTAAAAATTCTCTGCACTTTTTACCGATCAAGAATACTAAATGCAGAGCTATGTACTGCAGAACCTAACTGAAAACTTATGTTAAATACTACTGAAAATGTGGTGAAAACCAGACTCCAACTGATGAAGCATTGCTTTGTGCAAATTTTATCAACAGTAATTATTTCTTTCTCTGTTTGTTCCACACTATATTCTATAAAAAAATAAATAAATTGTTACACAAGAAACTAAGGGTCTATGACAGGGTAACACCTGAAAGTGGTTGTAGGTCTAATCTATCTTCATTAATCTTCATTCACTGAGTTGACATCTTACTGTATAAGTGAGATTAAATACTTTATTTCATTTCTTGTGTCAACACAAGACAAGTGATAGGTCAACAACATGATTTCTGGACCCAAATACATTGTATTTCAGAGGTAAGAAGCTTCCTTACCTCTTGCAGATCAAGTGGGGTAATCCTGTTATTAGACCCACCTCAGTGGGGTGCAGTGCTCATTCCCTTCAGTGTGAAAAAGGACATTGCATTCAGACTGTAGCAATGACAACAGGAACTGCTGTGGCAGCTGCCACATAAAAACAAAGTGATAGATCAGTGTCCTGCTTCCATCACTGCCAAACAGCAGATATTTGGTGAAAGTTATAGGGAAACCACACTCATGTAGTTATTCTTCTCCAGGGTCCCTTTTCCACCATTGGAAGTTACTGGCTTAGAAAACTTCTGTCAAAAAGATGATAATGCCCTGATACCTGGAAGGTAATCTGGCTTTTTGCAACAAGTAACATTGAATTATAAACCAACATTGTTGGATTTGTGCATCTATTCTTGACCTTCACCTCATAAAACAAGGGTGTTCAGATCAAATCCAAAGAGATTATTATCTTCATGGGTTCAATGACATCACTCAGAGAATACTAAAAGATCTCATGCCTAGCATCCTACCACATCACAAGCATCCTACCAGTTTCTGGGCACTTTTTTCTTTGGGTTCCCACTGAGTGAAATGTGAATCAGAACTCATTCTGAGGAGTTAATTTCCCTAAAAATTTTCACCATGCCTTAGAAGGCTATGACTAACTGTGCAATAATTCATTATCAGCTGCTTTGGTGAAACACTTTATAGACAGATGAAACAGAGAAAAAAAATAATAGAAAAAACCCTCAACAAACCCCAAACTTTAGCGAGAACAAGGGCAACAAATGAATATAAAAGCACAAGTGATGGATTTTTGTTGTACCTTTGTATAGCAGAGTAAAAGGGATGGAAATTGGATTTCCATACTCTGCAGATGTTCCGCAGATGTACTTGCTGTTCTTATGATTCTTTTTGCATCAGTAGACACTAGGATCCTCTCTGTGATGTCTGCTTTGGAGATGCTAGTGCATGTATATGCTAAATGATCACTGAAAGGCTTTGTATGCACTCTTTTGATGGAACTACTAACATTCATGTACAAGGTGTATCTCAGTGCCATGCTACAGTTTTGTGAAATGTGGTCCAAAGACATACAAATGTCCCTGTGTTTGCATTTAAATCCATTAGGTGATACAAGTGCATTTTGACCACAGATGACTATGAAATTAGGAGATAACCTGACCTTGGTAGCCAGGAAAAGAGAGTGAACTGCTGGTGTAGTATTAGTGTAGTGTAGTGTACTACAGCTGTTCCAGGATTCAACATCCACAGCAATTGCAGTAGAATGAACACAGATAATGTGAGGAAGAATTTCCAAGAAGAATTAATGGCCTATGATAAAATGACATGTTATTTACACCAGAGGGAAAGTAAAGAACAGATTCAAGGCAATTTGACAGGATGTATTTCCAGTTAATCCACAGCAAATGATGCACACAAGAAACTCTGACTTTCCCTCAATATGAAATTTCATATTCCTTGACCTATTATAATTAAAATTAAATAAACTTATATTATTCAGAATAAGATATCCAAATCCAGCATGAATAATCCACACTTGATTAAATCAGTCTACATTTCAAACTCTTAAATTTAATTCTATACTAGACTTAATTGGGTTTTGGATTTATGTACTGGATTAGTCTTTGATCTGCAGAAGGAGCAAAGAGTACATCACAGCACTCAAGGAAGGAGAGATGAGTACTGCTTGAGAGAGGCTAACTAAATTTCTCCTTAAACCATAAAGACTGTGCCTTTTCAAAAGTGTCCCCTTTCCCAGATGTGCCTTTTTCCACTCTCCTTTTGTTTGCTGAGTATTTCTGCAAAAGGAAAAGACACACAGGTTACTTAAGACAACCCAAAAGGACAGATTGCACCTGAGCCCCTGCCTGTACTTGTGACACTGAAGTACAGCCTCCTATTTTTCTCTGTGCACAGGCGGGCATTCTCAGGCTCCCCACAGCAAAATAGGCCTCTTGTGTCATGAGAAAGAAAATAGTCTGCATTTTTATAGTTGAAGGATTGATTTCCAGAGGAGCTCAGCATAAGTTTGAGATTTACGTCCTACTCAAGGCTTCTACTAAATTTTCTCTGTTAATGGGTTGTTGAAAACTGTATTTGCTGATGGGAATTAGCCGAAGCAGTTTGTTTCTGTGCAAATAAAACTAAATTTTATTCCCAGTTCTTTCTTTCTCCTTCCTATACCTAGGTTCTGGTGAAATTTTAAAATAATTAAGAACAATTTTAATTCTGTTCCTAACAGTCTTTTTTCTTCTCCCTCAACTGAGAGGTTTTGCAAAGCCTCAACAGTGTGAGAATAGGAGAATATATATATATATATACACATACATACATACATACATATATATATATATATGACAAAAATAAAAAGTGACAAAAGTTATCAACCAATTAGAATTTCAGCCTCTGAACTCAAAAGGACTTGGTTTATACTTTTCTCTTAGAAGGTGCTTCCATTATTCTTCATTGTTCCAACAGAATGAAATAAGAATAAAGCCTTATGAACGCAATACTTTGAATTCAACCCTAGGTGATATGTTCTGGCCTCACCTGTAACATTTAATCCAGTTCTTTTATACAGCTTCCAGAAAATTCTCAAAAAGCTTATTACTGAATCAGCTAACAACTTTGTAGTCCAGCTGAAGGTTCTAGCACTACTTTCAGAAGAAAATGTTACTCATTTAAAATAAAAGTTTAAGGAAACTGAGCTATACCTTTAATTTATTTTGCAAATATTGAATGCACAGCCACACTTTGCGTCAAACCATACTTTATTTTAGGTCCATAGCTTGCAAATGAACACTGAACTTCCAAACCAGACCTTTTGCTGTCTCATTACTTCTCCTATACAGTACTTTGCAGTTCCTGTCTGTGCAATTTCCTTTTATTAATGTACAAACAAAATGTGATGAATTAAACATGCTATTGCATGTATTTTTTGGCAAGCATGAAAGATGAGGTAATTGAAGATGGTTATTATTTCCAGCTGTACAATGCTAGCACATAGTGACATTTAAATAATAAGAGAGAAAGTAAAATAGGTGTCATGGTTCTAACAATACCGCCCTCTAAACATCCCAACTCACTAATTTCTACTCATTATTGTGGATATATCATTGTCACACTGAAGCTGTGTCTCAGACTATTTAAGTAATTTCTGATATGTAAAAAAAAAAGACAAAACCTGAACCTGAAAAAATGCAAAATGCTGCAGTAACTAGATATTTTATTAAAACTAGATTTTTGAACCTAGACAAGTCATGTAGAAATCTCTGAGACATAAAGAGTTGTTTCTAGGAAAATTCTTTTTCTTTGTTAAAGAATCAATTGTAAGAAATTGACTCATCTTTATTTTCCAGAAATCTGAAATAAACACATAGGATTTATTGTGGAATGTTATTTAGTAGAAGAGAGTTGTCAAGGTTTTCCACACATTCTTCTGATTAACCTTTAGTTCAAGATCATTTTCAGTAAGAAACTATTGTTTCTATCTTGATCTCCTGTCGGGTAATCTGTTGCAAGCTGTACTTTACCTGGTACATTTTCTTCTCAGAAATTATAATTTTTATTACTCAACCATGGAGACAGCAGCTGAACATAAAGCAGAGAATGGTGCTGATTCAACTAAGCAGTCCAGTGCTTGAATCATGAGATGACTGTGGGGAGCGATAGGCTGGTTTAATTTTCATGTTCTTACTGTAATTCTATGGAATTAGCCACCAAACAGAACACTTAAAGACCTATGGTCAATTGCAATGCATAGACTAATTTTCCATTTGAAAAATAAAACCAGCAAATACTTGGCTTGTTTGAAGTCAATAGCCATTACACACAACAATAGAGAGTGTTGGGCTGGGACTGTCAGCCCTTTGTCTCAGTAAATTTGGAAAAACTGCTGCATGTACATGAATTTTTGCAGAGGTTTTTCTCATTACACGTGGGCCACGGAAATCACAGTAACTCATGGAGTTTCATGTTAGGCACAGTTGTTTCTCCCATGTTTGCATACCCTTCAATCTACTTTTCTTTGGAGGTTAGCACACAACCCTCTTCAGTATCATACAGTCACAATGTTTTCCTCAGCAGCACTCCAATCTATCCTTCCAGTCCCACACTTTCCACAGAATTGCTGAAACAAAGGACCAAAGTTCAGCAATTAACTTTAAAATCTTTCTCAAGACCTCATTTCAGTGATTCTTAAAGAATATGAACATTTCACAGTTGAAAGAGATGCATACCAATGTAAATGCAAAGTGATATCAGTATGAATTAAATCCTCCATAAGACATTAAATGGCATCTCCTTTGTTTATGATGTGGAAAAGTCTGACATTAAAACAGTCTCAGAGAATAGCACTGCATTTCCCTTGAATTATGTAGTAAGGAAAAAAAAGAGGGGAAAAATGCAGCAGAACACAGAAAAAAAATCAGCTATTGAAGTTCATTAGTGGTAGAACCTATTCTATTATTTCATTAATTCAACACTCCAAATGACTATTAATATCAAGGAAGATCAAATTGCTCATCTTATGTCCCATAAAGAAAAATATTAAAAAAAAAAAAAGACTGATAAAAAAAGACTGATATATACCTTCAGTGTTTTTTACTTCTGTAAGAACTTGGAGTTTGGTCGTGTACATGTAGTTCACAAGTTCAGGACCAACAACCAATATGGTCATCCAGTCTCTCTTCAAACATATCACTAAATCATGTATTTTACTCTTTTACCACTGTGCTGAGTCTCAGAAACTTGGTTTTATTCAAAGCACATCTTCTAAATATTTATCTGAAGTCATCCTAAAATATGTGAATTAACCACATCCACCTAAAAAAAGGTGTGACTGGTTGCAATTCACTACACAAAGTATGCTATATTTCCTATTTAAATTTGTCTGGCCTCAGGTTCTTCATGTTAAACCTTGTAATTCCTTTCTTAAAAGTCTAGCTTTATGACTGTATTTTCTCCATATGACAGCACTTAGATACTGTAAGAAACTCAACAAGGATTTTCTTTTTGGTGTCCTTAAGATGCTGAGCTCTTTTAGGCCTCCTTAAAGGTTTCCACACATTCAATGACACAAAGGCTAATTTCTATGTCCTATGTCCTTATTTTTTTTTAGCATCTTTTTTCAAATGCAAACACTAAAACTATAAACAGTATTTCAACAACAACTTCTGCAGAACTCTGATATGCATGACCAACTTCTGCAGAACTCTGATATGCATGACTTGGAATATATACCAAATTCCTTATTAATTAAAAGGAACTTTGAAATATTCTCTGAAACTCAAAATGTAAGTGTCATGGAGTTACTTTACCTTTAAGAAAAGTTGAAGTTTCTGGGAACTGTCTGGAGTCTTTTCTCCTGACCAATTATTGGTCATTGCTGGGAATTGACAGCAGTTTAGGCCATTGAAAAGTGGGATCAACTTGTGAACCCTACCTTAAAGTGTAAAACCAGAGCTCTCTTGTGCTCTTTGTTTCCTGGCTGTGAAGAGCGCAGAGCTCCGGCCTCCCGTTCCCAGCCCAGGCCATGCGGCCGGGCGGGGACAGGGCTGGGCCTGCCGCGTCTCCCGGCCGGGAGATGTGGGCCCTGCGGGGGGTTTTCCCCGGGCTCGGGCCGGGCCGGGCCGAGCCGATCTCTGGCTCGGCTGCAGGGTTTTTGCTATAACTAAATTCACTAGGAACTGCTGAGTGAAGAAGGAGAGAGACTATGGATCTGCAGCAGGCTGGGGTGGTGACTACACTCTCCAGAGCAGCCATGAGGAACTCTCCATCGCAGACGGCTCCAGTTCCTGCATCGGCCGAGGCCACAGAACTACCTACAACAGCCTGGGCAAGATTTTAACTCTTTCATTACCCAGATGAGACTTGCGAATTAATCTTTTATCCAGAGAGGAAAAAAGAGAGTGATCAACTTGAAAAGAGACTTTATAAACTACCAGTGACAGGAAAGAAAAGAAGCTTCAGAAAAGGTAGAGAATTAAGAAGATGCTTTAATTTAGCTGAAATATCTTTCTGTTAAAACTATGGAGATGGACAATGAAGTCCTGAAAAGGTATGTAGGGAGGAATAAAGTGTTCAAAGTGTAAACTTGAGTAATTATGGTGTAGTGAAGTGCTGGGAGATTTGAAGCCTTGAGAGGCAATGAAAAAACTGTTGTCTAGTGAAGGTCACAGAAACAGATGAAGAAGACTTTTTTTGCCTTTGAATACTCTTCCTTAAAAATGCTATCCCTCGACTCATGACCCATACACATCTCAGAGTGATGTGAAAAATGGGAGGGGTGGGCTCTGATAACAGCAGCTCTGGGCAGCTGATATCAGGGCAATGGAAAACTATAACAAAAATAGTTTTCTTGTGAGAAACTCCATAAACTAAAAGGAAGAAACTTCTGTTTCTCTACAAAGACAGGTGAAAAGACTGTAGCAAGAATTGGGACTGTTTTAACCACCAAAGTTCCAAAGTTTTTGTCTCTCTTGTCGTGTGAACAAAGGAATAGTGGGTAGATAGGGGATGAAAACATTTTTCTGGAAGTTTATTCTGGTGTTCTTATTATTGTAGTTTGTCAATAAACTTTCTTTATTCCTTTTAAGTTTTATGCCTGTTTTGCTCTTGTTCTAATCCATATTTCAAAGCAAGAAATAAGTAATTTTCTTAGTTATTGGTTTTAAACCACGACAGTAAGATTACCCCTTTAAAAATCAAAGGCCACCACTTTGATGGTTTCTATCTTCATAAACTCATTTTTCATTTTTATAAAATAATCTGCATTAAACTTGGTGATACCAAATTTAAATCTAGAGATTTAAATCTTAGGTACATAGGTATGTTTGAGGAATTGTGAGGGATCATATTTAAATTTAAGTTTTGATAAGAAGCACTACTGGGAAAGTTCACACATCTTGTAGTAAACATGCCTCACTTATGGATTCTATGCCAAAGCCACTGCAGCTGTCTTTGACGTAACCGTATGTTTCACAATTCTGGTATTTGTGTAGGTGACAGCAGAGGTGAGTCTTGGTTTCCCAAGACTGATATATTTTTAAAGCAAATTATCTTATGTGCTATTTTTGTCCTTTTTGACAAATCTGCTTTCAAACATCCTTGATCCAAGGTAGCTAGCAAGGACTATAAGTACTATACTGCAGCTGAAACAAAACAGATGAACAAACAAATAAACAAACAAAAAGGACCTTGGCTATCAGTATGTACCACATACTTATATGTGGTACAAACATGAACCGATCTAAAAAGATTATTTTCATTGTGATTTAGCCCACCAGATTTCCCAAAATAAGAAAATCCTTAAAAAGTAAGATGAAAAGCAGCAGTTTACTGAAATACGTACCACTGAAAATGTTCAACGATTGATTTAGGAGCTGAAATCTTGTCTATTTTAAGTATCTTCTCTTTCGTTTGGCCTAATACTGCTTTCTTATTTAAGTTGGTGCCAAAGATTTGAACCATCAATTCACTATCACTCATCAGTGTGATATTAATAAGGACTGGTGGATTAATTCCTTCTACTGGATTTTTAGGCAAAAAAATGCTGTACATGAGTGAATATTAAAGTTTATGCTTTGAATTTCATGTGACTAATTTAAAGGTCATACTTGTTAACTGTTGCAAATTTTTGCCAATGGAACCTTTGACATTATAAAATGAAATTTAATATTATAACACACTAAAATTCCTTCAGCCAATGGATTTTGTTTCATATTATATGGCATTTCACATCTTGAAAGCATGGAATTCTAAGCCTAATTCTTAGGGAAAAAACAGAAGTATATTTTGATTATGCAGACACCTGTAAAGATTAATTGTAGATGAGCACATTGTAATCAGAACTGAAAAGGACCTGATACTTTTCTTTTCATCATTATCCCTTGGAAGAGTGGGAAGAAATTAACTTACATTACAGAGGGAACAGATAGCACTTTTTATCTGGCAACAGATGTACAACTTGATTATGAGAAGGTGAACACCCCACTCTGGTATTCCTAATTCACAATTATTAGGTAGTCTTGCCATTTTGATTTCTTTAAAATCTCTTTACTAGACACTCTTCTCTAGAGTTACAGGGACCAAACCTCCTACAAACCTAAGGTTTGGGCGGACAAGTCATATCTGCCTACTGGTGAGCCATCAGTCGTGCACCTATACCAAAAAATTTTTAAAATGTAAAAAAATTACATGTAAAAAAACAAAGCCTGTTAACAGTAGGCTTAAAATTGTTACAGTTTCTTACTTTCAGACAAAATATTTAAAGGAAATTTAAAATGCAGGCATTTGAAATTAATGCAATGGATGTTTTATCATCACAAAATGTTGGCTCCTCTGAAACTGTATTTGGAAAATTTCAGCTTTTTTAATACTTGAAAACCATGCTAGAGGAGATTATATAGTGAAACATGCAGGATAGAATGTGACTGAAAGGTTCCAGTGTTCCACTGCTGCGTCAGGAGATTGCAGCCAGTCATGTCTGAAACCCTGGGACGTATTCCTTCTACTCACACCCCTGTATTTTACATCCTGGCTAGTGTGCTAGCAATAGTACAGTAATATCTTTTAGATGACATGTTAAATCAAAGTTTTCCAGAGATTAGCAATTACATGGTACATTTTGAAAAAGAGAAGTACAATAAATCTAGTGTCCTGACAAATTTCTTCAGTAGTCTTCATAACCTTTCCCCTAAGGCAAGGGCACGGTCTCTTTGGAAATAAGCATTCATGCTCAAAGAGATGTCCTGCTAAAAAAGCTGCTAAAAGATTAACGGATATCTAATGCTCTAGGACACATTGCAATATGCCATTTTTGGAATGCCACAGTTTCACGGTTGCATTAAAGTGTAATTTTTTTTCAGTGCTCAGCATACAGATTGCAGATGGCTCTATTTTTCACTGGTTTATTGAAACACTGGCAATTTGAAATATAGGACTTTGAAATATACAAAATCTAAAAACTGTATATTTACAGGAAATGAAAATGAGGGTTTTCCTGGATTGAGGGAATATGGGAATTTTAGCTAAGGAAAATTATTTCCTTTGCCACGCAGTCACTACCTGTAGAAATGTTACTAAAAAAAAAGTGGAAAAAGACAACCAACTGAAAAAACTCACAAATCCCAAACAAACAGCAACAACGAAGCTGCCCTGGACTTCTCAAGTTCAGCAAAGATATTGATAAGGTCATTTTCGTTTTTATATTATATCCAGTTGTAGCAATTTTATAGTATGTCTTCCACCTGAACGCACTCAAGGATTAAAAAAAAAGTTCTGTTATGATATTTACAGTATGCAGACATGAAGGTTTTTTTTTTTTTTTTCATTTGGAAAGTTATCTGCCTTTTTCACATTGGCTTTGTCATCAAAATACAACTTCTTCCTAAACAGAGGAATAAAATGCAGATGATGATTTTCCTGGTTTCCAACCAACACTGGGATAGCTATTTTTTTGGTTTTGTTTTTTATGTTTACATGTTTATAGCGCTTAAGAAGATCTATCAAAGTCTTCCAGCAACTTTGAAAGGTGAAATATTTTGTAACATGGGGGATGTATTAGGTAATTAATTTTCAGATATTCATTTCCCTGAGAGTTGTGGGTCTGTTTCCCTGGGCAGTTGTGGGTCTCTCAAACTGCTTCAATTCAGACTATTGTAGTCATTCTGACTTATGATTTACCCATAAAAACTGATAGGGTTATATGTACTTATGGTCTCCCTGCTGTAGCCATGGGGCCTTAGTGTCAAGAACTGTAGCCCAGGAACGATAGTTTGTGAATCATCACTGCTGAATTACGCAGAACTTGCTTTAACCTGGAACACAAACAAAAATGTATTCTGTTAAATTAAGGATTATGGTTACATATTGGGACAGGGAAAATGTGATGTCTACTCTGTGTAATATGTAAGGTATGTATTCCTGAAGTCTGAAAGCTTCTGATGGCACCTGGTGTGTTAAGGGTCAAGCAGCAGTGCCACATCTGGATTAGTCAACTGCTGGAGTACCACAGCTCCTTCTCAGTCATGATTTATTGCTTGTCTTCAGAATTAAGGAACTCTTTTCTGACATTTCTGTAGAGTGTGAAGAATAGAGCTTAGGCTCCTCAGAAGGGTGTGGATTAATGTCATTTTTAGGTCTGTAAAGGATTTGTGTGATGGGTGCCTGTGCACTTGGAAGTGGAGCTGTAGATCCAAAGAATGTATTCAGATAAATCACTGAACACTACAATGCTGTGATCCTTTAGGCATATGTTACCACTTCAAGATAGATTTTGAACTCAAGGACAATGTTTCCAGCATCTGTGGAGATCTGTGATGTGATACTGATGGAGTTGAAGCAGAAGTTGAGTTCACAAATCCTGTTATATAGTGGTGACAGAGCCACTAGATTCTAGGAATCACTCCCCACTGACAGCATTTGAAATAGGTGGTCATCTGGGAAGTGACTTTAGAACAAGATGTTTAAAAATTGTCACCAGTTCTGAACTGTATGAAGAATGGTAAACAGAATAAATCCACTATTCCATTTAGTATTCTATCTTCCATTCTCTATGAATGCACATAATCCCTCATTATTTTTAATGTTCATATAGGGTCCACACTATGCCTGATGTCAAAGGGAATGTTGTTGTATTTGGTAAAAGCTTAGGTCATTGATAATGGGCACAATAAAGCTACACATATATAAACAGAATGACCACAGTGAGCAAATTCCAATCTTTGGTCTACTACCATAAAAATCAAGTAAACTTCCTAAATTAAATAGTTAAAGACAGTAAAGAATTAATCGAGGTCAAGCAGTAAATGAATCAAGTACTTTAAAATCTATGCCTGTGTGAAATTTTGCTGCATCAGAAGTCTTTAAAACCATTAATTTTGGCTAAGATACAAACAGATGGCAGGATTTGGAGATCCAAATCAGTAAACTAAAAAGAGGCAGTCAGGAATAAAGACTGTGCTGGGAATGTGACTGGCAGGTTCTTATATTCCACTTAACCAAAATACTCACCCCCTTACTTCTGCACAGTGAAATCTAGTGCAGTGGTCATTGAAGGGGCTTGCTTTAAAGCAATCCAGAATAAGAAAGCAAAATTGGAAGGAAGAAATGTGACAGTGGCTTTAAAAGTCATTCTTTCATTGAGGCCCACCTATCCCCATGCTCTGTGCCAATCTGAAATCATAATCTCTGTGAAAGAGTAAGAATTTAGCAAATGCATGTTCTCTTATACCACTCCATCTCTAGGAGTTCCTGTCAGACGTGTCCTCTACTGAGACTGTTGGTTCTCCTTTGTATCCACAGCTTGTGATAAAATCCTTCTTTGGGATATTTGGCTGTGGACTCTCTCAAAGTCAGGGAGGCCCTGCAGAGAGACCCTGATAGATGAAATCACCAGCTGTATGAAGCTCCACAAGGGCTGGTGCCAAATTCTGCACCTGGGATGGGGCAGCCCTGGCTGTACAGACAGACTGGGGAATGAGAGGCTGGAGAGCAGTGCCATGGAAAGGGCCCTGGGGTTCTGGGGTTCAAGTTGAACATGAGCCAGCAGTGCCCTGGCAGCCAGGAGGGCCAAGTGTGTCCTGGGGGCATCAGGGACAGCATCACCAGCTGGGCAAGGGAGGGGATTGTCCTGCTCTGCTCTGCTCTGCTCTGCTCTGCTCTGCCCTGCTCTGCTCTGCCCTGCTCTGGGGCAGCCTCACCTCGAGTGCTGGGGGCAGTTCTGGGTGCCACAATGTAAAAAAAGATATTTTAACATCTAGAAAGAGTCCAAAGGAGGGGAACAAGGATGGAGGAGGGCCCTAAGGGGAAGCTGTAGGAGGAACAGCTGAGGTCACTTGGTCTGCTCAGCCTGAAGGAGACTGAGGGGAGACCTTACTGCAGTTACAGCTTCCTTGGGAGGGGAAGGGGAGGAGGAGCAGGCACTGATCCCTGCTCTGTGTGACCAGTGACAGGACCCGAGGCAATGGCCTGGAGCTGTGTCAGGGGAGGTTTGGGTTGGATATCAGGAAAAGATTCTTCACCCAGAGGGTGTTTGGGCACTGGAACAGCTCCCCAGGGCAGTGGTCACAGCACCAAGCCTGAGAGAGCTCAAGAAGAATTTGCACTGTGCTCTCAGGCACATGACGTGACTCCTGGGGATGGTTCTTTGAAGGAACAGAAATTGGACTCTATGATTCTTGTGGGTCCTGTCCAACTCAGATAATGCTGGGATTCTGTAACTACATGGGGTCACATTTTGCCTTACAATCTCATAAAATGAAAGGAGCTATGCTTAAGGGACAGCTTTTATAACAACAGGCAAACAAACACTAAACAAATTGCATGTCAGACCTCTGGAAAGTAAATTACTCCATTCCCAGGGGTTTCCTGATGACTAAATGTGACCAGTACACCCTGCTTCCAACTCCTGGTAATGGGGTTAGCATTAGCAATGCTGTCTTGTGGGGCAAGTAGCTGTTCTCTGTGACTGAGCAAGTCATATATTTCTTCCCTTTCCTTCATTATCAAATCCTGAAAGATAGAAACCAGGTAGACAAACCAATCAGATTTCCTCTTCCCTTCCCTACTGGCCTCAAGGTTTCTAGAGGCCAGGCTGATTCCTCCCTTCCTCACCTGTCTTGAAGTTCCCAGGCACACAGCCTGGCGGTGTTAATGGCCCTGCCAGAGAGCAGGGAAGTGTTCTCTGTGGCTGCAGCAGCCAGAGCACACTCCATAAAATCAAAAATGTCCTAAATGGGGAACCTGGTTTACAGCAGCTGCTGCAGAGTGAGCTTTGTGACCTCACAATGGCCAAAGACACCTCTGCTGTCCTCTGCCTCCTCCAAACTAAGAAACCAAAAGTTTCAAGCCTAGATTATTATTGTTGTATAGACTGTAAACCACATATTAAGATCTGACACAGTCTGAAGAGAGTCTAGGTGATTAGAAATCACAAGCTGTGTTATAATTTCTATATTATGCTACTTCTAGTTTGTATTATATCGATTCTGTTAATAGACATCCTGTGCCATTCTAATCATGAGATCATGTTAAGAAATTAAAGCTTCAATTGTAACTGTGGATTAATGTCATCATCCTTCTGCTAAGGATCCCTAAAGGAACCCATCTGTCCCCTCAGTGTCAGATGACACTAAAGCTGTGGAATTTCCAGCTGGTAATATAAAAGCAAAACCAAAGAGCTATTTCCCCATCAAAAGAAAAATTGTGCAGGAGTCACATTTCACGGGAAGGATCCAGAAAACATCACAAAATAGTCATTTCCCTGGAGCAAAAGGACTAGGTTCCCTGAAGATTCCCATTATACTTGGTTTCAAATGTGGGATGGGATACAGGAGCTCATCCCACACACTGACTACAAGGTTGGTGAAAAAAGCTCAGACATTAACTTTCTATATAACAAACTGTGTTTACACACAAAGCAAAACTGTTACACATGACAATAAGATACTGTGGCATATTTTAACAGCCTCCTTGATTTAGCAGCCAGGCCTTCTAGAAAGGTCCTTTTCCTACAACAAATATGACTCATAAGGCCCACCACCCCCCACCTGCTCAGGTGATACACTTCCCCCACAACACATATCCAGAGAAAGAAACAGTGTAACATATAGGGATGAATGCCAGTTTTGAAGAAATTTCAAAGCAGGAGAAAACATAATTTGGCCCTTTCTAAAGCCCAAAGGGAGAAACAGGAGATTTGTCAGCTGTACTAAAATTGTTAAAACAAAATGCTTACTTAAATGATTCCCCACTGGGAAGGACAGAGGAGCAAAGTGATAACAGAAACTTTGATGTCGACTGTAAACCTCACTTTAACCTTTAGTGTCCTATGGAATGTGGATATATTCCCTAAAATAATACACAGATCTATTTCTGATCTTGTATGTATTACAGTCACACTGTTAATAGTGCCATCCTTTTAAGATGCTGTCCTTGAGATGCCAAACCAGTAACCATTTAGGCTGGTAGTAGAGTCATCTGATAAGGAATAACTGCTTAGCTCATCCGTAATGCCAAGTTAAAAGAAACAAGAGTACAGTGAGATCAGAATTATCTGCTGAAGCCATGAGTAATTTGGAATAGCCACAAGAAAGTGGAGAGAGGATTTTTCTGTGGAGCACACTCTGCCACTCTTGCATACCACAAAATGGTGGGTTGATGGCATTGCTCCACAGAGCTGCTGGAAACATGCCAGATTTCTGTATATTGCAGGAGCTTTCTATTACACATGAACTGTATTGTAATAACCTAAATCTGCATTAAAATTTTCCTTGTCTTGTCTTGGTTTTTATTTTTTTAACATGCAAATGTGAACTTTTATATGAGAAGATCATAGCATTTATTTATTCTTTACAAAGTCTGTGACCCTAAACTCCTTGTTTTAAGAGGGGGGAAGGTGGAATTAAGTTGAAGTATAATTTTGGTAAAGTCTCAAAGCCAAAACCCACAAAAAATAGCAAGACATATCATGTAAATTATGTTGGCTTGATCAGAAAGGTTAGAAAATATAACAATGAAATGAAAGAGTCAATAAAATATTTAATCTCCTGTTAAAAATGTAAGGAATTTAAATTTAAAATTAATTAAAATTTCAAGTAATATATTTCATGTTATGCAGTCACCAGAGAATATGCAAAATAGAGCTGTTATGGAGGGAGTTAATTTAGTTTAGTTTTGCAAAGCTGCCAACTGTCAAACTTCAGTAAACATTTTTTAAAGGAATTTGCATGTACATAAATGAAAATATACAGCAGGAGAAACAAATATGACGATGAAGCTGGAGTGGCACAGGAAAATTCATCTCAAATCTAGCTATTGTATCTGGAAGACTGATTGATACTGCCCCTGTTGCAGTACAAAAAAAAAAAGCTTTTGCTTTTTAAATGTATCTCCCTGTCTACTGTAATTGTGAGGCATTTTGCCAAATCAATTCTAACACAGTAAATGAAGGCATTTGTGGCTATCTGTCTTCGCCTTTCAAGTACATTTATTAGGGTGTCCCTTGAGCTCAGAGGCAGGTACAATGTTCCTACCCCAACTTTGGTGAGCTGATTCACAGAGGAGGAGCCTGAAGTCTCCTTCTGTCTCTCTGTAAGGAAGAACAGATGTTCACATGGAGCTCAGCCTGTGTAAATCACTGAGCATGGCTCAGACTTCTGCCTCTTTGGAGTGTACTCTGCCGTCTGTCTGACTCTTCAGATTTTTATAACATACAGAATTTAGGCATGATGGTGGAAAGTCAGTAATGCAAGCTATTGCTGATGACATTCAGTGAGAGTAAGTTCAATTAAGCTATGGTGATTTTGGCTGCAGGGCAGAATTTCTGTGTGAAACTCATTGCCATGACTCAGAATTTTACTGATACACTTGTAGTATTGCACTTAGGCATTAACTTCTAGGATCAGTTTTGGAGAAGGACCTTGGCTTTCACACACAGAGGATTTTTAATTTTTTAAAATTTTTAATTTTTAAAACACTTTTAATTTTTTAAAGACATTTTTAATTTCTTAATTTTCTTGGTTGTAGATGAACTTAGAAGCTCTGAAAATCTGAAATACCAAATAGGAACTGAAGGAATAAAATGGATATGTGAAAATATAACTGGTGTTCAATTTAACAATTCTGGCTCCTCTGTAATGGACAGAAAGTCATATAAAAATGAAATGTAAACTTAAGCAATCTATGCTTTATAGTTTCTATGTTTCTATGCTCTGCAGTTGTAGTGGTTTGGCCCTGGCTGGATGCCAGGGACCCACCAAAGCTGCTCTATCAGTCCCTTCCACAAGTGAACAGAGGAGAGGAAATATAATGAAAGGTTCATGAGTTAAGGACAGAGAGAGAGAGATCACTCACCAAATACTGCCATGGGAGAAACAGACTCAGCTTAGGGATATTAAATGAATTTATTACTAACAAAACCCAAGCAGGATAATGAGAAGTAAAATAAATCTTAAGAACACCTTCGCCCCCATTCCCTTTCCCAGCTCTACCTCCTCCCTACCAGTGGTACAGGGAAATGGGAATGGAGGTTATGATTGGTTCATCACTCATTGTTTCTGCTGCTGCTCAGGGACAAGAGTGTCCCCTGCTACAGTGTGGGGTCTCTTCCATGGGAGACAGTCCTCTGTGAATTTCTCCAACATGAGTGCATCCCATAGACATAGGAGCTGTTCCACCATGGGTCGTTCTTCTATGGGGTACAGTCTTTCAAGGACAGGCTGTTTCCAGCATGGGTATCTCACAGGTCACAAGTCCTGTCAGGAAACTCCTCCAGTGTGAGCTGCTTTCTGCACATCTGCAGATCCCTGCCCCAGTGTAAGTGTTCCATGGGTTCTCTCAGGCATCCACTTGCTCCAGTATGGGTCTTCTCCAGGTGCTACATATGGATCTCTGCTTCTCCATGTGCTGCAGGGCCATAGCTGCTTCACCATGGTCTCACTCTCTTCTCTGGCCACAAATACATCTGTGCAATAACACTTCATT
This sequence comes from Parus major, assembly GCF_001522545.3. NCBI lineage: Eukaryota > Metazoa > Chordata > Aves > Passeriformes > Paridae > Parus > Parus major. The sequence goes on from NC_031799.1 coordinate 14,904,817, forward strand.
TCTTCTTAAATATGTTGTCACAGAGGCATTACTGTCATTCTTGACTGACTCAGACTTGGCCAGCAGTGGGTCCACCCTTGAGCCAGCTGGCATTGGCTCTGTCAGACACTGTGAAAGCTTTTGGAGTCTTCTTTCAGAAGTCACTCCTGTACCCCCACGACACCAGAGGCTAGCCATGAAAACCCAATACACCTAAAACAAATGTATAGTCCACAACAACATCAAGAGCAACAACAAAAATGGATTAATTGTTTTACAGACGGGTACTGTGACATTTGGTGGGCAGTACTTTGATTCAGGCATCATTAGATGCGAAAAAAGCATGAACTGTGAGAACTGTGTTAGACCACAAGCTCTCAGGCACCCAAGATCCCAGGCCATGTGTTATCAGAAGCTTACAATACCAACCTGAGCTGGGACTAGACAAAACTGAAAACTGCTGCTGCTCTGCACTATCTCTGCACACACTGAAGGGGAAATTGATTACAAGTCAATTATTTTACCTGCAAGTATCTGTACCCTTGAGCCCACTGAGTCCTTCTGAACAGCAGCAGGCTGCACAATTGTGATCTCCCTTTGAGCAGGGATCCTATTTGGGGTTTTCTTCAACATCTCTAACAAGGTAAATGACACCTTACATTAGGCCTAAAATGATATCTTATGATTGCAACATACACATATCCAGCTATAATGTTTTAGTAATGTAGGAAATAGTAGAATATTTGATTGCCATCTAATCACCATCTAAATTTTTGTTTAAATCACTGTCAAATCATCGTTAATCATTGTCAAAAAAATGTTAAATTACTGGTTAATTACCATTCAGTTTTTGCTTAATCACTATTTGATTATCATACAGTCATCAATTAGTTACAATTGGACCACATTTAATCACCAATAAACTCCTTTGGCATAACATTATTATATCTTTTAATAATTCACCTGCAATAAATACCAAAAGAAAAATACCTTCTTCCTGTACTTCCTGAATTACCAAACTGTCAAGGAACCTCAGAGGAAAAGTTCTAGATGTGTATCTTGATATTTATCTAACATTAGGTGTAAATTTACTTCCAGTCAGTGCTCATAACATGTTCAGTTCTATAAACTGTTAACTGCTGATAAAAGCAATTACAGATTCAGACCGCAGGTGTCTCTAATGATCTATAAAGTCTAATATTAATTTCTGAAACAAATTTAAAATCTAACAAAATTTTCCTGATTAGAATTCATTTTTAGTTTCATGTATTCCAGATGATTTCTACTTTGCATCACAAAAATCTAAGAATTTATGTTCCCCTTAGTAACACTAGCAGTAGAAGTCACTGCAGCCAACTGTCTCATGTGGATTTGGTGATAAACTAGGGCAGCATGATGGGCAAAATACAGCACAGCCACCACTTCAAGAGGAAACATCCCCAGGACTGTAGCCCAAACACTCACACTGCAGAACAGCATACACAGAATGTTAGGTTGCTGCTAAATTTCACCAGATTCAGAAAATGTAAAGAATGTGACAAGTGACAAGTAATCTGGACAGAAAACAGGAAATACCCAGAATCAGACAGAAGAAAGCAAATTAACGTGCCAATGTTGATCTAGCTTGGGCTGTGCAGAAGCATTTCTAGGATTAGAGAATAGCTCTAGCACAATAAATTTAACATTAATTGTACAGATCTGGACTTGCAACTTCATACCATGGGGCACCAAATATGAGCAGAGCAGTCTCCATTTACATACATTGATTTTTGTACCCTTGAGAATCATATTGAACAGTTTATTTGGGTTCTCCTAAATGGAATTGTGGATGAAGTGTTTTTTTAAAAGCAAAATCTAATTTACAAACACACATACACAGAGACATACCCACACAGATACCCCTTTAGTAAGTGAATTAAACATAACTCATGGAAAGGGAAGGGACTTTTTGAACACAGGACAGGCTCCTGTATCATGCATTCTGAAGCAGCAGGAAAGAGATTTCAAAGCCATAATGGCTTACTCTGCTTTGAGGAGAGCCTGTACCATGGACCAGGGGAAAGGGTAATCCCACCACACGACAGAGGAGAGCCACGCCACACAGTGCCAAGGAGCTAACAAGGTCAGAGCTGCTGAAGAGGCAGCACCAAGGTATAATTGACTCTAACCACCTAGGGGTCTGTAAGTTAGAGCTGGCCTTACAAACTGAGCTGCAAGCAAACCAGAAGCTCGTGGGAAAAGAGGTAACATACATCTTAGGTGCAAGACTGCTAATTAGATAAGAAGCTGTTCTCTGAGCTACTGGAGTACTGTTAGTGGACTTCATATGATCTCAGAAAGCAAGTTCTGAAATCATCCAGCAGAATAACTGAGCAAGATCCATATCAGAGCATTGAGAATAAAGGCTACAGCCTCTTAAGCCAATGGAAGTGACTGGAAACCTCTATCTGCAGTCCAGGGACAGCTGTGCTTTGCTAATTCTGACACTCAGGTGACCAACTGCATTCAAGAGAAAGGAAACAAATTCACAAGTTCTAGATGTGTATCTTGATATTTATCTAACATTAGGTGTAAATCTAGTTCCATTCAGTGCTCATAACATGTTCAGTTCTATAAACTGTTAACAAAAGCAATTACAGATTCAGGCCACAGATGGCTCTAATGATCTACAAAGTCAATATGGTTGTGAAATATTCTAAATGTCAGAGTTAATCTTAGCATCCATGTCAGGTAGGAGGTGCTTTTCCTTTACAGAGACATTCTTGAAAATATGAGCCAATACAAATCCATGTAGACTGATAATCCAATTAAAATTTATCACTTTTTTTCCTGAAATTTGTGTATCATGAGACTGGTCTTCATGAGGCTGTGAAATTCCTAACCATACCTGCATTATCTGAGGGAAAAAAAGGAATGTTAGGACTGACAAAAATAAAAGCTGAGGAGCAGAGCACCATACTAATTGGTGTTTGCAATGGAACTGAGATGTCTGTGAAGTCATTAATGATGTTAAAGCCAATGTGCTCCCTCTCATTTAATAGCCCTGCAGCTGAGCAACACCTTTCTCTTCCTCTGATGTAACGGGGAAAGTTTCATTATGAGAGAAGAAGTGCAAACTGAGAGCAAAGGTGGCCACTTTGTGTGGCCTTCTCCCACTCCTTTCTAGAGATTCACTGCCTCTCCTCCATGGCCAGAAGGACAGAAAGCATTGAGAAATTGCAGCAGGCAGAAAAAAAAAGAATGGGAAGAAAGCAGAATTGAAAGTGCACACAGGATGATGGAAGATGTGAGCAGACCAGGAGTGTTTGAATGGCAGAAAAGGATCAGCAGGGAGGGAAAGGACAATTTTTAGAAATAAGAATAAGGACAGAAAATAATTATCTGTCCTACAAAAATGTCCATTATCTGGAGCATTCCATCAGCACAAGGGAGCTCTGATGTAATACTTACACTGTACACTGGTGACAGTTCTGCTACATTTGATGGCTTGGTGGACAATGGGGAAAGATACATGGGATTTCTCCACTGTCTATTTAATGCTTGCTACAGTTTCCAAACATTCATTAATGTAAAACAGATACTCATGAAAAAATCTTAATACACTCATGGCACAGACATTTATTTGTTCCAAAAGTCTCATTGAAAGTACGTTATTCACTGCATTTGTGTTCTCTTGGCTTGCAAACAATGACAAACTATGTTATGTGTCAGACAAATAATTATTTCTTGGAAATATCTCAGAATAAATAAGAAAACAAGTAATAGAGACATTTTAGTCTTAAAGCATTCTTTTTATTTTCTGTTTTTTTCTTCCTGATATATTCCTGGGAGCCAGTATATGTCACTCTTACAAATATTTAACTAAGCGCACAGATGTTGAGGCTTTGGAGTATATCCACGCCAGCTCCAAGTGGTGTCACCTGAGCTCTCTATGAGGGGGCACAGAGCTGTGCTCAGTGTTTCTGATATTTTAACTGACTTATTCAGAGACCAGAAAATAATTTAACATTTACAGGGCCAAAACATGAGCACCAGAGGAATAAATTTATTTAAATAAAAATTATATAATCTGCTGGTTGAAGAGCAGAGAAGATCACATTTCTAGCTTCTTGTCCAATCACTGTACACAGCATCAAGGAAGAAAGTATGTTTATAAGCCTTGAGACAGAGAGAACAGCTTGGTTTTTTCTTCTTCCAGGTCAGTAACCAATTGCTGAGCTTCAGAGTCATGGTTCTTCCTGCCCTTACCCTCTGGTTCTGCACATCTTTCCTCCACAGCTATAACCTTCAACAGAGTGGATGGATGATGTCTAGCTTTTACCCTGTGCTGTGCTCCCACTAGGCAATAGTGGGTGGTAGGAACTCTCTGAAGTGACTTGAAAGGTGTCATCTTGAGCCTTCTCAGGTACATCTGGACAAATCCCTGTAATCTCTAGGTTATTGTATAACAAGTGCCTGACTGCAATGTTATGCTTTGTTCTGTTTTCTGTTGGTTTTGCTTATTTTAAATATGGGTCACTGAGCTATTGCTCCCAGACAGACTGAAGTCCTTTTTTCCAAGAAGTCAAAGCTATGAACTGGTAAAAAACTGATGATCTAATATTTTGCAGGTGCTTCCCACTCAGGATCACTACACATCTCTTTGATCAGCATGCTGACTGCAGGCAAGCATTTATATGGTGGATACATATTTGGGACCTTATACCTTTCCCCACCCCTGCAAAATGAGACACCTAACACAAGGTTACGGATTTACCTCACTAGTAAAAAAAATAAATCAATAAGTAAATAAAAAATTTGGAAAAAAAATATGTAAATCTTTTATAATAACACCATTATTCTTGCATCTAACTTTTGCTGTATTTAAAATCAGGCATAATTAGCGCACAGCATAGAGAGGTATTCAATAGCATGGATCTCTGCATTTTGTTCCGTGTTCTTTCTGTGTGTGCTATTTAATCTCTCAAAATTCAGTTTATGTGCCATATTTTGTCCCTCTCCTTCTCTTCACTGGCATTACGGACTCTAAAGTATTTGAGGCAGATTTAGTTTTTATTATCATGTTTTTATGGTGGCAAACACGCTAAGCCTCGATTCCCACTGGGGGCTGTAATGCTAATAATATCTCTAGTGATGTTCAAGGCAACCAGAACCACGGCTTTTAAAGAAGGTACAATGAATATTGCCTTAGTACCTTTCTGTATCCATCACGAATGTACTGAGGCATACCCTGAGGGCCACTCTAGCCCTGTTCATGTTAGCAATGCACAGAATCTGTTAAGCTTTTTATTCAGCCAGATGCACAGAAAACTGAGTAGCAGCTGGCTCTAAGACATGTTGAAGAGATGCTCTGTGGCCAGAACATTTCTGTACTCCAGTGGAGCACATATTGTGAGACAGTCCTGTAAAAAGGGCTGTTCATTCTCACATCAGCTCTTAGGACACCAAGATATAGGAGCTTCAAGGATGGTCTCAGAGTCATAATCTACTCCCACAGGGCGTACTGAACAGACATTCTTTACAAGAATCTGCACACAGCAATATCTGACATTTCCTCAGCTGTTGTGGTTATTTTATATCTACTTTTAAATGTATTTAAAATTTTGTATTTTGTTAAGTTAGAGGTCATATAGGCATTACTTTGCCAGTGAAATGTCCTCCAGTACATTCACAATGGGGTTCAGTTCATCCAGGTGAACACAGCACAGAGAACACTGAAATTATAGTGTTACCTGAGAGATTCACACCGTTTACATATATGTTCTATTCCCAAGCTGTAGACTTAGTCTCTGTAAGTTTCTGAATGTAATTACAGCAAGATGTTTACTTAGCAATCCAAAATTTTCACCAGAATAACGTGGATAGGGGTATTATCAAAAAAAGGAAATATTTGTAGTAAATTAAAAACATGCTCATTTTCTGTCAGAAAATTTCTGAAGATCTTGTTGATATTGGCAGATAAGTTGCATATTTGGTTTAATTTTTTTAAAAAAGAACACAACTAAAGAGGAGCTATATTCTCAGTTTACAATCCTGATAGTAAAGTACATCTGCTGCTCTACTGGTTTGAATCTTAGTTATTCATAGTTCTACTAGCACTATCTAGCCACAAGACATCTCTCTTGGAAAAAGGCTATAGTTTGTGAGCATCCCATAAGTCCTCTTCAGTCTCATGCTCTCCTTGTTTGTTTCCATTTTGTTTCTATGTCATCAGAACATGAACTAGAAAAAAAACTAGTAGAATTATACTTTTTTTTTAATACATACTTTAGTATAAGAATTGAATTTTCAACAGTATTTTTGACTTTCTGTAATTTCTGGTGCTCATTATCTTCTCTGTAAAAATACTTTTGACAATTAATTTGCAAAAATTTGGCTTTTCTTAGGTAAAATTTTGTGAAGCTTACATTATTTTGTGAAGCTTCTGTAGATGGACATGGACAAGCATGGTATTTCCAGCTTCTGCCAAACAGTATTCTAATGATTATGATATATTCGATTTGTTACTTTCCAAAAAAAACCAAAAAAAATGTTCATCTGTAGAGGATATATATTAGATGAAAAGAGTATTTAAGTGTTTAAACATGTGGGTTTTTTACCAAATGAAGATTTTACTGATCTGAGGAAAATAACAGCTTTGACTAAGGTTTCTGTCACAGAACTCTGCACTGAAACGTTTATAAAAGAGGTGATTTAAATTAATGAATCTACATATACATGTAGCCTGGTTTCCATCAATTTCATTGATCTTCTGAGTAAGAATTTGTGTGTTGAGACCTCAAAATGCATACTTCTGCAGTTCTAGATAGTCATACTTCTCTATTCCAGATAATCCTATTAATGTAAGCTGTGTTCATGTACATTCAACCGTTTGTTTTGCTTCCATTAAATGATATTGAACAAGAGTAACTCGCAGGAAGAAAAGATAACAGGAAATTATGTTGAAACATTCACAAAAGAGAAGCAAGCTGCAAGAACCTTTGCCTAACATCCTCTTGACTTTCCGTAAACAATTTCCATAAAATCATTGCCCCTTTATTTCTCTCAGTCAAAGGGCAGCCCTTCTGAAGTACATGTCTTGTTTCCTTTTGAGGTCTTAAATTTATAGAGGACTCCAGATGCAAAGTGTGTTTAGATGCAGCCAGTCTATATAAACAAAAACACTTCTTCCAAAATAGAAAAGACATGAAGTCAAATAACAATTCAAGCTGGTGATTTTCCTCTTTTTTTCCTCTTCAGTAGGAATGGAGTAAGATTTCACCCTAAACAACTAAAATCGGTCTTTTGTGGTGATGACAATAAGTGAGAGTTATTGTGAATGAAGGAAAGGTGTCAGAGACTCAGGAAGCCACATACAACCTGCCTTCAAAAAGGCCTCTTATAACAGTGGATTTACTTGAGTTCTTAGAAATAGGCAAATGCTTTACCACTTTATAAACAGAGCTCTTAAATTAGTCCACTTGCATAATAAATAATCTCAGAGTCAAAGGAAGAAAGTATTATCCAAATTTTTGTGTGTCTTTTTCACTTTATAACTAGTTGTTGGTGGGCAGGAGCACCTGCTAGATTTGCAGATCTAGCTCTTTCACAGATAAAAATTTATGTAAAAATATTTGGGTTTATATCTACTTACATATTAAACCTTATGCTCCATTATAATATTGCACACAGAGCTACCTTAGTAACACATATTTATTTGCTGGAACATAAAGATGCAGAGATTATGTTACTTTGATCTTTAAAGCAATATAAAAGAAATATCTCAAGTTGTTACACTGTAAGTCAACAAGAAATCTCCTCTTCAATGGAGAGTTCAGTGCATCTGTAGAATGTGTATAAAGATTAGTGACTGCCTCAATATGTTGCTTAGCTAAAAACTTTTGAGTGACTCCTGCAGTGACTCCCTGAGGCAATGGCTTTGTAGAGTTTTTGAGACACTGCAAAATCAACAGTTGAGCATGGTATTATTAATTTTTTTTTATTAAAGCAAACAATTCCATCTTGTCATAAAACAAATTCAAAATCCTTTTTTAGCAGTGCTTCTGAGCAAGTTCATGCATCTGGAGTACCTAATCTTTGCCTTAAATTACTAGGCATTTACTGAATTTTTGAATCACAGGTTCTATAAACTGTTCAAATTGGTGAGGCACCACCAAGAAATTCTGCCACCTCTCTAACATTGATTTGAAAGAGGGGAAGGACTATTCTGCTCACCTGCTCTGACCTCCTGTCATAATTCCTGAAATAAAACATTTCACCACATAAGCAAATCTTACCGAACTCATCATTATCAGAATAATATTTATAGTACAGCCTAGATAAAGGGGAAAGAGGTCTGAAACAGATAAATAAGGCTGACCCCAATGATTTCTGAAAATCCAAGTATGGCAAAATATACACATATAATAAAAACATCCTTATCTTGTCACACAGAGGTAGAAGATGTCTCATTGCAACATGTGGTGCCAGTATAAGGGTTTCTAATGTCACACAGAAAATCAATTTCTAAATTAAAGAAAAAAAAATTCAATTTCACGTTTTAAAAATCTGATAAGATTTCTCCATCTGCCATGTGCTACAGTTGACAGCTGCTTCCTTTTGCATAGCTAAGTTCAATATGACCATAGCCAGACAGAGTGTGTAGGGTATAAGGCCATTGTTGAACATATTAGTGAAAAAGTATTAAAGTTTGGCAGAATTTTCTTGGTTTTGCCATCTGTCTTTTACACTGATTAATACCTATCCCTTTCTATACTGTTCCTGTCTGTCTCATATTTCTTCTCTCTGGTAGATGCCTTTTAAGAGTAGCTTGATTCAGCTGTAGTTGACCTTTAATGGAGCAGTGCTGATTCACATCAAGTTTTTATAGGCCTGCTAGTTTCTGCACATATGTGGAGCAGGGGTCCTCTTTGACCTACAGGAGTTACAGAAAGAGAGAGACATTTTTGGGGACGGAGGTTTAGTGAGTATTTTCTTTTAAAAGAATAGTGTTTTCTTAAAAACAAAACAAAACAAACAAACAAACAAAAAGTATTTCCTTTATTGCAAGGAATAAATCCTACACAAATTCAAGAGTGGCAAAAAAGTAAACAATTACAATGTTGAAATTAATATAAGCATAACCATGTTTTGTCACACACACGAAGACTGATTGCACCCTAACAGAAAAATGTTTTTAAGAAGGAGATTGGAAAACTTCCGCAGTCAAGTGTCAAATCATCATCATTAGCAGCAACATCTGATTTGTCACAGCCTCAGTGTCAATTACACACTCTGAAAAGAAGCTTTCGTCTTTCTATTTTCTTGCCCTACCTCCATCTTCTCTCTCTTCATTCTTCATTCTGACATGCTCTTTCTTTTACATTCTCTTCACCACTGGTTTCTTCCCAGCTTCCTTATTTTCTCAGTTTCCAATTACACTGCATTTAATTTCTTAAACATTTCTCTCACCTCTGCCCCTCTATCATTCTGTTTGTTCCTGCATACATTTTTGCTCCATACATTTTTCTCCCACCCCTAAAGCCACATTTATCCTTTTTCTTTTCCCTAAATCGCATTCTCTTCACCTTAAGCACCCCTTGTACGTACATTTTATCCTACAACATGGATAAAATGCATATGATCTTCAGACCAGATCATATCTAGTCTCTCTCCTAGACCTTTTATTCATTTTGGTACCCTTGACAGCAGTGGGAATGACACCACCTCTCTACTGACTGCACTTGCAGAGTACATGTTGAGTATGGTCCTGTGGTTAATACATATTTACTGGCCTGCCTTCTCCAAAGAGGTTTACTTTCTTTTCCAGCCTATCATGAAACTGGGTGGACTAGGGAACAGAACAACCCACAGGCAAACTGAAAAACTGTCCTAAAGACATCAAATTTCCTCTGACCTGCAGTTCAAATACATTACATGCGTAGACAGGAAGCTGATACCTTTTAAAAATTCCTTATCTGCCAAATGTGTTTTTGGCAGTGAAACTGTTAAAGTACACATGGCACTGCAGGATCATCAGATGCTGAGTTCACCTTGTATATGTTTGTTTGCCCAGGGAAACTGAAGCTGGGTGCAACACATTTGGAAAGGTCCCAATATGTGGATACAACTAACCATACAGCCAGAAATACACACCTGACAGAGGAAGAGAAAAATGCTGACAAGCACCCCAAGCTCTTGCTACACTTGGTCATGGTACATTTCTTGTCATGAGCTGGGATGGAATATGGTATTCTGAGAAATACAAAAGAAACCACAAGTTGCTTTAATAATGATTATATGCTCCAGATGAAAGTCACAAACATGTAACACATGTATTGGTGGTACCTATTGCATCAATACTCTGGCTTGCCTTCTATCTGCATACACATAACACCCAACACCACCATATTGTATGATATGCCTTTCATCTTCATAAGTAATGGATGGCACATGTCCCATTAGTGGGAAAAAAATGCTAAGCCGTAAGTATATTGTGGATGCTTTCTCTTAATGTAAGACTTATTATTTATTGATGCCTTTTATTTGCCCCTTTTCAAAGGACAGACCACTGAACAGTGGACAACACATAAAAAACTCCCCTCTACAGACCCTGCTTTTGCCTTCATGCATGAAAAATATTGTACAAAGGATCACAGTCCATCTTTAATTCATCCCACTAACATTCTGGTTGCACTACCTCTCACTTAAGGTTCTCCTATATTGTACATAGCCACTTTAACAAGTTTGTGTCTGCAGTTTTGAAAGTTGCGGTGTTAGCATTATGCAAATCCCTTTCAGTGGGTTTTGTTTTGATTTGCTTTTTATTTTTTCCTGTTGTAGTGAAGCAACCTCTCCTCAGAAGCATAATAAACTGTATGCGGCTGAGATAGTTTGCCAAAATGTTCTTGTGTTTGGACGAACTAATTCTAACTTTTCCCTCTTCAGACTTGGTCTCCTTTTTTGGGTCGCCCTACTGCTTCTCTGGTTGTTAAGTTTACAAGATTTATTTGAAGGATCTAAGCAATAATATCCGATTTTACTGGACATAATTTTTTGTTTACATATATTGTCTCTCCTCAGCTGATTAACCTGACCTCTCTAACTTCCAGGCAGATAACTCTCTGTTTGGTTTTAAAACATAGAATGTTTTTGGGATTTGCTTGCAGTTGTCCACTTTATTATGCTTATTTCAGAAGAGATAAATATACCTTGGAATGACCAAAGACGGGTGGTATATATCCTCTGCTGGGTCTAAAGTAGATCACTGCCCGTCAGACCAATCATCAAACTTAGTGTATTCCAGCTGTTGTATTCCTTCATTTGTTTGGTGTTTGCTATTGATGTTTGAGTTTAGCTGAGTTTTTTATTTTAGTTGGGATGGGGGTTTGGTGGGTGTTTTTGGTTGTTTGGTTGTTTTTTTTTTAATAGCCTGAAACCCCGAAGGTCAGAGAAGCTCTGGGGGGTAAAGAGAGACTTTCGGAAGGACAGCTAGGCAGTGCTTTCTTCCGCACGGCGGAATTCGGAGTTGGTGAGACACTGCAGCCGCTGCGGCGAGCGGACCAGGGGCGAGGATGGCCCTGGCGAGCGCCGCGTCCGAGAGAAGGCGCCTTCCCTCCTCCGGCTCCTTTGGGCAGCAGCCGGCTCCGCCGGCACTGGGCGGGCTCGCCGCTCTCCCGCCGTCTCCTGGCCTCGGCCCGGGCCCCTGCGGAGCTGCTCGGCCGGGGAGCGGAGCGGATCCGCCCGCTGTGTGCCGCCCAGCCGGTCGCGATGTGCCGGGGCGCGCACAGCCCCGCGGCGGCACCAGACAGCCTCCTCCCGCCCCCGCCTCGGCTGCCGCTCTGCTGCCCTGTTATGGTTACCGTGGCTGATGAGGAGACGTTATTAATTTTTTAGGTTGGGGGGGGAGGGTGGTGTTTCGGGGTTTTTTTCCTTTCCAAAGCCGCCCTCCAGAGATGGAGCTGTGGGGCTGTTTTCCTGGGACGTGAGGAAACGACCATTTCCAAACGTACCAGCACTAAGACGGTGCTGGTTGAGGGTATTTCGGAGATGAAAATTTCCCAAGGGAATCATCCTGTTTACGAGGGGGTAGGATTGGGGTGTCCCGTAAGCACATTTATGGCAGAAAAGACTCGTGACGGACAGGATTATTCCGCTGCTCTGTATCCCCTGTCTCCCACCAGTTTGGTCCCCGATGGGGGCCCTTTGGGACCGGCGCAGGACCGGGTTCGGGTCCTTACTTTCCCCCCACGGCCCACACAGCCCCCATGGCCAGCGGGGGGAACGAAAGGCTCGATCACCCCGGCGGGACCCCCATCAGAGCCGGGACTTGAAAGTGGGCCTGAAACTCCCTCACTGCCCTGAGATTTCTGTTCACCCCGGAGACAAAATCGCCGCTGAATTTCCTGTCCTCGAACACTTCCTGACACTGGGAAGATAACAAAGGGGAAAGTTTAAAGCAATAAACATCCCCGAACTGCCTCCCTCGCCATGTGCGTCCGGGGCTGCCGGCACTAAGGCCAGGCAACACTCGGCTGAGGACAAACTGGGCTTTTCCATGCCTTGGCCCGACCCATGCTCTGACACCTCCTTAACATCTTTTGGGGATTTTCCTCTCCCCAGAATTTTACGGGGATTTATTTTCCCCTTCTGAAAAAGAACTTTATTCCCCTTTCTAGGCTACCCGTGACAGCGTGTCCACTTCTGGCTGGATAAAAAAGCAGATGCGGTGATGCCGGCCAGTCCTGTGGAGAGGCTCCGAGTATTACTGAACTCCGAGAATGGCTCTGGGATAGAAAGAAAGGCTGAGTTCTGCTTTCTTTTTTGCTCTTTTTTTTTTTTTTTTTTTTTTTTCTCTATCTCTTTTTTTTTTCCTCTCTCTCTTTTAATTAAGCAGTAGCGGGATTTAATAAGCTTGATTGTATTAATAAAAGTTAGGAAGGTTTCCTAGGCATGCAGAAGCCCACTGACAGGTTTTCTTCTGTTTTGATAGATTTAGTGCTGTTATGGTACACTTCTCCCTCACATGCAGTAGCTAAGACTTGAAGATTAAAGATCGCACACCTCTAGATGAGTCAAAGCCTACACCCTGGAGCAGCTAATTCATTTCGTGATTGATTTCCCCGCTGAGTTGCTTCCAGTTTCAGCCTTCTGCGAAACCTCTTCCCCTCTCGGCACATCCATCGTACGGGTTCCTCACCACGCTCCGCAGGACAGCGAGGGGAAGTCTGAACCTCTGGGAGCCTCAGATCCAGACACTTCTTGAAAAGCATCTTTTTGGTGCAAGCTCCTCAAGTTTTAAACCGGAGCAGACTGAAGGAGACTTTCTGCGTGCCCAATTGGAGAGGCTGCGCTGAGCCACCGCCATGCCGTGGGACAAAAATATCTCTCCCGACCGGAGTGGAAGACTCTCCTGCGGCCAGGTCCCCAGCTCTGAACCCCAGGACGGTGAACACGACAAGCCCCGAGGGGCGGACAAGGAGCCCTTGCTACCCCTGCGCAGCCGGCGCACGGCCGCCGCAGCCCGCTACTGCCTCAGCCCCTGGCAAGGACATTTCGCCCAGTCCTCAGAGCACTCATTTCCTCTCTTCCGAAACCGGCAACACCTCCTCAACCAGCATTTCCCAAAGCTGACTTTTCTTCTTTTTATTATTTTTTTTTTTTTTTTTTTTTTTTTTTTTTGTCTTCCCTGGGCATCCGTCCTAGTTTTCGCCACTAAGCAAACTCAGGACTGAATTTGTAGCGGTTCTTTAAGGGACGGAAAGGGTTAATACCACAGTCGGGTTGTCTTGGAGGTTCTTTGGGGGTTTTTCTTGCCCCCGTTCCCTGCCCTCGAATGCATATAATCTCATTTGAGCCCCTCAACGTGATGAAAGCTAATGATTACTGTGCAGAGTCACCGACTTTTAGAAGGCTTTCCCAGCCCCCATCCCAAAAGCAAATAAATACGATAAATGGGGGTGGAGGGGGGGGGGAGAGAAACATGCATTTTCGGAAGTGTCTCATATATATATATATATACGATCCTCGGTTTACATCTTCCCATTCACGTGTATACTCATATCATAAAAGAGAAATCCTTCACCAGCGTTTTCCTCTAAATACCTTATTCATTGAAACTGGCAGTTCCACTCATTATTCCACTCCCATAAACCCGATTCTGATGCCAGCTAAATATAGAGCTTCGCCTTACTGGGAACGCGAATCGAATACACAGTAAGCAAATCAGTAGCACAGGAGGGGAAAAAAACCCTTGATCAAAGCCCTCCTTTTCTTCCCAATCCTGGTTTGTGGGGCGGAGACAGGTTTCTCGCTTATTGCACATCATTTGCAAAGATCAAGCTTGAAATGCAGTCACCTCTCCCAGAAGTAGTAGTTAAACCAAAAGTTAGGCGGTGGGGGTTAATAGAATTACAACCAGATTGAATTATTTTCAATCAAGGGTGTAACGATGAAAAATAAGATGTGTTATTTCAGATCTGGGAGGAGCCGTACTTTAAGCAGGTCAATTTTTAAAAAATATATACAAACATCCAAGAGGTGGAAAAAAATCGCATAGGATGCAGTACAGAAAAACACCTTCTTTCTTCGGGTCTTATAAAATCCCCATAAAATGTTATTTTTCTTAGTCACTGGGTGATTTATATATATATATATATATATATATGTATATATTTTATTTTTTTAATGTTTTTATTTTTTTAATTACTCAGGCGTTTTTCCAGCTCGCAGCGCTCGAGGTCACCCCGGGGGGAGGCGGCGGGGTGGGGGACGAAAGGAGGCCCGGGCATGCCCCTTGGGGAGGGCTTGAGGATGACATTTGCAGCGTGCCAGGAGGAAAGACACAAAAGGTCCGACGCTCGCCCGCCGCGCGGGGCCGCGGCCGCTCGCCCCGTGGCCAGCAGAGGTCGCCGCGCCGCCTGCGCGCCCGGGCGCGGGGAGAGGCCGGGCGGGCACCGCGCTGCGCCCCGCAGAGCGACCGCGCCCCGAGCCCCGCAAGGCGCACCGCGGGCCCCCGGCAGCGGCACGGAGGGCAGGGGCACTGACCGGGTGCTCCCCCGGCGCGGCCCGGAGGAGCGACGCGGGGACGACAGTGCAGCCGTGGATTTCAGTGGAATTGGCCATTCCTAACGGTTTGCCCCAAACGTGTGCCAGGCTGTCCGAAGCTGCGCGGCTCAAAAGTCCTTCAAAGTGCTTTTTGGTTTGCTCAGCTAAGATAATTACAGCTACCATTCTGATACCTAATTGCCTAAGTATTCAGTTACATATAGAAATGTATATTATAGTATACATTAGTATATATGTAGTATAATAGTACAGTATAGTAATATTCAAATACATTTAGTTATACGTATACCTAATCTTTGATGTATATTCATATACATAAACACCCCCACATGTATGTATATGGCCAGTTTCTTGGATGTGCAAGTGATCACCTAGAAGAGTTGCATTTCACACTGTTTATTTAAACGTCGAATATGTAAATTAACTGTGTGCGCGTGTTTACAACCATGTCTTTACCTCCTGACACTATCTTGAGCTCATTTCAGGGTAGTTTAGTTATCTCCACAAGTGGCAACACTGGGTCCCGCTTCTTGTTTGAAATAAACCTGGAGGGTGTGGTTGCTCTCTCAGCTTCGGAAAGGAAAACATCTTGCAAAGTGAGTTAGAAATCCACGATGGTCCATTGTTTAGTAGCTCTCTCAACAGAAAATGCGAGTTTCAGAACTATTTCTTGGCTGTTTCATTGAATCAGACTTCCTCGTGGAAAATTATTCTGCATTAATATGGCTTTGCCTCTCTTACAGCCAAACTCGGTTGCCTTTCAAAAACATAGGACATTGAAAACAAGTATATTTTCCTGATGAATAGTGATTGGAGGGCACTTCTACCCTACGTTGATGAGGGCGGTATAATAGTCCTTATGGAACAGAAGACAAAAATGGGATCTAAACAAACTCGAAGTGAACTTTTAAATCCGAGTGTGGAGAGGGGGGTGTCGGAAGAGCATGGGGCGGTAGCGCTCGGGAACGGGTACAGTTCCGCACAGACTAAAGGACTGGCAACGACTAGCCAGAGTGGAACCTGCCCCTTGAAAAACACACTCAAAGAAATCAGTGCCCCTGCCTAAGATGCATTTTGCCCAGTTTGGGAAACTTTCAGGCAACTGGAATCCGAAGAGCGCCGTGCGCCGCTGTGCAGACGAGTGCGCGGGCATCGCACCGCACCGCACCTCTCCTGGCCGCGGCTCTCGGGTGAGGACTCCCCACATCGCCTCCAGGGAGCAGCGCCGCAGGTCTGCTCCGACAGCAGGTCCGCTTCTTCTCCCCACCCCTCTTTTTTTTTTTTTTTTTTTTTTTTTTTTTTTTTTTTTTTTAATAATAAGAATTTTAAGGGATTCTCTTTGGGGAAAGGCAGACGTCCTTGAGGGACAATTTAAGGTAAATATTTGTACCTTCTTGGATCTTGTCTTTAACTGAAATATTAAAGATTTTATCCACGAATTTAAGAGAAAGAGGCTGGAAGAGAAACGTAAACAGTCCCATCTCGTGGCTGGGGTCGTACTCAGGCAGCCCGCCCTACCCTCTCTCTTCAGGGCATCTCCGCCTGGGCAAACCAGAGCGTGGCACCCTCCTGGGAAAGATAAACGCTCAGGAAGAAAACAGTTGCGCTAACACCACCACCAAAAAATTATCTACATATGTATGTATGTATGTATGTATGTACGTACGTACGTACGTATATATATACACAGATATTTATGCATATATATTTATATATATATATATGTGTATGCATGTGTATGTATATCCATATGGAAAACGGTACGTGCGGCGCAGCTAGCCCGGGGACGGCGGAAAGGGGTATAGGAGCCCGAGAGGGGGCCGGGGAGGAAAATGAAAGGTGTGACGGGAGATAAGCGATGGCGATGGAGGAGAGCGACAAGAAAGTATAAAGGGAAATACAAATAAGGAGCGAGGAAAAGTTGGCCGCGCGAACCCGAGCCGGGCGGCCGCGCCGCCAGACGCTGAAATATGATAATCAGGGCAGCTGCGCCGCGCCGCGCGCAGCCAATGGGCGCGCGCGGGCGTGACGTGCCCGCGCGTGACGTCGCGCCAATGGCGAGCGGGCTGAGTTGGAGCAGAGAAGTTTGAGTAAGAGATAAGGGCGAGGCGAGTGCCCGCGCCGCCAGCGCCCAGTCCGGCACCGCCGCGCCTCCGCACCGCACCGCACAGCTCCTGCGCCGCGCCGCCACCGCTCCGCACCGCTCCCGCGCCGCGCCGCTACGCGTGGACGGACCCCGCCGCGCCCCCGGCGCCGCGCCCCACACCGCGCCTCACCGCGCCTCACCGCGCGTCCCCTTCTCTCTCCGCAGCCCTGACAGTGTCTCCCACGCCGGTGGTGTTTTGTGCCATTTTCCTTTTTTTTTTCCCCTTTTTTTCTTTTCGATTTCGATTTTTTCTTTTTTTTTTTTTTTTTTTTTTTTTCCTCTGTTAATACTTCTACTTTTTTTTTTTATTATTATTATTACTATTCTTATTTTTAGCGACAGCTCTCAAACCTACTTTGGGGTCTTAAAACGAAACCGTACACCATTTCACTGTGGACATTACACCCTCTTACAGATATGGGAGACATGGGAGACCCACCAAAAAGTAAGGCGGAATCTTTACCGTTGTTGGAATAAATGTGCTGTCTATTGTAATCGTCTCAGGCAGACGAACTGCTGAAGTGTTGAACTTCATTTGAATGGTAGAGAAGGTGCCTTTGTTACCATGCCTGCATGCTTGCTCTGTCGTAGCCTTATATGTTAACAGCCTGGGGTCCTACTCTCTTTTAAAGTTTGGGGAACAGACAGGATTTTGATGGGATCTCCAACCACGGAGGCTTAAATTCTTCTCGTGATAAACTGCGATGAGGCTGTCTGACTATCCAGCACCTAGTCGGTCTAGCGGTATTAGCATTAGACTCGCAAAAGAGAGCAAGTGACAACCGTAACGATGCTTGTTCTTGCTAGAAACCTCGACTCCCTTCTTCTGAGGGAAAGGGCTGAGTGGGAAGTGCACCCAACCATGCTTCATCGTTTCCAGTCAGAGCCTCTTAAAATACGAAATTAAACACATAGGTGCTCTCCTTGTAAGGCAGGGCATTCAAACAAGCAAACAATAAAATAAAAATTAAACAACGTGGGAGTTTGGAGTTTTGATTCCGTGCAAGGTTTGTGAAATGAGGACCTTCATCCCAAAGATTCTTCACATTTGCATTTTAACATATGTTCCGCCTCCTTTCTAAGCGAGGCAAGGTTTTGATGGCACACTACAATTACCATCCAATAGTGTAATATTCTTTAAAGAAAAACAACCTAAAAACCCCGACAAACACCCCCCCCCCCCCAATATACAAACAAACAAAAAAAGGCAGAGACCAAACAACGCTCCCACAATAAGCTTTATAAGGGAATTACATTAAAAGTGTGTTTATCTCTGTAGGAGAGCAAACGGTTAGTCAATCATGTATTTATTTTCATTTCAGAAAAACGTCTGATTTCCCTATGTGTCGGTTGCGGCAATCAAATTCACGATCAGTATATTCTGAGGGTTTCTCCGGATTTGGAATGGCATGCGGCGTGTTTGAAGTGTGCAGAGTGTAATCAGTATTTGGACGAGACCTGTACGTGCTTTGTTAGGGATGGCAAAACCTACTGTAAAAGAGATTATATCAGGTACGCCATTTACATTGTTTAACTGTTCGGTGAGATTTTATTTTTCTTTTTAACTTTATAAATCTGACAGAGGAATTAAGAGGGAAAGCTGTGAGGAAGTGGGTAAAAGATAATTGGTATGTTTTTAGGTGCTTTCCCATGAATAGACCTGAGAGGAA
Organism: Parus major; assembly: GCF_001522545.3. NCBI lineage: Eukaryota > Metazoa > Chordata > Aves > Passeriformes > Paridae > Parus > Parus major. Next base: position 14,923,657 of record NC_031799.1, read on the forward strand.
AAAAGTTAGTAGTGAAGTTTTTTATTTCTTCTTTTCAAATGCAAATACCTGTATCACTAGAACTAGGTTCGGGACCGTGTAGGACCTTTCCGAGGACTTTGGCAATGCATCCTGCGATTCTAACCAAGTGGTTAGATTCGCAGGTTATTGTAGATAACGAAGAATATTTTCATAAGTGTAGATATTATGAGCAACACGGAACAGATCACTTTCTAAGACAACCTGAGAAATGCATCTCTGTGTTTATGCAAAGACATAGTGGCATTTTAAAGAAAGAAACTTCAAGCATGTATGCCGTAAAAATAAATACACGGGTAGGGGAAAAAAAATAAAGAAAAAAGAGAAAACCCTACTTAAACTAGGCCTATCAAAAACAAAAAACAAAAGGAAAACAAAAACAAATTCCAAATTTCCTTCGAACTGGAGGATCCTTTTTGGGGATGTTAAAAGCTAGACCGAAATGTTTCTTAGCTAAAATAACTGACATTTAATCTTTTTTAAATATTAACCCCTTTGGTGATATCTGACTGCCTTTTCTTTCTTATCTTATCTGTACTGATGAATTAGACAGAGCAGATCAAATTGCCCATCATCTGTTCGCGAACAATTGGGTATATTTAGATAATGGAGCCGCTTCCTTCCTCACATTAAAATCTGGTAACTGATAAAATGTGAGAGTTGCCAATGCTGACACTATAGAGAAACCAAAGCAGGAATTTCGAGTGTGTTTATTATTTGTGCTCCTGGGTCATGCTGATCCGTTTCAGTGTCGCCTACTGGGTTTGCCAAATCATAAGTTTGTATGACACTGAGGTATGAACAGTATTTTTTTTTTTTTCAGAAATTTCTGGAAGCAAAACATCTAGCCTCCTAAGATATCTTCTAATTTCTGTGTAATTCTGAATTGAAATAAAACCCTCGAGTCGTTCCTTGGCTAGTGCACAATTTATAAGCAGACTATTCTTTCAAGCTATTGTGAGATTACTCTCCAAGTTCGTAAATGGCGAAAACCAGAGTGCTGTTTTTTTTTTTTTTTAATTTTTTACTTTTAAGAGAACACTGGAATCGTTGTCTTAAATGTTGTCCTTTCTCTAAATTCAAATGAAAGGAAAACGTTTGGTCTGAAATGTGTTCACTTACGTCCTTATAGAATTGAGCGGGAGAAAGAAAAAAAAAACAAACAAACAGCTGCTTTAAATGAATAGGGAATAAATTTAATTTGCTACAATTAAAAAGGAAAAAGTGCATTACGTACAAGTTGGCTTTGAATTAGACCATGAGCCAATCTCTAAGTGTCAAACCGGAGGGCAATCACCGCAACTTTTGTACCTATGGTTGCACCTACTTTATGATCACTCTGTTATTTTGCTGTTTAGCCGTTTGGGTTTTTTTCCTCTCAAAACTGTTATTCGGGTATATCTAGCTGTGAGTATAGTATTACTTCTATAACCATAAAAGCTAAAGTGTGTACTTACAAGCATGCATTGCGTACTGTATCTCTAAGGAAGTATACTGGTGAGGAAATTGGTGGGGATAAATATTAGCTCAGTTTTAGGAGCAGTTTTCACAATTCCGTGGATTGTGAGCGTGAATGGGTGCATGTACTCATGCATTTATGGAAAGATGTTAGCTTTAATCATACCAAGGACTTCTCAGAGAAGCACCCGGTGGGAGACGAGAGAGTGTGCAGTTCGACACCTGAGTTGGAGCATTTTCTTATGTTTATCTACTGGTGGTTGAACGGTCGTCTGCTCCTCCATGGGAGGCGAGAATCCTGCCACCCACTCCAGAAACTCATAATTTGCTTTGTGGGCTGTCAGCGAGAGATTGCCCTCCCATTCCTACCGGAGTGCTTGAGCCCCGGCTCAAGGTGGGAACGTCAGGAGGAGGAGAGACGGGGCAGGAACGCTGAGGTAGAGACAAGCTGCAGAGCCAGAGCACCAAAACTGCCTTTTTGTTGGGGGCGGGAGAGAGGAGTTACACTGCTATGTATGTGACCCTGAGGAGGCATGTGTGTTATGCTTATATTGTTGTATTAAATTAATCTGGTGAGAGGGGACTAGGGGAAGAGACCCTGTGCTGGCAGTCATCCCTGCTGGGTCCCAGAGGCTAAGTTGACGGCAGTCCGAACACACATCGAGCGGCAACAAGTCTTGAATGCGTTCCGCACAGAAAGTATCACAATTTGGTGAAGTTGGCAGGCTTGTGTCCTGGATGGCAGCTTCGGCAGTCTCGCCTTTCCCTAGTGTGCCCGGGTAGTCCAATTCTGCCCCAGGTCAGGCTAGGTCAGGTGAGGAGGCAGGGAGAGAGCAGGGAGGCCCCACTCCTGCGGCAGCCCGATCGCTGGGGCAAGAGGGAGAGGTCTGATATCCTTGAGAAGAAAGGGGGTGGTTTTTGGTGGTTTTTTTTTCTGTTTCTTCTTACACTTCTGCTTCCCAACTATCCTCTTCCACCGGCGTGTTTGTGTCCACTCCGCCTTTTACGGCACGGGGGTCAGGGCATTGGCTGCAAGTGAACCCGGCTTATTCCTTTCCTCTTCTGGCTTCTGTATTTTCCATGATTTTTAAAACAGCGGATTGCGTGTGGCGCGTCTACGTGGGGCCAGGGGCTGCCCACGAGCGGGAGTGAAAACCTCTTTCTTTTTCCCTTTCCTTTCTCCCCCCCGCCCCTTCCCTGCCCTCCCCTTTCCCCCTCCCGTGCTCTCCCTCCTTCCCTCCCTTCTCCTTCTTTCTGGGCTGGGCCCTGCTCAGGTTATACGGCATCAAGTGCGCCAAATGCAGCATCGGCTTCAGCAAGAACGACTTCGTGATGCGCGCCCGCGCCAAGGTGTACCACATCGAGTGTTTTCGCTGCGTGGCCTGCAGCCGCCAGCTCATCCCCGGAGATGAATTCGCTCTGCGGGAGGACGGCCTCTTCTGCCGGGCGGACCACGACGTGGTGGAGAGGGCCAGCCTGGGCGGCGGGGACCCTCTCAGCCCCCTGCATCCCGCCCGGCCGCTGCAGATGGCAGGTACCGCCCGCGCCCAGCGCCGCGGAAACCCGCGGGGTTTGGCGATGCCCAGTGCCTCTCCGGGCGGTGGGGCCAGCCCCACGGTCCCAGCGGGACCCCCGCCTCCCTGGAGAGCCGGGCCCGAGCGTGCGCGCCCGCGGAGAGGCGGCGGCGGAGGCGCGCCTCCCGCTCGGGACTGCCGCGGGTTCAGCTGCCCGCGTTCGCGGGAAGAGTGAGGCGGAACACCTGCGGAGGGACCGCGCCCCCAGCCTGCCCTCCTCCTGCCCCCACCGCGAGCCGGGTGCGGGATTCCTCCATCGCTCTCCCCAAGCCCGGAGCAGCCCTGAGCCTGAGCCGGAGAGGGGCGAGCCGCTGCGGAGAGCAGGTCTGCGCTTTCAGACGTCTCCGCTGCCTCATGAGCGAGCAGAGAAGTTGTTCTGAGCGCTGGAGGAAGCGGGGTCTGAAAAAAGATAGACTTCATAACTACAGGCTGGCGCTTAGGCTGTAATTTAAAACTGTCAACAAGCTAATCTTCGGTAATTGCTTTTTAAAGTGACTCTTGCCTTCTTGAAACGTTTCATGTAATTTGATGAGAATTTCATCTCAAAACTCAGTCTCTTAACTTCAGAGTCGCCCCACCTTACAGCTTCATTCACACTTCCAGTTCTCGACGGGTACGTCAGATACTCAGAGTCCCTCAGCTTTAGGGACACTTCTATGAGGCTAAGTAGGCTGCACAATACAAAGTTGGCCAGCCTTTTTGCTGTGCAAGTAACTGTAACTTGGAAAGTTATTTGTAAATACAGCTATTCTAAAAAGGGTTCATTTTCCTCTTCTGAGCTGCTTTCAAGTGACATATCTATATATAGGGAGAACTAATCCCGTAACTGATCAGGGCAGAATTCTAGAGAGACTGTGCTCCCTATATCGTGTTTGTGCATGTCTCCGAAAGGCTTAGTGTGTCGGCAGGTACAATACTGATAAGATTTGAAGCCTCCGTATCGTCGCCATCACATTTGCTGATGTATTGTTACAATTAGAAAAGTCGGAACCCGACTGTACAAAAGCGAACACTTCTGACTGTTAGCTAAACAGCTTTAGGGAAAAAAAAAAAAAAAAGGTACTGTTTTTGTTTTTCCCTTGACTGGGTCAAATTACACACAACAGATACAGCTACACAACGCACAGAAGAATAGCAGAATAGCAGAACACCAGGACCACTTCGAGCTCTTGATGTGATGCCACCCATAGTTTTGCATTTCTTGGCAGTTTCCAGGAATTGCTGGGCTTGCTCTCCTTTTAAAAGCACTATAAATATTTTTAAATTATTCATCCCAAGCATAAGCAAATGCACAAAGCACCTCCACTTTTTAAGATAAATCTCATCTCCCGTGCTTTGAGATAAAGAGCTCTCACAGGCTTTTTTTTTTTTTTTTTTTTTTTTTTTTTTTTTTTCCCCCATTGGAATGGTGCTGAGGATTTGGCTTGATTTGCTCTGGTTTGGAAGCACCAAACTGCCGGGAGCCGTTGCACGTTATCATGGCTTCTGGCTGAAATGAGCTAGATTCACTATAACAGAAGCAGACCCGAATTATGATTAATTAAAGAAGTATTCTTTCGCTAATTTTCGGGCGAACAGTCTGTTTTGGTGATTTGTCAGAAAATAAATACATAAAACCCTCTTACTCCTTTTCTAGGGCACGTACACCTTAGCTAACTTGCCCTCTCGTGTCAAGTTTCATACAGGTTCAAGCTTCCGTCATTAGGGGTTTTAGGGGGGTGGTTTGTTTTTGCAAATTAATTGTCTGTGGAGTTAGAAATGTCAGTCACTCCACCAGTGCATAAAGCAGAGGAGGCTGCAGCAGCTCCGATAGATCTGAGTGCTTGAATGGCCTTTGAAAGAAGGTTCATCACCCGCCCCCCCGCCCGCCACCTTCCCCTGTCCCACCAGCTTAGATTCATAGTCTCTGCAGACTCCCTGCTTCCTACTCATGGGGATCCTGTTCCTCCCTTCCCCTTCCCTTACAGCAGAACCTATCTCTGCCAGACAGCCAGCTCTGCGGCCCCACGTCCACAAGCAGCCCGAGAAGACCACCCGAGTCCGGACTGTCCTTAATGAAAAACAGCTTCACACCTTGAGGACCTGCTATGCTGCCAACCCCAGACCTGACGCCCTCATGAAAGAGCAGCTAGTAGAAATGACTGGCCTCAGCCCGAGGGTCATCCGGGTTTGGTTTCAAAACAAGCGATGCAAGGACAAAAAAAGGAGCATTATGATGAAGCAACTTCAGCAGCAGCAACCCAATGACAAAACTGTAAGTGGCTTCAGCCTCTGTCCGTGTATTGCCTTAATTCCCAAGGAGAAACGCTTGATGTATGTCCAGCCGGACAGCACCAGTGCTCAGTTTGATGCTGTTAATTTTTTGCGATCTCCCTGAAGCAATGAAAACGATACCGTTTAGCCATTACCTGTTAGCTTCTGCTGTCAATGCAATCGAAACAGACCACAGCAAGGAGCCGATTTAAGCTTAGAATTGGTGGGACTAAGAATACACAGGAGCTTAGACGAATTTCTCTGCAGCATGAATGAGACCTACAGAGCTTATGGGATGTAATAAACCCGGTCTCATCTAATACTTAAACTGCAAATGCAAAGGACTCCTTAAGGAGAAAGTGATGCCTTTGCCCTCTTCCGTATTTTTAAATACAAGTAAATCCACAAGTAAAAATAGTTAAAAGAAAAAAAAAGTAAAAATATAATATGTTTTTCTCAGCACTTTATATACTACAAAGTGTGTGTGTTTATCAATGCACTTACTGCAGAAAAAGACAAATGCAATGCAAATTTTTACAGGTTTACAGGGTAATTTTGATATAGTTATATCTATGTAGAGCACTTTTCTACAGATGCATGGGTGATGTAAACAAGTGGAATGCACTGGGCTGAACAGAACAAATTGTCTGTCTCCATTTTAAGCTAAATTTGTTTCATTTTATTGTAAGTCCACTTGAAGAAGAGTCTGTTACTCTCCCTGTGTATATTGACTGACCCGAGAATGACTATTAATTCATAAGGCTGCCTAGTTAAGTGGAATTTAAGGAGTTTCATTTTACCCTGCTGGAATGCAATAAAACACGGTGTTATTAACTCGCCTGAACAATCTATTCGTCGAGGCTTGGAGTTATGTTGGACACTGTGCCTGAACCACAGGGCATACTGAGAGAGGGCTGGGGTGGTTTTGTTTATTTGTTTATTTGTTTGGGGTTTTGTTTTTATTTTTGTGTTTGGTTTTTGTTTTTTTTTTTAAGGAGCGCGGTAATGACGTACCCCAGGTCTGCCGTGCATTGGATATACGATCCAGTTAAAACAAAAGCAGACTGAATGCGAACTATAGAAGGGAGCAGGATTACCCGTTTCTCGCTCTGAGACGTCCATTGGCAGTCGGGATACAGAGTGCTCGTGTTCAAGAGAGCATGGGGCAGAGGGGGTATGCCTTGGGACGAATAGGAGGATTAAAGGGAAAGAAAGTAAACTTCCACCGTGATAAATGCAGCGAGTAGAAACAGGCTGACCTAGAGCAGAATAGAGTAAGACATTCACAGCAGATTAACAAAGCAAATACAAGCGACCGTATAGATAAGATAGAAAGCAGTTTATTGACTCAGCGGTTATATACAATAAAGCTAACCAAGCTCATTAACATCTTTTGCTGGGCTGTTTACAGAATATCCAAGGGATGACAGGAACTCCAATGGTGGCTGCTAGTCCGGAGAGACATGACGGCGGTTTGCAGGCGAACCCCGTGGAGGTGCAGAGTTACCAGCCGCCCTGGAAAGTACTGAGTGACTTCGCATTGCAGAGTGACATAGACCAACCTGCTTTTCAGCAACTAGTAAGTGTCGGTTCCCAGCCCGAGCCAGCCTGTACCCGGGTCAGAGCAATGGGCGATTCACTCCAGGTGCCAGATGCTGTCAGAGAGACAAGCAATGCAGATTAGCTGGGTTTTCCAGAAATTGCAAGGCAGGCATGACTGCATCTATAAAAGCAGAGAACTGAATTGATTTCACAGAGCTTGGAGCAAAATCGACCTTAATGTAGAGCAGAGATATTTCTGAGTTGAGTGTGAGTTTGGATAAGGCCTGACTCAGGTCTGATAATAGATCGCACACTCCTGAAAACTGAAAGCACTTCACCAAGACATTCCTTATATGTCACTTAACTGTACTTACATTTGTGAAAAGTTTCTAGAGCTCACCCCTCCCCACTTCAGGCTGATTTTGCCTTTATGTTGTAGGATTAATTTTAAATACATTATTATAGTGTCAGCCATTGTCCTTGTTTCGTCAGACAAATATGATCTCTTAATTAAGATTTCAAAGTCTGTGTCTTAAGCATGTATTTCTAGATATAACTTTATGTATCTATATATACACATGAATCTATACATATATATATATATATCTTACATTAAGTGTTGTTCTTTGGAAAGAAATTTACTAGTACATATTTAGGTGAAAAATTCAAGTAATATAATAAACTACCTTAAGTCAAAATAAAAATAGATCTGTTAGAATAAATTCTTTCCTTAACTCACTTCCGTATGCCTACGTCCCTTGGCAGCCAATATGGGTCCATATCACCAACAATGCTTAGGCCCAACAAGGTGAATTAAGGAGAGAAGTTCTTAAGTCAGTTTCCTGGCCTGAGTGTGTTAAAACCAGATCTTTAAAATAATAAGGTACGTTGTGTATAGTATTTCAGGGATGCAGAATAACAGTTACAAAAAATTAACATGCAAACATTTTTTTGATCTGTTGGGCTTTTTTTTTTTCTTTTTTCTTTTTTCTTTTTTTTCCTTTTTTTTTTTTTTTTATACCAAGTGATGGAAGACAAAGGTTTGTAGCTGAATCTAGCACTGTGTTCAGACCTTTTCGGTTTAGTATCATGCCCTCCTGCCGAATCCCTTTTCTTTTGCCCAACAGCAGTCTGCAGTGTGCTCCTCTTGCTGGCACACTATGCTTGCTCAGGAAACAGTAGCACAGCAGCAGGGCTATTTGCATCCTCTTACATCTAAAGTAACCACTGCTTTAATCATGCTGTCCATCAGACGGTAGAAAAAATTATCTCCTTTAGTTGCTTTACTTACTGTGCCTTAACAAAATACGAGACTTTAAAAGTCTTTGATGCAGTGAGATTTTGTATTAAATAGTTCAAGAAAAAGGAAAAAAGGGAAGGATGGAAGATGGATAGTCCAAATACACATACACATATAGGCAAATAGACCGCTAGGTTAACAAATTAATATTGATATACATTTGACATAATATGTGATACTGAAAAGAGTTAAAGGACAGTGGAAGGAACAGAATGTTTACTGGCCATTCAAGGCATGGATCTAATCTGGAAAGGGCCTTAATCACAGAATTGGCTAGCTAAATAGGTGCCAAAGAAATGCTTCTGGATTAACAAAGCTCCACCCTTCAAATCATGCCTTTTCCCAGCACTACTCCTAAACTACCGGGAGCAGCGGGGGCACGTTAGGATGGAATAGTGTGACCTTTTTTATCAAACAGACTCTCATTAAGAAGAGATAGCACCAGCCGTGAATCACGAATGAAAGAGGATGGCTGGTTTCAAATGCCTTCTGTTCCTGGATGCTCCTTCCAGGTTTATTTTGGTATGTGCACAAAAGGGGAAAAAAGTAATCTTTCAGTTTCATGTCAAGAAAACATATGCACTCCTAAATAATTGACTAGAACATCCTATTGGGATTGTCACTCTCACAAGACAGGAAAGAAGGCCTCATTAATAAGTTTGTTTATTTGCTTGATTTTTTCAGTCTTCTTTTTCCATTTTTTAAATCACTTTTTCTTGGTGATTTGGCTGAAGGCCTGAAGAAGGTTCCTGTGAAGTCAATGGGGAAGCTAAACAGAGCAACCAGCAGTGACACAGCCTCCTGTGGAGATGTATCAGGCCTATTGGCTGCATGCCTTGTATATTTATTTTTGTGTTCTTCTTTGCCTGCTACTTTTCTTTGAGTTTTACAGTTGTAGCAACAGTTCTTTTTCTTATTTTTCTTCCTTTTTTTTCTCTCTCTTTTTTTTTCTTTTTTTTTTNTTTTTTTTTTTTTCTTTTTGGCAGGTTAATTTTTCAGAAGGAGGACCTGGTTCCAATTCTACTGGAAGTGAAGTAGCATCAATGTCCTCACAGCTGCCAGATACACCCAACAGCATGGTAGCCAGTCCTATTGAGGCATGAGGAACATTCATTCAAATATCTGTTGTTGTTTCTGCCCTTACCCTCACCCCTGTTGAAGAGAGTGGGAAAGTGAACGTGTTGGGACTTCGAAATTTAGGGGGAAAGAATATTTAACAACCCTGTAACGAACCTAGCAAGCAACTGCTCCATGAGATGAACGGAGTCATATTTGAAAAGACAAGGTAATATGGTAGCAACACTGTGAAGACAATCATGGGATCTTACTAGAAAAAAAAATACTTAAAAGAACCGCAAACCCTGCGCTTTTCAAAGATCAGAGGAGTATCGAAAAGACGTTTTCCAAATATAAAGGATTTGTACTCGTGGATCTCAAAAAAAAAAAAAAAAAAAGAAATCTTTTCATTTGACTGCACATCTTAGGGAGAAACCAAGGTAGAGGGACTTTCTATCCAGTCCCTCCCATTCCGAATGGTGCTGTTTCTATATTGGGGATAGCCTTGCCAAAAGACGCTCCAGTAGGTTTTCCATCATCAGGAAAGAGACAATTCAGCCCTGCACTGTTGAAAGATTCCTTGCAGGAAGGTGGAGCTGCATTGGTTTGCAATGTTGTTTTTAGTTGACTCTTAACAAGGGGTTCTTTCCTGGGTCTCTTCTAGCATGCCTGTAGCGGGGTTTTGATTTTGTTTGGTTGAGATCCACCCCCTAATAAGTGTGATGCGATTAAAAATAGGTTTTTGAATTCCTCTTTAAAGGCGAATTTATAAAAACATTGCAACAAGGTATACCTCTATTTTGCCACAAAGCGTCTCGGGATTGTGTTTGAAATGTGTCTGCCCAAGAACCTTCCCCTTCCCCAGAGATGTGTATAGTCATTGGTTATAACGACTGTTTTTCTCTCTTTCCTTTCCTTTCTCTTTCTCTCTCACTCTCTAGAAAAAAAAAAAATAGGAAAAAAGTAAAAAAAGAAAAAAATAGGAAAAGTAAAAAGAAAAAAAAATCACTCCTTTTGTTTGCTCTTGCATTGCAAAATTATAAAGTAATTTATTATTTATTATCGGAAAACTTGCCACTTTTCATGTCAGTTGACTATTTTTTTGTTTGCTGAAGTAAAAAAGAAAAAAAAAAAAAAAGAAAAGGTTGTACCGTGGTCTTTGAATTATATGTCTAATTCTATGTGTTTTTGTCCTTTTTCTTTCCTTAAATATGATGTGAAATAAAAGCGCCATATGTAGAATTATTATATCTTCAGGACTATTTCACTAGATAAGCGTTTGGAATAGAAAAATAATAATAATAATAATATTAATAATAATATTAACATTAAATAATGAACAAAGTTCCCTCTTTTAAATATTTACAGGTTAGCAGCTAAAATACCTGAAATAAAATATTGCATGCAAAGCCGGTCGTTAGTGAATAAAAGGAGTGTGATATTTTATTGCAAGTATTAACGACCAGCTTGTAAATTTCCGTTTCAACAACTGTATCAGGGCTAGTTGGATGCCTTAGCTTTCAATCAATAACGTTAGAAAGTCTCTTGTTCCCCCACCCCATCCTTTGCCCTTAAAAGCGATATTACTCTAGGCATGATCAGACATAACGTTAAGACATCTAAAGAACTGAGAGCTCAGGCTTTTTTGCTGAGTTCTGCTATTTTTAAAAAATAATAAAAAGAAAGTGCTGTATACCAAAGCCTCGTTGTTGAGATTGTTGAAGTGACCTGTACTTTAAGTATAAGCTCCCGATAAAAAGGGACGCTTTTTGCTTAACAAGTCAAGTATGACCATTATTTATCAATGTCTGCTGTCAAAACAATTGAATAATGCTGCAGGAGGAATAGTTGTGGGGATATTTCTGTCGGGGATATTGCTGTGAAATTGCACGAATATGTTCCTTATTTTCTGTCGACTTCCCTCTCTTCACTCCCTCTTTTCTTCCTTTTTTAATTTGTGGGGGAGAGGGTGGTGAAAGCTAGAAACGTGGGCGATTTCTTGGGGAAAAGTAGAAAGAAATAAATAAAAAAAAATGGGAAAGGGTTGTTTTTGCTCCAATCCGAGTGCTCCCTAGTGCTCCCGGGCAGCACAAGACAAAGGTTCACTTTAAAACACCCTTAAGGACTGGAACATACAGAGATTTTCAGTCTGACAAAGACAAGTTGGTTTGCATGTCAGTTACTCCAAACCCCAATGTTTTCTTAACATAACCTTCTTTTCCCTCCCTCCTCACCATCTCAGCCCACCCTGAGCAAGCTCAGCTATAGACAAACCATTTCGACAGTACAGAGAACATTAAAAAAATGTTAAAATCTAATACAAGGATTTCAATCATCCTGATTAGAAACTGGATTCATTTTGTATGCTCAAGTGTAATACATTTTTGAGTACTTGATAAATATTTAAATAAATATGAAATCTACCTTAAACTGTGTGATCAGTAACCCTTGTGTTTTCATGCAGGATCAGAAGATTGGTACGGCGCTTCGGGGGGCGGGAGGGAGAAGGGGTATAATTTCTGCCCGGTGGTCTGACGTGTAAGTTGTTGGAGTCGCTCTTACTTGGGTGAGTTTGGAGTCAGTCTCCGACTCGGGAGGGTCTGTAAGCGGCGCTGGAAATCTGTAAGGGCAGGGCAAGCTGGGGCGCTTTGCGCTCCCCCTCGCCGCAGGGAGGCTAAGGTGTGGTGGAAGGAGCGGCGGCTCCGCGGGCGAGACGGGGTCACGCAGGGCGGGGGGGATCCCGAGAGAGGGTAACCTGGGCACCGGGGGGCTGCCCCTCTGTCCCCCGCCCCCGAGAAGGACCTTCGGGTGGCTCCGAGGGCCACGCAGGAGGGAAAGGAGACTTTGCACTGTCTGTCCTTGCGAGGAAAAGGCCCCCCAGCCCTGCTAGGCGCCCCGCGGTCCCGGCGCGCCCTCCGGGCGGCTGTGGCAGCCATCGAGATAAGCAGCCCGTCGGGAGGCAGGGGTTGACATTTGGGCTGCCAGCACAGCGTCTTGCACCCTGAAACGCCCAGGGCAGCAGCGTGTGCTTGGAGCCGGAGCTCTGCGGCCGCTCTTCTGCAGCTGCGGGCCGGAAGCCCACTCGGGGTGTGCCTGCACGCACACTCACCTCCAGCCTCCTGCCTGCACCCCCGAGGCAGCCTGAGACCCCCAACCCTGTCCGGTGGAGTAGGAAGAGTCGGGTTGCCTTTGCGGCGGTCACTCTGGGGTCTCCGTGTCCCCACGGCCACTGCGGCCCCCACACCCGCGGTCATCCCGGAACATCCGCGCTCGAAACTTCGGTTAAACAATACTAGTCTGATTTTCAGAGTTTTTTTCCTTTCATGGCCTTTGAGTGCCTTCTTCATTACACGCATTTGTGAGGCCCCACAAACTATCGAGTGTTTTCCACCACGAAGCAAATAAAGAAAAACTTTCGAGCTGATCCTCCTAGTGCCTCCGGCAGAATACTTCCTGAGCTTGGGCAGCAGGATTTGTGTAAGCGAGAGAAAAGATCCTCTTCATGAAATGCATGTCCTTATGGTGCTCTGTCAGGTCTGTGCTCTGATTCCCCTTTCCGGTACGGACCGGGAGTGGCGATTAGCAGTCCCAGAAAACCGCTTTCTTGCTGCAGCTACTCTTAATAGTGTCAAATAAGCTCGCTATAATTTCTCTGAGGACTTTGTTTGCACACACTGAGATCAATATTCAAACTCTTCTCATTTCAATATTTGTACCCAGGTTAATTAGCTCTCAGCATCCCCAGCCAACGTGGCAGTGTGACGCGGAAGCCTGGTACGTGAATTCCAGAGTTGAGATCAGTTAAACACCTCAACAGTAAGTGTTTGCATTTATATACATCTATGCATACATATATTAACAAATTCACCTTGGGTTACCTAAGAACGGATGTCAAGGAAGGAACTAGGGGCCCTCAGGCGATGCCAGCAGTCAGGCCTCAGAATCCCCAGCCCCAGCACAGCGCCCAGGACGGAGCCGGGGAGGGGTAAGGGTCCGTGGTGCCGAGTGGATTTCACGGGCACTGATCCTCCCTGGCCCTCCCTACACGCTCGAAACGCCGAAAGCGTTTTACGGTGAGAGATGCCGCTGCTGGGCGCTTTGCGTGCTTTAGCGGAGCTGTAAGTAGTTAATAAAGGGGCTGGAAAGAGATCCTGTTTACTGATTGTTCCTGATTGTTGTTTTCTTGATAACAGAGCAAGCCACTGAATGACTGTTTGAGCTCAGGCGCCACAAACATAAACTTAACAGCTCCCAGTGTGCCGGCCCTTCTGGAGGATCACTCCTCACCTCCCAGGGCTTATGAAGTGCAGGAGGAGAAGGCAGCTCCCAAGGAAGCAGGCTCCGGGGTGATGGGGGTGGTGGTGGTGGGGAGCGGAGAAAACTCTCCTGTATACCCGATCTTTCCATATGACACGGTATCTGCTTTCATTAGCTAGGGGCAAAGCGTACAAAATCAATAGGTACTTTTCTCCGAGCCTCCTACCCGTGCCGGAGCTCGGGGCAGGCTCTGGATGCTGCCCTGCGCAGCATCCCAGCCGAGAGATGCTGCTTTATATTACATCACGCTGCAGTGTCCTGTGAATCTCCTTAAATTTTCTTGCAGCGGCTGAGGGCCACCAAAGGGCTCCCTTGCAGTAGGCCAGGGAGGGAGCACGAAGGAGACAAGGAGGGCGCGCAGCCTCTCCGCGGCATATCCGCGCCGCTCCGGACCGGTTCTCCCGGGATCCGCAGCTCCGGGGCAGCACCTCCAGCGGGCGGCCCGGCCGCACTCCGCCGCGGCTGCCGCTGGATGAGCCACCTGCAGCCCCGGCTCTTTTCTGGGGTGTGAGGCGCGGGAAGGAAGGAGGGAGGGAAGGAGGAAGGTTGGAAAACAGCATTTTTTTTGCTGAGGTGTCTCTTATTCTTTGTTTTATTTTCTTCTGAAAGACAAAACAGAGGTAAAGGTGTTTTTGCGGGAAAGAGAGAAAACATGAAATTTTCTAGAAGTGGCAAGGGCCAAAGCAGATCTCGGCTTCTATCTCCGGGCAGACCTCGTGTGGCAATGGGAAGAGGAAAATAGGGTGTTGCTGTGGCTTTTCTTTAGGAGGGCTGTTCAGGTCGGTAGATCTCCAAGGCTAATCCAAACAAGCCGTTTGACTTGTGAGGTCCGGTGTCTAGACATAGCTGGTGACTCGGCGGCTCCTTATCTGGTTTTGGAATCAGCCAAAAGAGACTTTTTAATGTCCACAGCAGCACTAGGATCTGCCGGGGCCAGGGAGCCACTGCACCTCCCAGACAGGACAACAAATACACCCACCACCTGGAGGCTTTACAGCCCACTTTGTTGTTCCCGAGCCGCCGCTGCTGCTCCCCCAGCCCCGGCCGCCGGGCAGGGATGACCGGACGGCTGCCCAGCCAAACCCACACCCAGCTGCTTGCCACTGCAGTGCCCCGCTCGGCCCCTGGCCACCGAAGGGCCACCTCTGCAGCAGAACAGTGGCAGTGGACACTCAAGCCCCGCTGGGGTCAGAACTGCCGCTTTCTCGACTCCCATCACGACACCCCCTCCGTCTGTGTGTATGTGTCACTACAAATTTTATGGATTTTTTTCCCCCCAGTTGAAGTTTTGCAGAGAATGGGTAAAAATTTCCAGCGTCACTCTTGCTCATGAACCTTAAGGAATGATCAAAGCAGATAAATTAAATGAATGGAAGTCAGTTTAGATAAAATATATTCTTTGTGACTAGAACACTGCCTTCTGTATCAGTCCATGCTGGATTTGTGAATATTGCAAGCTGTAAAGCTTGTTCGAGGTGGTTAGAAGCAATGAAAGCATTTAACTCAAAAGTAAGCATCATTTGAAAGTGAAGAGAAAGAGGCATCTTCTGCTTGGATGTCACTCATTCCATTTAGTCATTTGGGATTTTTTGAGATTTCAAACTCTCCTGGAAGGCTGAGTGGCTGGATAGTGGGTTTTCAGTTTCCTGAACAGTGTATGAGCCCATCCACTGCCCTTGCTGTTTTTCTGCTGAAATGCAAGCCAATGTGCTGTATAATTCCTCTTCAAACTCTGTGCTGTTTCTCAGCGTGGTTGAGTTCAGGGCCATGATATCCCATTTTGGGAGCTGATTGCTGTAACTATGATACACTGATATGCTATTTGCAGTGGATATTGTAATTGAGTCTGCTAATGTGGAATTATGAAATTTACCAGTGGGTAGGACTCTCTCTGTGCAGTTTAGGAGGCTTGTGAATAAGTGCTGTTTTCTAGATTTAGTAGTTGCAAATTTCCTCGTGTATAGAGCATATTATATTCCAAGGCTTTTGGAATAATTTTCCATCAAGCGTATTTAAATAATTTCAAACTCCCAAGAGCTCAGGGAATTCAGGATCAAGAGAGCAACATTTCCTAGAAAAGGAATCTTAACCATGATCCTGGTACTCCTCTTTTTTTTTTTTTTTTTTTTTTTTTTTTTTTTTTTTTTTTTCTCATGGGTAAAATTTTGTGTTTATTTTTAACTGTCATAAATACAAGGTGTTGTTTGAAAAGTGTTAAACTTAGCAGGTATATAGAGATAATACTGACGTGTCACTGTGCATGATAAAGTAAAATATGGTGGGAATTAACTTGAAAAGTTTATGAAGGTTTTTTCTACAGCCCATAAATTAACCTTTTTTTACAAAGATATTATGATATGTAGAAGATCTTACAATATATATGACACTTAAAAATACTCTAAAATTTGGAGGCCAAACATTTTTCCCCCAACTTGAAGATACAAACTGAGGTCTCGGACATTGAAGATCTTTCTGCAAATAATATGAAGTAATTAATATGAAGTAATTAATATTTGAGCACTCTAGTGAATCAGAAATTGCAGAAGTAAACTTTCCAGTTTACACAGGGCCTTCTGTGGAGGTACTGAAAGACTTGCTGCTGAACTCTAGTGAGACAGGAATGCATAGCTTTGAAGGCTCAAGTCCAACTCTCATTCAAGCTAGTGACAAAAATCTCCTAGACACGTGGGTAAAAAATCGGTGTATAAAATCTGTATAGATATCCTATAGACGCGGTGTTTAAAAATCATATAAAATCACTGTTGTGATTTTGTAGGAAAAAGTTATTTCCTTTCTACCACCCTCATTCTTTTTCTGTATTTAAATGATAAATCATTTAAATCATACTTTAAATGATATGATTTTCTATTATAAGGCAAAAAAACCCTATTAAGATATTTGTACGTCAGTAAAAGCATCTTGCTTGTTGTGGGAATCAGAAACAGGAATTAATAACTCAACTGAATGTAGAGAATATTGTAAAGTAAAACAACCACTCACTGTCTCCCTTCTTGCTGCCTAAGGGAAGTTTTGGATGTGCAAGTCCTGGGGTAGAAGACTACATAGAAATTACCTATATTATATTTTTAGGGAGAGAACTTTTTACAAAACCTAATGGAATTGGCCCCCTACCAGGTCTGAAGGTCTAATTGACATGTATTCCACCTCTGTGATACTGTCCTAGTTTAGGGCAAATCAGGAAGGAAAACTCCAAATGAGAAATGCCCCTTTCCACTAACTGCTCCGGGAAAGGGAAAAAAAAAAAAAAAAAAAAAAAAAAAAAAATTCCGTGGAGAGAAGTGGAAAAAGCTGTTTATTTAACAGAAATTGAGTAATATTAAATAATAAAACCTCTTGCTGTTCAATGGGATGGCAAATCTAGGAAGAAAAGTCCTTTTCATGTGGTGTAGCTCGGCTCACTCAGGTTCTTATCAGTCCCTCCGGCGCTGGAAAGTGCCGAGGCCCAGGCCCCGGTGGGCCACAGGCGTGAGCTCCCGGGGTTAGGCTGGGTGTTCAGTCCAGAGCAGGCTTGCACAGATCCAAGAAAAAGGGAAAAAACAAAGGTCCAAGGAACTCCTCTGCCTCAGCTAGCTAAAACTAACACACTGTGCGCTTCTTCTTCCCCCTCTCTTGCTCTCAAAGCCAGTCTTAAAGGTGCAGAACTTAATATATAACATAAACCAGACGATTGGGGATACCAGTATCATAAAGTCACCCCAGGACAGATACGAAGTAAGGAAGGTTTTGCAGGATTGACCTTACTGGTGTGACTAAAGTTCAGGCTCATTCTGAGCTCGGCAGCTGCCCAGTTTGTAGTTGCAGAATGATCCCAAACTTCACACACAGTACAGTCAATGCGATCTGAGATGTTCTAAGGATGCAGGGTTTCCTTTTGACAAAATGGGCACTTGAAAGGCTAGAGTTTTTTTCAGTTAACCAAGTAACTTGATTCAGGGCTGGGCTTTTTCTCTCTGAAATCTTTGGATAGTTCCGATAATTAAGTCAGGATGATCAGGATTGAGCACTTTGTGACCAGAAAGCTCAAGCTGTTGTATTAACTTAAATAAATGTGCTTCAGTCAAACACAGAGTCCAGATCTTTGGACTGGTTTACTAGGTAGTGTAACTAACTCCCACTGTAAAGACAGACACAGCATGTTTTGAAATCTCTGTTCTCTGTTTTTCTTCTAATGAATTAATTTTCAAGGCATCTTTGCCTGTCATTCCAATAAACCCAGCTGTTTTCTGCTCTGATCTTTACTTTTTTCTGAGTAAAGCCCCAATGGACTTTTAGAGAGTCATATGTCCTCAATTCAGTTGAGCCCATCCCATTTCAAAGTCAGCAATCTGCCAATTATATAGAGGCAAAGGAAAGAACATTTAGATTTTTGTAAGGACTGCTACATATCATATTTCTTTGTAGTACCAATATTATTATGAGGTACTTCAAAGCAGGTCATTAAATTAGTCCTGGAAGTGAAATTTCAACATTTGGGATCTTGGCCCACAGTGCATTAGTTTTGCAAAACTTACTACATTAGACAAAGGTGCTTGCAGTTTTCATTTAACTTACTAGATCATTACCAAAATAACAAGCCCCCCCCCAAAAAAAACCCAAAAAATCCCCACCAAAACCAACCCACAAAAAACAAAAACAAAAAATCCAAAACAAAAAAAAAAAAACAGAAAAAGAAAAAAACCAAAAATATCACAAACCAACCAAACAAGGAAAAAACCAAACCACAAGCCCAGAAGATTATGAAGGATAGATACTACTTCTTACAACTATCAAATCAAAATTATTCTTCACCAGTTTGACATTTTTTTCCTTGTGAACATTTTACCTATAGAAAATCCTTTCTTTCTGAAATCATTGTGTCATGTAAGCAGGTATTATTTCGAGGATGCTTATGGCTCTTACACAGATATATAATGCTTAATAAAATGGACTGTGCTCCTTACATACCTTAGAACAATTCTGTAACCTTTGTAGCCCATAAAAGTAAATAACACAGTGATATTACTACAACTCTGCAGTAATAACTGACTAATATAGACTGAAAGTCTTCTGTCTTATGAATACTAAATTATGATAAAATAATTTTTTTCAACTCTGCAGTTATTCCTGTTTCTATGGTGAAATTGTTGCCAACTTTCACAGGGAATTTGGTCTCTTCATTCACTAAGTGCCTCATAGAAGAAGTGGGAATTAAGAATGAAAGAGCATGACAAGTAGCAGCATTGCTAATATCAGTGCAAATTTTATATTGCAAGGACTGAGTGTGGATGGAAAGCCCCCTGAAAACTGAATGTCTGGTTCTACAATATCAAATGCTTTTCTGTCTGTTTTAGTCATTAAAGCAATATGTTCATTCACTACAGTTTTATTTGTCTTTAATTATTTAGTAAGATAACTCTACACCTTATATTTCAGGAGGTATTTTTAGTTTTGATATGCATTTTAATATAGTGCTGGACAAGACAGTAATTAAAACAGCTGTTGATGAAGCAGAGAATAAAAGTTTAACCAGTTAATGAGGAATTTAGTTTGGTGAATTACCTGATCCATTTGATTCTTAAGAATTTCTGTTACTGAGGTGGTGCTAATCTGAGCTGCTCTTTAGTCAATAGTTGTTTTATAAATTTTTTTAATATTGCAAGATGTTTTTTATTTGGCAATAAAAGTGAATAGAGCCAGAGGATGTATGAACTCTTGTGACTGTGGAGTCTAAAAGGAACAAGTAATTAATGACTCCAGTTAGGTCAGTGAAACTGTCAGGTGTAGTTGATTGGTAAATACAATTTTAAGAAAAACATAGAAGAGAAAAAGGGAGGCTGGAAGTACACAGGTACTCTCTCCTTTGGAGGGATGCTGAAAAAAGTTGTAGCAGGATAGTTCACAAAGTGTAGAGCTGACTTAAATTCACATCTGTGTGGGAAGAGACACTGACCACAATGAGAGCTGATTCCTCAGTGATGAACAGAGATCAGGTCTCCCCAATAAACTTCATCATGCTTTTGTTACAGTGGAAATAGAACATTGGCAGGGAAGCCTGGGCTTGTGTTTCTGTCAATGCCTTATCCCTCTTCATGAAAGCCCCTCCAGAGTGGCTGCTGGGAATATGAGTCAGGGAGCTGAAACTTGTCTGCTCTCAGGCATGTGTCTGCCTGCCCTTGCCTTAATGCATTGCTGCTCTTTTTCCCACTGCACTGCTTGGGCTGTGACCTGGAACTCTCCAGATGTGCGAGAGCCTGGCTCTGGTTGGTTCCTCACCCTGAGTTCCCACTCTCCTTGGTCCTTTCTCTGGCACAGGGTGTTCCTACTCCAGTGCTGCAGACTCATTTATGTGCAGGATATCATGGCTTGCTTGGGCAAAGCTCTGCCTGGGCCTTCTCCATCTCCTCAGTCAGCATGGGATCCATGTATGTGCTTCATGACAGAATATAGGCCTCTGTCCATAAAGTTAGGACTGAGCACATGGCACCCTCTTTTAAAGGTTCTGTTAGTGAACGGCTTGGGACCCAGTGCTACTGGGAGTCATCCCTCACTGCTTAGAATTTACAGCCAAAGCCCTCTCTTAAGTGCACACACTATGTCTTTTTTTTTTTTTTTTTTTTTTTTTTTTTTTTTTTTTTTTTTTGAGGTTTGCAAGCTATAATTTTTGACTTTGGAAGATGCCTGGGGCAGTAGCTCCCCCTGCTCTGAAAGAGATGAGTGATTTCAGTATTTATTTAGGATGTGGCAAACCTGGTTTCAAACTCCCTCCATGCCTGATGAAGCCATGCATCCCTCCAGCATCCAAGGCAGCCTTGTGTACATGTGAAGCTGCTGTGTGTCTGGTGGAGTGCTTCCATCCATCTCACTGCTTATTCAATAGTGGAGGTGAGGCCGGAGTGAGGAATGGAGAGCTTGAAGGTTGAAACTTCTGTCATGGAAAGCATCTTTGAGTCCCTTTGGTTGGACTTAATGACCTTGGAGGTCTGTCCCAAATGTAATGATTTTCTATTTCTATAATTTGGAGGATGGCTTTTATCTGAAGCATGTGGCTTGTCAGAAACAGATTAGGCATCCCTGCAGGCAGAGCTCTGGGTGTTTAAGAAACTTCAACATAGAAATCTGGGTCTTCTGCAGAGGTCATGGATCTCTTGGAATGCTCATCAGCTTGTTTAGCTGATACTTAGTTTCAAAGATCCCATTTTGGGCCCTAACTCCTTAAACACCACAGCCCCTCTTTGGGTGGCTACCACTGTGGAGGGTGTTTGTAGAGGTCCAAAATCTCCACAGGAGAAAAGATCTGGACAGCTTCCATCTTTCAGCAGCATCAGAGTGTTTTGAAGGGCTTCTGCAAAGGAAAAGGGAGACTCTGAATCTCTGCCTCGTTTAACCTAGTTATTGCTGTCAAGTGCCTTGCCCAGTCTGTGGGTGAGACTGAGAAATGACTGCAAGCCCTCTGGTCACAGCTTTGTCTGAATCAGACTGAAGGAACTGCCACAGCTTGGAGGACACTTCCAGCAGGTAGAACTGAGCTTGTACCTGCTCTGCTCACTGGGACTCTGCTGGCTGCTGAGCTGGAAGCAGTACTGTTATTTTGGCTTCAGCTAGGTGATCCCATCTCAGCAGATGAAATGCAGGTTCCCCCAAACGCTTCCCCTTCATTTCCTTCTACGACATTTGCTATCAATGGATGAAGATGCTCTTGTGAACCATGTCCTGGCAGATGTCCTTGTAGATCAGATCATTATCTGTTACAGCAAATTTGTCACTCTGTGCTACAACTCACCTCTGTTCACTAAGCATTATACCTTGCTGGGACCATGAGACCTGTTTTCACAGAGCTCTGCTAGAACTGGTTGGTCTCCAAGTGGAGCTTTAAAGCATAAGTTTGACCTGTGTGCATGGAAATGTGGGCATCTACCTGCACAACCTGTCCACATCTGGACCTGCAGTAGCTGGATATTCACACAATATGAAAATGGAAAAGAAATGCCTGAAAAGTTTTTCCAAGTCCCTGCTTCTGAGTTCTCTGGTATTTTCTGGTATTGCTGGTTGCCAATGTAGCCAGAATACACTGACCAAGTCATCTTGGGGAGTGAGGGAGAGGAGATTGTAGAAGAAGAGGTAATTATTTGAGAGATATAGGTAAGGTTTTATGCTCATCTTTGTGAAGTCATTTTCTAGTTAGAGGTAAGAGTTTGAATACCTAATTTTCAAAAAAAACCCTTTGTGTCTGTAATAGCTGTTATTACAGATTTTCTCTTCAGTCTGTAACTGTTGTGTTTCTTTCTCAAGTACTAGTAGATATTGTCTCCTCTTCCTGAGCTTGTCAGAAGTTCCTTGTCATATTTGTATCAGGAATACCACTGTTAAGTGAGAAATTTCCAAACTCTTGTTTTTGCTGTGCAACTGTTCAGTGCAGTGTATGAACAATAGAACAGTTCCTGTGCAAGAACTTGACCTTACACAGAGCTCTAAGTACTGTAACCTCTTCAAATTAAGTTTGGTAATCCTTGCTTTATTCAATTCTACAGAGTCAGTCAAACACCAGCAGCTTTAGACAGGTAGATTTGTCTAAAAGCACATTGTAAGTATAATTTGGATAATAATTGCAATTTGTAATGCAACTGACTCCATGAATATTAGGAGAAATCTCTTGGCAATGGAAGGCTGCATCAGAGAGCGTAAAATAATCTCAACAGGGTTTTTCATGGAAACTGTTGTTTGAACTGTTTAAAGTGATCAGCTACAATGTTATGGAAAGTAGTGCTAGGGTGGAGTGGTCAATATAAATATTTAGCAGCATGTGGAAAGATATGCCTTATTTTCACTATTATTCACTAAAAATAAAACAGTGAAGCCAAGGACAAGGGCGATCAGAGCAGAAGGGAAATGTCATGGTTTCTTTTCCCAGAATAATGAAGCTTTAATGATTAGGAGTTCATTCTAATCATATTTTTCATAAGCATACAAAAGATGTAGTACAAAATAGTTCAATGCTGTCTAAACCAGAGTTTAAATGCAAGTGAGGAAACCCTATCACATTTTGCCTTGATTAGGTACACTGCTGTGTCCAGATTCACAGCATAGCACAAGCTCGTGGAGGTGCATCAGAGACCTGCAAGGGCAGCTTCTTTCTTTTGTACCACACCTACAACACAAAGAAGCTGGGACATAGTTTGAAGAGCTGATCCAGGATGTTTAAAAATACTACATATCTAATGACTAAGATAACCCTATGCAAAGACGTTTTGAAAGAATCTATCCTATGCTTAATCACTAAAACGTTCTTTCTGCTTGCCCCTAGCAAGATTCATGATTATAAAGAAAAGTTAGGGATTTTCCCACAGGAAGGCTGTCTGTCTGAGGTTTGGAGATTCTGCTTCGTATAGCATTATATAGCAGAAGATCAGAGTAAGAGGCTTTGTATACTTTTCTAAGGATCAAGTGAAACCCACCCAAGCTGCAAGGCTGTTGTGGACTTTAGTGTGCTTTTCCTGCTTTTTAATACTAAGTAACTCTCTAACTGTTTCTTCTTTCAGCTAGCTTGTGTGCTCTTATGTAAAGATGTTTGCTTTGTAAAAAATACTTACAGTGTTTCTATCGTATGCCATTGCTATGACACTATTAATTCTTTGTCATGATATGCTAGACTGCAAGTTTACTCAAATGTGCAGACTAACATTATGTATTTTAAATATAACTACACAATCAAATACATTCTGGTTTTTTTATGTCTCGAGATATAGAGACAGACTTACTACTCTCACTTTCATACTTCTTAATTTCACTGGTATGAATACAATTTGATGGGTATAAACCAGAATTTGACCCTGAAGTATTCTATAGCTATTTGATGCAGTCATTTTTGTAAGAATGTATAATGTAAAACAAATATTCACAGAGACTTTAATTTCATTAAGTATGTCAGAGTGCTGTTTTCCTCAAAAGCAGCATTTGTCTGCCTCTGTCTGCAACAGGCAGAAATCATGCTTGAGCTCCCTATGGCAGCAACAACAGCAGCAGCAGCAGTAGCAGAATATGTCTTGTATCTGTGAGTCCCAAAACAGGTAGGGAAACAGTAAGGAAGTCACTGAAAGACAGCAGCCTCACACTGACATGGCCAGTTAGTGTTACACTTCATACCTCCTCAGCAAACTGCTGCCATCTGCGTGGGCACTGAGGCCTGGCATAAGCAATTGCTCCTAACAAGAGCAGCGGAGGACTGACTAGCCACCATTGGCTGAATTACAAACAGGAGTCTTGCACAACACCTCACTGGAAATAGGACCTACTGGATGTTTCTGAGGAGGAGATAACTGAACACAAGCCTATGCTGCACCAAATCTCTTGCAAAATTGAAAATAGCATTTATTTTTTTTCTTTTTGAAAATATCTGTGAAAGTAGAGGACATTTGCATTCTTAGCAGACTCAGATACTGTGCCTATGTTTCTGCATGCTGAAGTTCTAGTAAAAACCCACACTTTACTTAATAGTCCTTTTACTTTAAAGGAAAATAATACAGTTCTACAGTACTGTGTGTAAAATAAATAGTAAATTACAAAATGTCTGTTGTAAAAATCCAACACACTTTTAGAGGGAAACTAAATTTACCTCAATAAACACAATAGATCCTAAAATATTCTCACAGAAGAAAGTGAAAGCTCTTCCACCACAAAAAAAAAAAAAGGCCCAAATAATCCTAGAATCATAGAATGCTTTAGTTTGAAAGGGACCTTAGAAATCATCTGGTTCCAACCCTCCTACCAGGGACAGGGACACATCCCACTAAATGCCCCGTCCAATCTGGTCTTTAGTATTGTCAGGGATGAGGCACCCACAATTTTTCTAGGCAACCTCTTCCAGTGCCTTGCCACCCTTGCAGTAAAGAATTTCTCCCAAATATCTAACTTAGTTTTTTCTTCTTTCACATTGAAGCCTTTTTTCCTTGCCCTATCACTACAATTTCTGACAGAGTGCCTCTCTATCTTCCCTGTAGGCTCCTTCAGATACTGGCAGGTTGCTATGAGGTCTCCACACAAAATTCTCTTCTGCAGGCTGAACAGCTCCATATTTTTCAGCCTGTCTTCATAGGGGAGATGCATTGTTGCTCTTACCAATGACATTGGCCCTCCTCTCCTGGCCCTCTGGACTTGCTCCAACAATTCCATGTCTTATGCTGGGGACCCCAGAACTAGACACAATGCTCCAGGAGGGGTCTCACCAGAGCAGAGCAGAGCAGAGCAGAGCAGAGCAGAGCAGAGCAGAGCAGAGCAGAGCAGAGCAGAGCAGAGCAGAGCAGAGCAGCAGAATCCCCTCCCTCAATCTGCTGGCCAATGCTGCTTTGGATGCAGCCCAGGATATCCTTGGCTTTCTGGGCTGTGATCACTCACTGTGGGCTCATGGTGAGTTTTTCATCAGCCACCACCCCCAGGTCCTTCCCCACAGGGCTGCTCTCAATCACTTCTCTGCCCAGCCTGTGGGTGTGGCTGGGATTGCTGCAATGCAGGTGTAGGACCTTGCACTCAGCCTTGCTGAACTCCCTGAGGTTTGCATGGTCCCACCTCTCAAGCCAGTCCAGGTCCCTGGGGGTGCCATCCCTTCCCTCCTGTGTCAACTGCCCCACTCAGCTCAGTGTCATCAGCAAACTTGCTGAGGGTGCCCTTGATCCCACTGTCCACATCACTGACAAAGGTGTGGGACAGCATCAGCCCCAGGACTGACCCCTGAGGGACACCACTCATCACTGGTCTCCATGTGGACAATGAGCTGCTGACCACAACTCTGTGCGTCCATGCAGCCAGTTCTTTATCCACTGAGTGGACCATCCATCAAATACACATCTCTCCAATATAGAGACAAGGATGGCAAGTGAGACTGTGTAGAATGATTTGCACTGCTCCAAGTAGATGATGTGAGTTGCTCTGTCTCTGTCCAACAAATCTGTTGCCCCATCATAGAAGATCACCAAATCTATCAGGCATGGTTTGCCCTTAGTAAATGAACACTGGCTGTTCCAAATCACCTCTTTTTTTCCTATATGTCTTAGCATAGTTTCCAGGAGAATCTCCTCCATGATCTTTCCTGGCACAGAAGTGGGACTAACTGGGTCTTTCACTTTCTCTTTTCTAAAAATGGATAATCTAATCTTTGTAAAGTCTAAAAATCTAAAATTTTCTCATTTCTAAAAATTGTATTTCCCTTTTTCCAGTCATTAGGAACTTAACCTGACTGCCAGGATTTTTCAAAAATGGTGGAGAATGTCTTGATAACTTCATCTGCTGGTTTTCTCAAGACCCATGGATGAATCTCATTGGACTTGGCCACATTCAGTCTCCTTAGATGGTCTTGAACCCGATCCTCTCTTACAGTGCCTGAAGGGTCTTTGTTCCATGTGCTTCCATTTCCTTTTCTCAAGTTGAGTAATGTGGCTGAAGCACTTGCCATTGAATACTGAAGCACAGAAGACATTGAGAACCTCAGGTTTCTACTCATGCAGAGTAGCCCTGCCTCTCATTTCTTTCCACCATGGGCACACATTAATTCGATTCTATTGTTTGCAAGATACCTAAGAAGCCCTTCCTGTGGTCATACCTGGCAAGACTCAATTCTATTTGGACTTTAGCTTTCCTAACCTTATCCCTATCTTCCTATACAATTTCCCTTTGTTCCTCCCAGGCCATCTATTGTGTTTCCACATTTTGGAAGTTCTCTTTTTTTTCCCTCTGAGTTTGCTCAACAGCTTCCTCTCCATCCATGAAGGCATCCTGGCATTTTTGTCTGATTTTCTCCTTGTCAGGATATATTGTTCCTCAACTTGAAGGAGGTCCTTAAAGATTAGCCAACATTCTTCGACCCCTTGGCCCTTCAGGGCTCTGTCCTCTGGAACTCTACCAATTAGGTCCTTAAAGAAGTCAAAGTCTGCTCTCCTGAAGCTCAGGGCTCTTAGCTTGCTGCATGATTTCTTCACTGCCATGAGGATCTTGGACCCAACCACATGGTGGTCATTGCAGCCAAGTCTCTATTGGAGCATCACCTTCCCCCAAAAGCTCCCTCCTGTTGCTGAGCACAAGATCCAAAATCACACCTCTCCTTGTTGGCTCCTCTATCACTCCTATGGGGAAGTTGTCATTGACACACTCCAGGAACCTCCTAGATTGCTCATGCCCTTCTGGGTTGTCCCTCCAACAGATATTGGGCTTGTTGAAAACCCCCATGAGGACCAGGGGTTTGGAAGTGTGAGACTGCTTCCACCTGCCTATAGAGGCTTTCATCCACACCATCCTCCTGACTGGGTGGCCTGTAGCAGAACCTCCACTACAACATCCTCTGTCTGCATATTTCCTTTAATGTTGACCTACAAGCTCCTGGCTGACTCCTCATCCACTGCAGGCAGAGTTCCATATTCTCCCAGCCAGTTCACTGACATAGAGGGTTATGCCCCCTCCTTGTCTATGTCCCCCCTAGTCTGTCTTTCCTAAAAGGTCTACAGCCTTTTATGACAATACATATAGGAGCCATCCCCCCATGTCTCCTTGATGCCAGTGGCATCATATCCATGCAGACATGTGCAGATCTCTAATTCTTCTTGTTCCCTATAGTATGAGTGTTTGTATAGAGGCATCTGAGCAATCTGTATGATGCTGGCACACCATCTGAAGCAGCTGAAATACCTTTGAACTGCTTCTGACATCCATTGCGGGTCATGGCATCTCACTGGTAAAATTGGGCTGGATAAGTGTCCCTGTGCCACAACAAATGTAGTTTAAGGTCCCCTTCATCAGCCTGGAAATTCTGTGACAAAAGATGCTTTTCCCTTTCTTTGTCATGTGGACAAAGGCCCCAGTAGACTAGGTTTCCCAGAACAAGTCCTATGATCTAAGTAACCAAAACCCTGACAACAGCACTACCCCTCTAACTATTTCTTTATCTGCCAGATTTGGCTAGCCACAATGTTGGATAAGTCAAAGACAAAGAATAAAGTATCTATTTATCACTTGAGCTACTCCAGTTTCTCAGACAGCAGATATAAAAGCAAATAATAAGTAGCATTTTTTCAGGCAACATATAATTATTAACTCTGCAGTGCTCGCTGTCACAAATTTTAATGGGTACTGAAGGGTGAAATAGATTTCCTAAGGAATAAAATCAATGTTGGTCTCTAGAAGGCTCTATCAGGCATGGGTCAGTCTGTATGCATCTTGTTTTCTTATGCTTTTGCTAGAGACAGGATACAAGTATCTTGTCAGATGTGATGCTGCAGTTTTTGATCAGGACTCAGTCTTGTCTCATTGAATGGCACAGAATTTCATAGTACTGACTTCCCTTTCAGGATGATTGAGTCTTTGCAATTTCTAGCCTTTGTCCTCCTTATAAAAACAAAGTTTTGACTCATTTGTTGAGAAGTGAATACTTGACATCCCCTGCTTTTCTTTCACTGGTTGTGATGGTTCTTGACACCTCCTCAAAGGTAGAAGTCTTGGAAGACTGAGGTCTCCCTTTTTTCACCCCATATAATACCAGTTTGTTTGTACCCAATAAACTGTACAAGTGTTAGCAGATATTAAACCTTCTGTTTGAAACTAAATTTAATATTTTTCTGTAGTAAAATGTCTAAATATTTTCAATTGATTTGTAATGTTGCAACACTTTAAACAACCACCTTAATAATTATTTGAATATTTTTAA
Source organism: Parus major (assembly GCF_001522545.3). Taxonomy (NCBI): domain Eukaryota; kingdom Metazoa; phylum Chordata; class Aves; order Passeriformes; family Paridae; genus Parus; species Parus major. Next base: position 14,951,858 of record NC_031799.1, read on the forward strand.
ATGGATTTATCTATATTTATATCACCTGTATGAAGTACCATTCTCATCTACTATCCTTGAAGTTGTAGTTTGAATTCTCCATGTCAAAAAGAATTCAGCATTGAAAATTTGCTATAACCTTTCCTTTTGCTAACTCTGAACAACTTTACTACCTCTATTTCTAGTATTTGATAAAAGCTGTTGGTAACATTATTATGCTAACTTCCCCCTTTGATTTTTATTTCCATTGAAATGTTACTGGATTTTCTAGAAGCAATTATTGTACGATCAGTTGCTTTTACTTCAAGTCACATCATATATTAACAGTTTCATGCAGCTCTTTCAAACTACAAAGCCTTGTCTACCTTGTATGTATTTTTCAAGTCCTACATTGTATATAATTTATTAATGACTCTGCTCTTTGTATGCACAGAATGTACCCTCAGTGAAGGTCATTCCTAAGGAAACCGTATTTCAGAAACCTTGATAAGGGCAACGCCTCCTTCTTATCATTCAGGATTTTGTCCAAATATATTAACTTAGGCATGAACTGAATTGGCATAGCCTGATAGGATTCTGAAAATAGAAAGTTTGGGATAGGTTTTGTCACAAAAAATAATAAAAATAAAAATAAAAAATAAAAAATACTCTATTGCTCCAAGACAAGTAAATCATAAATGATTTGATTAAAAATAATTCCTAAAAGAGTGATACCCAAGATGTGGGATCTGATCTCTTGGCCATCATGGTATACTACCTCCAGCCTGGAATTTTTCTGTGCTAATTACAAAAATATGTTCTCATGTACTTCAACAATAAAACATTAGGGCAAATGACATTTTCAAATGAAAACTGCATTTCCACTCCTATTCCCACTGGAGAAAAAAGAAAACCTATATAATTACGACATTTAGAACTCAGCTACTAAAATATTTACAAGAGGCCATTATCAATACAAACCAACAGACTCTTTACAGAGGTACTAAAAACAGTTCAGTGGTATTCATGTGAGTTTTAATTTTTTTCTATTGAACTCAGCCTTTTGGATAAATCGCTTTATAATAGCCAGGATATTGTCATTTTCTTCTCATCCTGGTGTTGCTCCTGGTAGAGGTGGATGTGGTCTCCATGTACATAAGGAAAGTAGGCAGAAGTGCACACGTGTCCTAATGTTGTGAAAATGGGAGGGCAACTGACCCGGAAACTGAGACAGAATTCCTTAGGTCTTCCCTTTCTATATTAGCTTTTGAACAAAATTTGTCTATGTACCCTGTTTCAGTACTTGCATTATTCTCTCCATTACTTTGCAATCACTGGTCAGCCTTTTAAAGAAGCATTTCTTTTGTAGCAACACCAAAGCAGTAGAGAAAAGGGATTATAGCATACTCATCACTCTTGGAGTACAACATTTTACCTAATAAAATGTCTCTATAGCAGACAATTTCTTCTAGCCCAATGTCATATAATGTCTCTATATGGTTTTTTAAAGCTATTCCTCTTGTTTCAAAAAAACCCATTATCCTCTTTTTGGTCTTTTGAGTTTTGACACATCTGGAATAACTTTATAGTTACCTGGAGAAAACATAAAATATTAAAATCTAACAGTTTAAGTACTGTATTTTAACTATTATTAAATTTATATAAAAAAATAACTTCTCCAATGAAATTGTTTCCTTTTCTCTTCTTCTGTTTTATTAAAACTTCTAAGACAATACGATTACAGAACTTATATGCCACTGACATAACTTGACTAATTATCACAGGCTTTCTACCTTTTAATTCAATTATAATAAAAAAATAAAACTGTAGACTAATATGTACCCCTTCTCCTAGAGCTGCAGTCACTAACAGGAGCCACCTAAATACATACTGGAGAATGGGACTGCTCCAGCATCTGACTCAAAGATACAGAATAAACAAATGGTAGAAATGCTATCTCCATAAATTCTTTTATTTCTTCTTCATTGCTCAATATTTTATTTTCAAGTCCTCTCATAATCAAAATCTTTAATGAAACTGGAGTTTATGATTTTTCCTGTCCTCTGCTGAGAAGAAAATTATTTCTGAATCACTCTTGGAAAGAAATTACACATTTCTTAGAAAATACAGAAAGAATGCCATGACAAGGCATGATTTAAATTGGTTTTAAAGAAAAATACAAAGAGAATGTCTATGCTGTTTTTTTGATTTAAATGTATGAAGGTGTTCGTGATTCTTACACATTTTGAATGTCATTGAGATTTGTTTATTCTGTACTTTCCAAAAAGACCCAAGTACATCTTTGTGCCTACTTATGGTAAAATACCACTAGCTCCATCCATTCACAATCAAGGCCTAGATGAATAAAACAGTGGGAAGAGTAATTATATCACAGGAGCCACACTTTATTAATCAGTAATATTTATGATTCTAAGTCAGTGCTGCAAATTTTTATCTACCCACTTGCCCGGTGCAGTTTGTTTTTTTGAGTTTTTTTTTTGACAACGTTATAAAACACAACTAGACTTTTTTATTAGCATTAATCACAATGGTAAAGGGCAGTCAGGTACAGTAAATTTTAGTGACAGCTATGTGAAGCAGGGTTAAGATGAGCACTATTCAAATATTATTTGCAAAATAATTTTCTCAATTATTTTTCTCTCTGTTATCATAGGTACATTATTTGTGTAGGTATTGTCTGATTCTCCTAGAGAGATGATTGACTTATGTTCTGCTTAACTATTTTTGTTATTTTTCTTATAAAATAGACTGATTATTCAGTATTAATTTTTTGTTGTTACTTAGTATGAAAATCAGAATCTATGATGTGCTACAGAATATCAGAAATTTCATACTAAATTTCACTTAGTATGAAAATCGAATCTATGATGTGCTACAGAGATGTGGGTGAAAGGACATGGTGCTTTCTTTGTATGATACCAGTGAAGCAGTTTTACATGACTGCAGTAAATGCTAGCGAAATTCAGGAGCATCTTACCAGCTGTGCCACAGCCTGAAAGGGAGACAGCTTAATCTTTCTGGCTTTCCAGAAAGTAGCTGCTTGGTTCCTCTCATGTTCTGCCAAATACAATGGAGAGACAGACTTTTGGCCTTTTTTTTTTTTCAGATAAATGGTTTATCCTACATTTAATGATGTAAGTTGGGCTGCACTGGTCAGTTTCTAGGTCCTGGCCTGGTTCCTTTGACATGGTACCTCAGCATAAACCTAGGGGGTCTTCTCTTGTCAGTTTTAACTGACTTGCCTTGACTCCTTTCCTGGATGATTTTGATAAGATATGCAATGTTTTGGTGGCTAATGCATAGTGAGAGACAAAGCTTGTTGCTGGAGACCTGTGAAAATTATGCAACCACAGCATTACTAGAGGCAACTCTTTTCTGACTTTTAACTTTTTAAGAATATGATCCAAATATGGGTTTGAGCATAATAATTTTCAGATGTCTCACTGATGTGTATTTCTATTCCTAATTTTGGATTCTGTTCTTACATCTTTCTGATTTTTCAGTACTAGGCTGAGGAGGTAGAGTCAGTGAGTTATCAAAAAGTGGTACTGGAATCAGTTGATTAAACTATTATAAGAATGCTTGTCAGTGAATCAAAATATGCAATGGAAATAATTTCTGCAGTGAACAAAAGCTTTAATACAAGTTAGCAAGGGTTACCTGGATTTGAATTTTTGATGTAAAAGAAATCCCTTCTTTACTGCCAGATTAGTTCTCCTTGCACTTCCCCTTTCTTCCGTGGTCTGCAGCATGCTCATGAGTGAGGTCTCAGTGTGCTCTCTCTCTGGTGTCTGGGCAGCTCCTGTAGGAGCACTCAAAGCTGTGTGCTCGCCCTCCTGGGTGACAGGCAGCTGCACTGCCCATGGCGTGACTGAATCTGTCAGCGCTGCTCATGTGGTTATGTAACGCAAGCAACACAGCAAGAGCCCCTGCTTCCTTCACGTGTGTCCTTCACATCAGATGAGCTGATCCTAGACAGACAGGTTGGACAGCAACGTTCCAGTCAGCAATTTGCTTTTCTACTTATATTTCTCCCTTCCCTTCAATATGCCTGTACCTCAGCCACTTATGATACAATTTATTAGCACTCTGGCAAATTGTTGGTCTGAATTAATATTGTTGAATTTAAATTCTTCTATAGACACTGATGGAATTTACTGCAAAGTTTGTCCCGTGTGTTTCAAATGAGGGATACATATTGTAAGTCATGTTAAAATCACTTTTACTTAAATAAATCTTCCAGACCCAGAACCTTCATTATTGTTTTATTACACTTCCTAACTTCTACAGAAACAGAAATGCACAGATAAGTGAAAAAATCCTCTAAGATAGAAAAAGTGAGACATTGACTTTTAAAATTGCAGGAATTAAAAAAGAGGGATATAAAGCAGCTCTGATCACAGCCTGAGACTACAGGTGATGTACTGCTGGAGGGAAGACAAATGCTTCAACAAGCAGAAAAATTATAAGGTCTTTAAGAAGAGAATCTCACCTTCCAGAATCTTGCCCTCATTTTTCAGTGTCTGTTACTCTAGTTTTACTGTACTTTATAGCAGTTGCAAGAGGCTGAAGATGAATTCAGTATGAAAAGAAGTTTTACATTTGAGTGCAGTAGATCATGATCCTATTTAAAGCTCCATTGCTTACCAGCCACAATACAGTGACTGTTTGAAAGTTAGATGCTCGTGGTTAGTCTACAATTGGATTTTTCACATCTGCTCCATGTCACAAAGTCATTCTACCTCTGGTTACACCTGAGTATCCCCATTGAAATCACTGTGACAGTCACATGTGTGTAATTGAGAGTAGAATTTGGCCCCCTGTGTTGAAGTTGCTCCTTTGAAAGCTGTTCCACCTTCTTTGGCTTAATCCTACCCCATTAGGGGAATGTAATCCCACTCTTGTATAAGTGTAATGTGACTCGAGTTTCAGCCTGATAACTGGAGGGGGGAACCCAGAGGCAGTGTAGCTTAAATTCAAAGCCTCATTATATGTTTCTCCTGTGGAAATTACATGAACAGTTGAGTCAGATAAAGAGCACGTTCTCATTTTTCTTGCACATAACCTTCTCATGCTCTTTAAATGCAGAAGAGGGACTGAATATCAATACACATTTCCTTTCTATGTACTTTAAATAGTTTTTTTTTAATTTTAGAAAGTAAGAATAATTTTAGGGAAAAGATAAGATCTTCAAAAATAGAACAAGAATACTGAAAAAGAAAAAAATAAATAATTCAGAAGTCATTAATTAAAAGGCTGGAAGGGACCTCTGGGAACCTGGTTCAACCTTCTACTGAGCGCAAATCTTTAGATAAAGATTTCCAGGTCTTTGTTAACCCATGCATTCAATACTTCATGCATGGGGCTTTCCACCACCTCTTTGGGCAATGGTCAGTTGTTCTCACAGTGAGGAATATTTTTCTTATATCCAAAGAGAATTTCTTATGAAGCAAGTTTGTTCTCTTTGTGTTGTTGTCAAGCTCCCTTGTAAAGAGAGTACCTTCACCTTCTTCATAAGTATACTCACGGTATTGGTAGAGTGTGATTAAGTTACACCTGAACCTCCTAGACTGAATAAATTAAATTCCATCAATATTTCTTTTTATGTGAAGTTCTACAGTTGTAACCATTTTGGTGGCCTTCCATTGGACCTTCTCAATTTTTTGACACTTCTCTTGAACTTGGGGATGAAAGCTGAACATTTTTTCCAGGTGTGGCCTAAAAAGCACTGAGAGTAGAAAAATAATATTCTCTTGCTGATGCACCATGGGATGCTGCTGGCATTTACGGCTGCCAAGCCCACAGTTCTCCAGGGCAATTTGCTGTATCACAGCTATTAGATGGCAGAACAAGTTTCAAGTCCTGTGTTCTCTGCTTTTGAAAAAATAAAAATGAAACTTATAAGCTGTGTTTGCCATAACAGCCATAATACCAGGTTTTAATTCATTGAGATTTACACCTAATTAGGTGTTTGTTTCTGGCAGAGAAAATGAATTCCTTTTGCTCAACCCTGCCTAAACTAAGATTATTGAAAAAGATAAAGAATACTGAAAATAACTTGAAAGAGATTTAACTTTCATGTGATATAGATGCCCAAGTCATTTCTGTATGAAGGATGACCAGAATTAAAAAAGGATGCATGTATATGAGTTCAAACTGACTGCTTCAGGCCATGCAAATATAGCGGAATCTGCATCATGATGGATGGGTTTTCTTATGCACCTGTTTTTTTGCAACTGAAAATTAAATCCTTGTATTTATTTTTGTATAAAAATTGTTTGCAAGCAAATAATTTGATAGAATATTTAAGGCAAAATACACCTGGGCTGATGCCTGGCAAATCTTCAAGTGGTAGTGAACCCATAATTAGAGTAGAATACATGAATGAATAGGTACAGCATAAAAGTATGAATATGCACAGGACTGCAAAAGGTTTTAAATATACCTTTCTGATGAGAGAGCATGATGGAGAACAGATCTCACATGGTTCAGGGGCAGAAATTCAGATCTCACCTGCCTTCTTTCCACTTGCTTTTCCCAGTTTTGTAAGCTTTCCCTTACAAAGAAGCATTTATTTGGTGAATCAGAGGTGGTTGGGCATTATGCCAATTATTTAATTTGTTTATCATCCATTTACTACAGAAATTGCCCTTACCTGCTGAGTCTCACCAAACTGCTAAGGCTTGGGGGAGCACTTCTAGTCCCTTTTTTGTCTTTTTTTTTCTTTTACTAAATCTCCTTCTGTTAATTTCTGGACAAGATGAGAGTTGAGAATTGGGGAATCTCAGTTATACTTTTGTCATGTTTTTTTCTTCCTGAGTCTAAGGTAAAATAAAGAAAAATAAATATATTTGGGAGAGAAGCTAATTAAACAACCATTCCTTTTAGAAAAAATATGCCCAGATTATTTGCTGGTTTCAGTGTTGGTGGTGCTGGTAAGTGGTTAGGGTTTGGGTTTTATGGGTTTATATTTTTTTTAGATTTTAGCTTTATTAGATTAGGGATTTATTTTCTTTACCCTTTTTTTAAAATATTTATTTAGTTGCACAAAATACCATAAAGAACTTGTGTAAAGATGAGATCATAACAGGTTTTCATAGCAAAAGAATCAAGCTGTGAAAGAAAAGCAAATTCTGTATTTGCACAGATTTGGAGGTATTTCTTCCTTTGATTTCTTTGGTTTCTCTTTTCTCTTTTTTTTCCCCACTAAGACCTTTATGTCTATTTTACTTGTTTAATTATTTTTTATTTTTTAGGGAGGAATATATATATAAATATCTGGGAAATTTTCTCAGAACGTTACATTAAACCCTTGCAAAAGGCCAAAACCAGCCTGGTCTTGTAATGTTTCTGTACTTAAAATGGAATTTCACTCACAGCTTTAGCAGCTGTGTGTGAGGGACAGTACCTCAGTGGTGGCATAAGCAGAGTCTGCAAAATGACCTGAGCTCTGGACTGAAGAATCCACTTTTTCTATTAGATTTACCTTCAATCTCTGCATAACAGAATGTTCTAACTTTATGTTAAAAACTAGAACGTGTACTGCTGCTTGATTATCAAAGGACTATCAGCCCATTTAAATATGTTGTCTGTTTAAAATGCCGTCAGTTAGAGCCATAAGGTGCAGCACTTAAATTAATAGAAGTTTTAGGAACTTCAGGGGTGGACTTACAGTGATCTTACAGCAATATCATGTCTGGCAAGATTCAAAGTTTTTTCTTAAACCACAACTGCTTTATACTATTTCTCTAGAGTGTTTATTCTTCAGCCAGTCAGTCAGTTTACAAATTGTCCTAAAAGCTGTTAGCTTCCTGTGCTGGTAGGAAAAAGCCCAACAAAACAAAATATGTAACATGAACATTGCCTGATGATTTAGAAACTAGAAGATGAACAGAAATAAACTAACCGTATTAGCAGTGATTTTTAAAGGTAAGTAATAGCTTGCAACATTTAGATTTCACTTTGTTCACCAAAGAGTTTCTATTAGCAAGTATTATGTGTAGTTAAAAAACCTGTTTGTTTTATTTTTTTCCAAATGTAGTGGAACTGACAGACTCTTTTGCAAGACTTTGTCTTTGGGAATCTTACACATTCCAGGGAAAACCACAGGACCAGAAAGCACAGAGTAAAAGACAGCTGTATGTAACTTTAAAAGTCGAATGAGGTCAGGAAACATCACAAGAGAGATGAAAATAAAGAATTTTGCCACTGGCTCTCAAGAAGGGCTGATTTTTTCCTTCAGAAACGCAAACAGCCTTCTGTCTTCTGATTGCTCTACTGTATCACTAGGCAGGAGACAATCCTTAGGGCATTCATTGTCTCCTACTGTTCAAATACATGTTCTGAACAGTAGGAAACTCACTCATTTCCCATGCACACTTTATGGTAAAAAGAAGATTTTGCTTCTTTTTTGTATTCTCCCTCCCATAATTTCCTTTCATTTGAAAAATGCCTAAGCAAATGTTGGCAAAGGGATGTTAGTTTTTGTAGTGCAGACAAAAAGAGAGTAGTTTAGATGGAAATCATTATAGCTCTTCAGCTCACTTCCTTCCTGTTATGAAACATGGAGATGGAAAAAAATCTTCAGCTATAATGGAACACAAAGGAATCAAAGGAGATAGAGAGGTGTGCGCAAAATATCAGCATGCCCAATACTTTTCTTGCCAAATTATCATCTATATTATGTATGAATTATCAGCCCAGCAAGTGAAATTAACCAACCATTACTGTCTCATGATATCTGAATTTTAAAACAATGGAAGGTTAGACTAATTTAGAGGAAAATGTGGGATTTTACACTAAATGATTATTCCTTGTTTATGGTATAAATCCAGGGTTCTATAACTGCTGTTCTTCTTAAGTCAACACCCACACTAGTAATAATAGTAATAAACAGAAATAACTAGCCACTTTTTTAAAAACAATGGCGATAACTTGATTGGTGTCTGTCCTTTTTCATCGTTGTATTGTCTCACCAGAAACACATCTATTCTGTGATAATAATGGGGGATACCTGTGTTTGGTTATGTGATGGATGTAACTCCAGTCATTTGACAAAAGAAGGATAAGTAAATAATTTGGAATAAAACCAACGGAGGGTGAACATGCAGGACATGCTGTGAAAGAAGGCAAAAAGGGGACAACCACAGTCTGGATAAACTGGCTGGATTCAGTGCAGAAGTTCATTGCCTTGCTATTGTTTTTTTGAGATTCAGTTTCCTTCTTGAAATATGTAGATTCAGGTGCAATTTAGATATATATATATATATAGATATAGATATATAGATATATATATATACATATATACACATTTCTATATTTAGATAAACTTATATTTTTCTTATACTAAAAAAAAAAAAGGAAAGCTTTTGGGGCATGCTCATGTTTTTATTTCTAATCCTGTTCTTCTTTTACTTCCATGATTTTGTGAGTCTCTTTTATTTTTTTAAATACCTCAGTGTCAAAAAAAAAGAATTTATTTTTCAACTCAGAAGTTAATCCCAGGCCACTCTAGGCACAAAAATAGTGCACAGTTATTCATGAATTAGGGTGACATTAAAGTGTTATGGCTGTGCCTCAAGCACAGTACAAGCATACTCAAGTCAAGGAAAAGTCACATCTCTGAGCCACTGTCTCAGGCTATCTTCAGACTCAAGTAGGGATCATTTCCAACAAAGAAGGAATTGCCTCTGCAGTCAAAAGGGCTGGAGGTTGTTAGATTTTAGTGAGTGGAAAAGCTGGAAATGCCACTGAAATACATGATGTTAAGTTAGCTGCAGCATAGGCATAAATCACAGTTCTCCAAGGCATCAATACTTTTATGGAAGATAGTGAATTCAGCTGACTGAGTTTTTCATTCATACTGAAGTCTCTGGAGCCCAGACTAACATTTTTCTTATTGTTATGACACTTACACCATTTGCAGTAGAGGTAGGAAGCAATTAGGTCGACTTTAAAAGAATGCAAACCCGCAATTAATGATGTGCATATAGCTATGATGGGAACTTACAACTTCTGTGATTAACAAAAATGTTTCTAAGCCTGGAGCAATTTTCATCAAGCTGATCTCATTCAAACTAAATTAAGCAATCCTCAAAACAAGGCTCACAGCTGGATATGTCCATGGTTTAAGAACCAAACTCGAAGATTGAGGGGAAATTGAAATGTGCAACAAATGCTGGTTTATAATGATGTTTCAAGTTATTAGAAGAGGTCTGCTGTTGTCTCTTTAGGAGACAACTGCAGGTGTAGAACACTAAGGGAAAAGATTCCCATATCCATCAGATTTGTAGCAGGATGGAGCCAATTTATTAGGCACCATGCCTTGCTTGCATGTAGTAGACATATACTAAGTTACAGCATTCTCAGTGAATTGGTCTGTAATACTGTTTCAACAGAAAATAAAAAGGAAAATCATGCAAAGCCATTGATACTGACAAACTTATGACCACTCCCTAGAAAAAGGTATTTGTAATCAGAGGAAGTAACATGTAAAATGAAGACTGGAATAGCCAGAGAACTGATCTATTTGACCACAGGAAAAAAAGTAAAGAAAAAAAAAATCTGACCCATTTTCCTAAGACTTGCCTGAATAAGAAGGACCTGCAGTGGCATAAAATTCATATTTTCCTGTATTCTATAACAGATGCTCATACAGAAAGAACCAAACTATCCTGTTCCCCCAAACACTTCTATCTCTCAAGCTGATTTTCCAACTATTCAGTCCTCTAAAATATGACAAATTCAGACATTGAAGAGCGGTTGATGTGTAAAATTTTGGAGAGTTAAAAATCTAGTCCTGCAATACCATAATACTATATATGTGAGCCTAAACCAACTCCCAGATGGACAGCAAATGCAGATTTTTCAGCCCAAAGTCTCTTGACACTGTTAAGCTTTCTTATAGGAGGACATGTAGGCTTGAGCTCAACACAGAAATGGAGATGATTGAATAGCACCCAGCAAAAAGGAATCATTGGCAATGATTCACTGGTAAATTAAGGAACACCCCAGAAGCAGCAAGAATAGTAAAATATGAATATATACTTTAAAAACATGTTCTGAACCTAAATATTCTAAACTTTTTTAGCTGTACACTCATTTTTTAATACTGATTTTCCATGTCCTGTGGAATGTCTGTCTGTGCAGACTTTTATATTTACACAGTCAATATTTGCTGACCTGCTGCCGTGAAAGGCTGTGGGCATACTGTACCCACTGGTTCCTCCATCAGGCATGATTCTGGCCTGGAGCCTTGGAGAATTCCATGTTTAGCACCCATCAGATTGGTGAGTACCACCAATCAGATGAATGAGATGAAACCATGTTTCATCAAATAATTTCCCAGGCATTGCCTGGGATCCAACCACTGCTGTTGGAAAGCACTACTGTTTTATGCTCTGCTAAAGGACAATATTATAAAATGCATTTCCCACAGTTCTAGGTCAAATCAGCCCAGGAAGATTCACCAGGTGAAGATGGTGGGAAAGCCATTGCTTGCATTCCCATGGTGACTTTGGGAAGGGTGTGTCAGTCTTGCTTTATTGCACCCTCCCAAAGTAGATCTCAGCTTTACTACCCTCGGTAGCAAATATTATTACTTGATATTATGTAAAGTAGAGTTATTACAAGTCTGAATCTGGAAAAAGAAGAACTATTAATATTTTGACAGTCATGATATGCAATCCTTCATAGTAAAGGTCTCTTATTTAGTCTCTCTGAATATAATTTTTTTACAGTCAGTTAAATGTATGCAGAGAACTAAGAAAATCCAAAGAGTTTTAGAATGCCCAAGATAAAAAATTATTTTGATGGAGGAAACTGGATCATTTGGATTTTCTTTTGTTGTGTTAAGCTTCAAAAGAGGATGACCCCATACTTTACTAGAGACATTATAATGTAGGCAGAGCCCTCAAATTTTCAATAATATTCAGTTTGTGGTAGCTCCTCATCCTGCACTGCTCTGACTGCTAGCACTGATGATTCTTTTAGATGGATCTCTTCAAAGAAAAGATCTGTGCAAACAGACCTCTGCAAATTTTGTGTCCAGAGGAATATGGAATTGCATTAAGATCTAAGATCCTCTATCTTGTACATAGACTAAAAGTAAGTATTGGTTTTTACTTGAAATAAACATATTTTAAGATATTTTACTTTAAAACAAAATAAATTTACTATTCTCTAAATGAAAATATACCATTTTGCCTCCCTAGATATTTTGGTGTTTACCTTTCTGGCAGGTATGATCTTGGACTGGTTGACTGAACAGAGGCATTACAGTATGATGGACCAGAGTTGGTGCAGCGGTCTACTCAGAGAGAGAGAGAGAGAGAGAGAGAGAGAGAGAGAGAGTACATAATTTTCCTTTCAATCTCTAGTCCTCATTCCTTCTGGGAACCTTTTATGCTCAATGCCTTTGCCTTAATTTATAGCCACCCACGTCAAAGATGGAATAATCCATGGAGATCAGTCACAAACAAACTGCTGTCCCAACATGTTATAAGAGAAGAACTGCTGCTAGTTGAAGACATGAGAATGAGAGATAAACGGTGATGTCTTCAAATTGATCCTCCTGGCTGCAAGTTTGGAGAGAGGACTCACTTGTTTTCTAGACAAGGTTGTTTGCAGGAAGCAGGGAGTGTCCCCACCCGGCTGTACTGTCGGGGAGAGCAGTGACTCCTGGAGAGCAGAGCTGGCGAGCTCTGGGGCACCGTGCAGGGTGGGTGTCCAGTGCCCCTCCCAGAGTGTCCCTCTGCCACCAGGTGTCTCACCTTGTGTCACCCAGCGCTGGCCAGCAAAGGACACTGGGCTGGGGTACTCGTCTGTGTCCACAGCTGCTAGTCCAGGTTCATTTAATTTCATTTGAAACTCTTGCTTCTCACTAATAGCTTCCATTTTGCCAATCTCTGTGTGAGCAGAGGGGAGTTTAAGAAGCAAGAATAGTAGTCTAGAAGATCCTCCAAAGCCCCAAGAGTGCTGACATTGTTAAAACTGAATATTTTTTTGCCTGTAAGTATATGTTCAGGATTTTTCTTGTGCTAGTCGCAGTTTAAAGTATGTTTAAAGTATAAAGTAAAAGAAGTTTAAAGTATAAAGTAAAATATTATGCTAAGAGAATTTGTATCTGACTGTCCACCGAATATTCAAAATGTATTATTAAAAAGATGAAAAGAGAATGTCACAAATCACCTGCAGGTACTTGAAATCCTTAAATTTCAAAACATACAAGTTACTACAAATTTTCTTTCAATTCCTTTTGCATATAATACTGGGTATTATTTACAATTCTGGTTTTGAAACATCAACTTCTTTTTTTTTTCTATTTTGTTGGTGCAAAGCCAACATTGTAGAGGAGATTCAAGTTGGCAACAAGCCTAAATACCAGTGGGAATACATTGTCTATGATAGATTTGAGTTGTTAAACACTACCTTAAAAGCTCTGTACAATGATTATTGAAATGATCTTGAAAATATCAATCAGAAAAATAGCTAATAATTACTAGGCCTGTAACAGAATATGAACTAATTAGACTAAACTGAAGATTTTGTATTTATGTTTGTGTAATTGTTGAAAACACATTCCAGGGACTTACCTAGCATAAGAAAAACAGCTGGTTTCTGTTAATAAACTCCTTGATGTAATACAAAAAGAAAGAGAAAAGCAAAAGGTGGACAAGACCAATTAGTTGTTAACATCTCAAAAGCTGTACCTAGCACTTGATTTCTTCTATGGGCAGAGCACCTTCAGATGCATGCAGCTCTTATGAAATACAAGATTGTTCCTGTCACACATCAATCAGTTTTAAGAAAAAATAATTATTGAATGTGTGATTATGAATTATCACCCCAAAACTTTATTTCCACTGTGTATGTGTATGGTGTTTTCCACTGTTACATAGAACAATATGTGTAGTTCTCAAGCTAGGTTATAGTTTTTGTCTCATACTTCATCAGAAATAATCTTCCAGTTTTGGTTGTAAAATTAGGACCTCAATCACATTAGTGCTTTACCTTACTCTTGGATTGTGTATTTGGTGACCTATGCAAACAGAGAAATTTGCATATAGTTAGAAATGTGGCAAGGAAGGGTGATGCAGCTTCTCTGCAGTGCATGCTCTGCAAGACCAACAGCAAGAACACACTGAAGGTTCAAATTTTGCTTCTGCAGACAGCAGATATGATGCCAACTCATTATAAAAAAGGAACATGTGTGCAGAATAAGGAGGTGTCATTTTTATATCACCCCTTTTCAGAAATGAGCAGTACCTTAAGAATGTTTAAAGATCAGTTTGGTTGTTTTGGACATATTATTAAATATAACACCTAGTAAATGCCCTGTGACATCAAAACAGTTGCATGAATTCTTTGTGGCTCATTTTCTGACATCATGCTAGGAGACACTGCCAAACGTGCAGGTGATGTCTAAGTCTGTGTAAGTTAAGGTCCCTCGAGGTTGCTCAGACTCTCCTGCATTTTTCTAGGCCCAGTGGGCCAAAGGTTTGGGTAACTTTTAAATGAGAGGATATAAATAACAAACTGGCAGCTGGCATTGAGACCTTGTATAGGTTTGTTAGGAAAAGTGTGCAATAAATAAGCAGAGCAGGGGGTCGCAATTTGGATTTCTGGACATACCTGCTCAGCACCTGTATAAATCATAAGGAGTTTTGAGTTCATGGTTACCTGAACACCTGAACAGTTACCTGAACTGTTTATACACAGTGGTTATATATATATTGAGGCTCTAACTTCTGTCCTTAATAGAATTGCAGCCTCAGATATTGTGTAAGCTGAGACTGAAGTTACTTAAAAGTTGCTCTTAGCACCAAGATTGAATACACAATATGAAAAATTAGCACATTGTGTAAAAATTAATTCTCTTATTGTTTTGTGCAGGCAAGTTAAACACATGATAACCAATCCATCTTTGATCTGAAGATACCTTAGGTGTCAGATTGGATGTAAGTAACACATTCTCTCTATCTTGTGAAAAATTATAAGCCAGAAGTAACAGAAACAAATCTGTCACTGTTTTATGTCTGAGTACCTTTGTACTTGTCAGATATTAACAGTCACAGAGCAGTACAGTTAACAGAGTAAACTCACAATTCTATCATAGTTAGAACCAGGTGGTAGCGTGAAGACTCAGGTGAAGAAACTTATGCTAACATTTCAAACACAGCCTTTTAAATGCTTAACAAAATATTAACTAACTCTATTTTATGGGAATATGCAAAAATCATATCCCTGAACAACAGGATGTGGACTCTAATAACCCATTTTTGTCGAGTGGTAGTTGGCTTAGGCCATGAAATCAAAGTATTTATATGTATTAACATCTTCTTTTTCTTATCTATCTACAGAAATTCTCATTATCCATATAAATGTCTAATCTTGTATTGCTCTAATTTGATATCAATTTTGGTAATGTTTTACAATAATTGTTTCATGAAATCCACAATTTTATATGTCTATTGATCATTATCTACATCATTCAAATACTGTTGAAGTGTTTGTGAGAAAAAAATGCATTGTCTTTTCTTCCTATGTCTGTGTTGTCATGCACAAATTATCTACTTCCAATTCAACAGTCATAATCCCTTAACATTTCTTCCTATAGCTTCATGTTTCTGTCTTCTCTTTCTGCCAATAAAATTTGAAATAATTTCACTGAATTTTAGGCTTGTAACTGAAGCCCTTGATACCAGATCCATCTAATTCTAGACTCCTATAATATAATGAGAAGACCTTTGAAGGGATGGTTTTGTATACTCTGACTATAAAGAAATCAAGGCTCCTAATCAAGTGTCTCAAAGAAACATCTGAATTTATGGATGTGGTCCTGAAGAGTGAGAAAAGCTCAATCAATTTTCAACAGTGTTTAATAACCCGTTGCAGTAGTGTAAGTGCTGCTGTGCCAATAATCAGTGCTGCACTCTGAGCAGAATTGCTGTGGAGCAATTTGCAAAGACACCTAACTAAGTCATTCAGGAGCCTCAGTGCTTTCTTTGATCTCTAAGGAGATAATACCACTAAATTTTGATGAAATATACATGTTTATATTTTGAGAAAAACTACTCAACATGCAGGACTCTTCAATTCTGTTAACTTATTTAGATTTTGGTTCCTCCTAGGTTACTTTAAAATGCTCTGTGACTTTTGTTGGGATGAGTTACACTTCTGCAAACAACTCAGGCTAATTCACCATCTCTTCCATGATTTTAATGGAGCTTGCTTGAACAAGTTAATTTTTGCATCTTAATTATAAAATTACATTAATAGAGTTTCCATT
Organism: Parus major; assembly: GCF_001522545.3. Classification (NCBI taxonomy): domain Eukaryota; kingdom Metazoa; phylum Chordata; class Aves; order Passeriformes; family Paridae; genus Parus; species Parus major. Next base: position 14,968,125 of record NC_031799.1, read on the forward strand.
AAAACTTAATACCAACTATTTCTGTCTGATTTAACTTGGAATCTTTATTGACACTGTTGGCCTGTTCTTGGTACAGTTTCTTTTGGTGTTGGTATTACAGTGTCAATAATTTGCTCAGTACTGGTCAGGGCAAGTTTTTAAAATGAAGGCATACATATTACTTACGACACCTACCTTCTCAGTAAGCCACAGCAGCTCCAGTAAAGGGAAATAGATGATGCCAGCTGAGCAACAAGTCCTTAAAGATTAAATATATAATGAATATAAAAAGAGAGATAGGAAACTGCATCCACTACAGGAGAAACAGTGCATGGAACAGCATTCTTTTATTTTTTTTTTTTTTTTTTGTGGTCTGCTTATATTTGCATACAACTCCCTTGGGAGGCAAGCAAAAGTTATTGCAGTTTTAGGATGCCAGAATATTCAAGATGAATGCAAAAACTGAAATATTAAAATCCACATGAAAGCACTTGAAGAAATATTTTACACCTCAGGGGTGCTCAAAATTTTTAGCGAAACCACATGGACTTCTGATGAGTTTGGGGAAAATACTCATTATTCATTTATGCACCTCTCCAGATATTCTGCTTTGAAACTCAAAGGTTTCAAAAATAACTTTTCATTGAAAACCTTGCCACTTGAGAAAAAGGTTTTAATTTTTGATAAATAGTGAAATGTTTTTAGCATCTGGCTGGTGTTTTCACTTGATTCTTTATTTCATACTGTTTCTTGCTTTCACTTGCTTTAGACATATCTGGCATCTAAATTTTAAATATAGCCATTCATTTTACCTGTCTCTTTAAACACTTTTTAATCAACATGGACTTCCTCTGGAAGAATATTGTGTTCGGATTCTTTTTAATCAATTTTACTGCCAAATCCTGTTTGCCTTACTCATGCAAGTATTTCTGCAGAAATCAATTGGACTACTTGTATGAGAAAAGCAAGCAGTTCTTGCCTTTATTTGGTAAAGCAACAGACTCGAACAAAAGCGGTACTGTACCTGCTATGGGCAGCCAGAAACAATGACGAGCTCCTTGATAAGATTAGATGTAATTTTAAATGCAACTAGGACAAAGAATCCCTCCCACCAACTCCAGCTCATAATTCTCTACAGTAATTCCACTGCAGCAAAGCAGTTGAAGAATTACTGACAAGAGCCAGACTGCCCAGTAAGCACCACCTAACAGACACAGAAACATGATCTGCATTATTTTTGAGCTTGGCAGACATTTTGTGATTCTTTTGAAAAAGGAAAAGGAAAAAGAAAAAAAAGCAGGCTTTTAAACCAGGCACACATAAACCTTATACATTCCTGGTTTTAATGTTACAGGAAGACCTTGCATTTTAAACATCCTTATAGATGCACACTGAAAGTACTGAAATACCATCTCTTTATGGCTGATTGCTTCAGAATAAAAAAATGTTCTGCATTGTCATCATGTCTGAATTGATTGGTTTAACTTTAAAACAAAAAGTTTGTCCCCAGTCAAGTTAATTGCTGAACTTTCATTCCCAAAAATTTATGCCAGAAAAGCTGAAGGTTTAGTTTGCAGTTATGGAGTGGGTGCAACACAGAATCTCAGGCTGAATTCCTAGTTGGCTTTTGAAATAATGCATCTGATTAATTCTCTCTTTAACAACCAAGAGAAACCACCAGTGTAATGTTTACTCCCTATTCAAAGTCCTGAGATAAGAAGTATGCAAATTCACACAGAGTGAGATTCAGACATGATTTGTTTTTCAACATAAATGCCTTTTTTTTTTTTTCTTTTGTTTGTTTGGTTTTTTTTTTTGGTTTTGCTTTGCTTTTTTCCATTTAAATATACTGGCTTATACATGGGTCAAATATATTGAGTTTGTAATCTTAAGGCTAATAGTGTGTGTTTAGATATTCAGCAGCTTGATGCAGTGGACATTGAAGACAGTGGAACAAAACCTACAGGCTTTGGATCAAACCTAGATGGAGAATGAGAGAACTAGGTTAGGGAATTCAAACAGCATGGGCAATGTTTCTGAATATGTGGCAAAGATGATGGAGAGAGGAGGTTGGGGTGTTATACAAAGCTTCAAACAACATCTTGCTCTGGAACATAGTTTCTGTTAATGAAAAAATAAAATATTTTTGTCCTAACAAAACCTAAACAATAAGAAGAATTGTTCTCTGCAGCCAGCATGGGACAACAACTCTGGCAGCCAGCACAGAATTTCCGGGGGAGAAAAAGGTGAAACACTGAAAGTGAATTATCTTGGCTGTGAACTCAGCTGTGGTGAGCTGTTGGCCTCAAGGGGTGGAAGGCACCAGCCTCCATCCTCCACCACCTCCTGAGAACAGATGTGCTCCAAGGCCACAGTGGATGATGGTTTGTTCTACTCCCTGAAAGCCAGGAGCTGCTGTATCACTATGTTAATGGAAGTGGCTTTGCTTTTGCAGCTTTTCAGCATTTCTGGACAATATTCAGGCCTTGGCTTTATCTGGAAGTACGTTATCCTTGACCAAGAAGGCTTTGTCCTTGGCTGTCACATACTTTGTCCTAGGCTTTGTGATCTGTGGTGTTCTAAGAGCCCTTACTATCTAGATGGTCTTGGCACACATGTGTGACACATTTAACTCAGGCACAAATGTGTGATGTGACCCTGTTCTCAGTTTACCTGGGCCTCACTTCTCCACCTGAATACTGGAGATAGGACCAAACCTGCCCTATCTCAAAGAGGCAGTGGGAGGATAAAAAATATTTGTGATTGTTAAGTGCTGAGATATAGTCATGACAAAGGCCAGCAAGTGCCTTGACAGATAGTAAACCTCATTGAAGGCAGATATGGCTCCACTTCAGTTGTAACTAATTTTGTTGCTTTGCCTCTTATGAAATTTAAGAAATTCACATCGCTCTAGAACATGGGAGAGTAAATAAGTTAGAAGTGAGATTAATAAAAACTAGTAACTAACACTTATGAGTTTAATACAACTTGTAAAGTAATTAATAAATTTCAGTGTTTTTATGCTCTACAAAAAAAGTGGAAACTGAGCAACGAAGAAATTAAGCGGTATATATGAGATCAGAGAATTAACTGCTAACAGGGCTGAAACACATTGATGGGGCTGAAATACAGCCCAGAACTCATATTTTCCTTTTTTCTTTTTTAAGAAAGTGTATCAATACCAGAGGATCATGACAAGAGAGATTTCATACGGCATTAATGACATAGGAGTTTTCCAATTCCCACATTTTAAACACACCAGAATTATGTTCTGTGATTTTTTTTTCATAACATTAATAATTTTTTAGGAATAAAGAACAAGATATTTGTAAGAATATTTATATATATTTATAAGAATAAAGCATAATCTAAAATCTGACATTTTAGTATTAAAAAGTATTAAGTTCTGATTTTATTGATTTATGTTTCTTGGCCTGAAAGATTTACTATTAGTATGCAAAGAGCAACTAAGATATATAAATATGTAATCCTTGTCTTTTCTACCTTTATTAGGGTTCTAACAAAAGCAAGACAGTCTTCCAGTTTCTGAATTGTTCATTCTGGTGGCATCTGCTTTTTGTCATTACTGTCTGTGGAACAGACTATTCAAGAAAAATGGCTGTCCACTCCTATAAACTTGTGAGAACTTTATGTGGTAAGACAGAGCCATTGAGGCCATGGCTACATTGCCTTCAGGAGTTGTGTTTGTGATCACAGAGATCTAGCTCTTGCAGAGGAACAAGCTGCTTCATTTCAGACTGGGGGAAAAACAAAAAACTACCTATAAATAAGATCCCCCAGGTCATCCTTCTGTGCCTTCTATACGGTAAAATGACAGTACACACTGAATGATCAAACAACATAAATGAGGGTATGGGTGTGGCTTGACTATCTCAGTGCCATCAATTTATGTTTGAATTAACTGAATTTACACAACTATAGAAGATTTTTCAGCAAGGCTTTGAATGCTCAATATCTGTTATTAAGTAGTGAGCTGTTTTCAGAAGTGGGGCGCTCAGCACATGCCAATAGCCAGCACATGCCTTTTTGTGGTATCAAAGCCCAGCAGTACCTAAGACCATGAGTCACTCTGAAAGCATGACCTTGGATCCCTCTTTCCCTGGAGATAGTCAAACCCTTATTTGTGATAAATCTATATTTTGCACACAGGCAATCTATACTGCAGCAGTTACTAAGAGTTAAAACAGGGTGCAAAACCTAGAGTGCCAATGGCTTAAAAGTCTCACATTTCTGAGACATGCCTCATCCCCCCATATCATTCTCCTACAGGGTTATCAGAGCAACTTTCTGCATTCAAAAGAGCTGTGGTTCACAGCTCAGCTAAAGTGACCACAGCACAGTGTGAAGTGACATGTCACTCCCTCGCTTTTTTTTTTTCTTTTCCCTTTAAGCCTCCCTGGACTGATTTGAGTTGCCTGTCATCAGCTGAGATCATGGTTCTGCCAGGCACAGCTTCCCAGGACGTGTCAGTGAAAGGGATGCTCCAGGCAGCCTCCTGGACCCATTGGCCACCAGGGTGTGAAGGCAAATGCTGAGAGCCCAGAGCACCAGTGTCACCGCAGGCATCAGCTGGGGAGCGGCAGCTGGCCTGCTGGGAATGGATCTGGGTGCTGAAAGGGTGCACTTCAACCTTTCAGTTTGTACACAAGTCTCCCTGTAACAGCATTATCTGGCAATTGGCATGCTTAGGCCTAATTTTCAATCCACAAGTAGGAGGCAGGTCATTGAGGATATCCTCACTATTAGAGTTATTCAGTTTGCATAAAGGCTCTACTTAACACTTGAGGAAGGAGTGCTGATTTCCAGAGTGTTGATTTGATCCCCAGTCGCTGCTGTGTGCACAGCAAGGCAGTGTGGCACTGGCAGCCAAAGTTTTCTGATGATCAGAAAAGGCAAGGTACCTACAGAAATGTCCAGGACTATGTGTAAAATCCCCAAACTTCCATAAATAAGGATGTGATATAAATAAGGATAACCTGCCTTGCGGTTGAAGATTCTGTCCAAAGTGCCAAAAATATTTTGTAATCGTCATTGAAGTCATCAGTTGTAAATGTGAGGGACAAAAGCACAAATATAGATATTAATTAAAAAAAACTTAAAGAACGGAATGTATCAGATACATTTTGTCATATGTATATTAATAAAGTACAAATATATTTGAAATCATGGGTGTTCCTTGCACTTTAAAGGTCCCAATACAGTTGTTTTTAAGAGTGTTGGAGTTGCAAAGGTGATCAAGGAAATCATTAAAGACCTAAAAAATCTTTAATGATGCTGGGGCTGAAATCATATAAGCACTAGATTTATTTTGCCTGGCTCCTCTTTCATCCTAATTTACATCTCAGTTAGCCTATGCATGTTAACTTCTGAAAAACACTGTTGTGATTTTCTTTTTTTTTTTTTTCCACAAATATGTTTTCATTTTTAAAGGAATTTTTATGAGATAAAGAAGAACACTTTAATTTTGTTATTGAATGGATTTATTATTTTCAAGCCTTCTCAAAGAAAAAGAAGATGCAGTTCCATCTGGGAAAGTTCACTGTTACAGAGTACTGTCTAAGTTTTACTCAGGAAGACACCGTCTTAAACATAGAAAAGGAACTGCTTTTACAATATTAATGTTGGCAAAAAAAATGGGGCCAAAACAAAACTCAGTAGTAGAGAACATTTTTGTTATCCCAGATTCAGATCTACATATTGTGCCTGACATTTTTCACAGTACATGAAGAAACTGTACCTCACACTAAGCTTCAGTACTTATCTGTTGTAAAGAAGTTCAGGTCTGTTCCGTATTCAGGTCAGGCTTATTGCTAATGGCTAATAGGGAGCTAATATTAACACTGGATTTTTACCTGCAGGAGAGTATCTAACTCTGCTATGGGAATAAGCCCTGCTATCCTTAAAAGGATACCTACCTAAAAATAGATGTGGCATTGCTCCCCCACATTTGTGAATTCCTGCTGTTGAATGAAGTGACTGACATTCAAGAAACACCATGCCCACTTTTCTGTACATTATTAGTCTATTATAAACAAAGATGAATGTGAATTCTTGAATTACTGGTCTACACTGAAGCCCCTATGAGCAGAAAGAGATCAGTTCTGGATGTCCTGTAGAATTATTTTATTTTTTTATTTTTTTATTTCATGCTTATTTCTTTACTAAGAAGATGAACAACTCCAGCATAGGCAAAAAACCCACCAACCTCATCAAGTTCGAACACAGAAGGATTTTCAAATCAAAACAGCTGTTATTTATCCTTATTTTTTAAAGCAATAACTATTACATTTAGCTTCTTCAATACAGGTGTAGAAATCTTAATCCAATTCATTCATTTGAGAGCAAGAATTCCACCTTAAATTTTTTTTTTTAAGAATGCTCTGAACAACCAACCGCATATAAGCAAAGGAAGGATTGCATTATCGCTATTGAATTCTGTAGCCTGAAGCAGAGAATGTACAAGTTGGTACTAATAACAGATGACAGTTTTTAGTCTTTCTGACATGTTCTTCCATTTTCCAACAATCTGTGAAGTCCCCAGTAAGTAGGAATGTACTGCAGGGATATACCAGGAGCACTGCAATGAACTACCTCCAATTATAACATTTTTAAAACAGAAAAAAAGATAATCAGGAAAACTTCTTAATTTTGAACTTCTATGGTTTTTGTATAGTAAATTCTTCCGTTAAAAACACTAAAAATCAACCTCTGCTTTTGATCCTTTGCAACTGCTTCATTGGCGACCAGAGACCTAACCATTTAAATTCAGGAATAGTATTTATCTCAGAGAAACTGTAAACCTGATGCCTCAAAACATGAGTAGCCCAGAAACTCCTCTTTCTTTTCTTTGTTTTTATTTGAATCTATTTTCCGATGTACATATCTGCAGGTCATGGCAGATTGCAGGCTGTTGATGTATTTTACACTTTCATTAACAGTAAGGAAAATAGTAATGTTTTAAGAGTAAGGAAGATATTAATGCACCTTATTCACAGGTAAGTATTCCTTACTTAAGAGAGAAAAACTGCAAAGACTGCATAGCTGTTTTGTTACTCTTCTTTAGTAATTCACGTGTGTGGTTAGCTAAATATCTACATTTAAGTGTAAGCATTGATCAGACTCAGCCTAAGAGCACAACTGATTAGTTATTAGGATGCTTTAAAAGTAATTAATGAGATTTTAGTAAAGTCATAAAGCATTAATATAGCACAATTAGTATATATATGATTAATATAGTTTTGCTTAGAGATACAGCCTTTTTTATGGGATGACACTGTTTCCAGCTGATGTGAATCAGAAATTTTGCACTGACTTCTCCTCTCTACTTACCAGCAAGGTGTGCCCATGTTTTCAGGGATGAGAGAAAGAGACAGAGTCCCACTCTTAGGCTTTTGACCACAGCAACCATAGCAATAATATTTGGTAAACTGAAAGGCAGGAATGAATTCAGTGTTTGAGGACTGACATTTCAATGGCACTTAGCGTAAACCAAAAGGTCTCAGAGGAATTCTTAGCATGTAATTGGTGTTCGCTATGAAGTTTATTCTGTAATTCTTCAAATGAAATTCAAATGTTTCTTTTTGAGTTTTTGGAGAGGATGGTAAGTTTTTTTACCAATGCTCTCAAGGAGACTAAAAATTATCCTTATCTGATCTTCAAATACAGAAAATCTAACTGCTGGGAACTTTTGAAGAGAAACTTGTTGGAGGTTTTACATTTAGTTAAAAAGTCAGGGTAGTTGAAACACTACAACATTCAAACATTTCAGATTATTTTTATTCTGTAAGGACCTGATGAAATCGTGTTTGCAGTAATGGTAAGTCCCCGAGTATTTTAATTTGATTGATCTTACTAAACAGAAATTTTCCTTTTTATGTTTACAGTCATAATCTGCACAGTTTGGCAATTGCATAGTCAATTTATCTGCATGGAAACATAGCCTAGAGGTTTGTAACTGCCATAATAGGCAAAGGTACTTCTCTTTCTGAAGTCAATTCAAAACCATAGTCAAATCAACCATTCTCATAAATTAACCACTTTGTATTAGATTTCTCCCTTGAATTCCATTCAACCTATTGATATAGTATAACAAATAATTACTTCCATCAGTACTTACTTTTACTTAAATAAATTAAAGAAGAGATATATTTATGGAAATGCAAATAATATCTGAAGTTTTTTCACAATGGGGACTTAGGTTTGAAATTTTCCTGGCACTATGCATAGTCCACGAGACAAATGATTATAAAAATTCTTTGGTTCCTGACTGCAGTGTTGTTGTTGATGTGTTTCTAATGCCTGTGAATAATACACAAAATTCAACAGAAACTCTTTTCTTGGAAAGCAATTCTTGTTTCTCCAGGCTGTCATCTTTTGTAAAGCCTTTAATAGTTGTTGACATCATGTGCCATTATGTGTCAGACTGGTTAGCAAAATCTTTTGATACGTAGACTTATTTGTCAAGTAGCAGATTCCCCATACTCCTTTTCACCTTTAAACTGTTATATCCTTCTTTGGTCAAAAATATCCTAAAACACTGCTTCAGCATGAATCTTGTCACATGAAGTTGGCATTTTCTTCTTCTTCATTTTTTTTTATCAAGCAATTTATTTTTAAATACTTGTCATGTTCAGCTTGTTACTGCTGCTCTACTTCACTAGGAAAAAAAAAAAATCACTACATGCTTATAATTCATAGAGAAATATGGTAACTGGCTTTGGGTTTTCAGGAGGAAATGAACTACAGGACTTGGTTTGTGCTAAAAATATAAATATTTGAATTTTTTGTTTTTTTCTGTGAAAATGAATTGTCAGCTATGACATGTTTTTAATTCTTTGCTTTTTCATTTTTACAGTGATAATGAAATAAAATCCTTTTGAATAACAGCTGCATTAATATGGCTAATATATGCTCATGTTACTGAGTAAAGTAACATGTAATTAATTTCTAAATGCAAATGGTTCAGATTTTTTCAGTTAAAATAGGTGATGTAAGCAATTCAGTCCTATGACCTTATCCAGAATACCAGAAGATGGACTTGATTTTCCATATGTGGATACTCCCTCCCTCATTGTGAGGATATAGCATGAGTGGTATCACACAGAGTTAGCAGGGAAGAGAAGAAGCCTGAGTCTGAGAAACTGACATTTTGCTGCATTGTGTCTTAACTTTGTAAAGTGACTACTGTAGAGATGTCCTGCCCAAAGGAAAAGCAAGTAGACTGTAATTTCCTTGATTTCTAGATTTGAACACAAAAATACCACGTATAATTCTAAAATTCTAAGCTATGTTGCTACCTACATGTATTTTATCAACCATATGTGGTCTCTTGACTGGAAGAACATGCAGTAGTTTTGTGTGGCTGTATAAAAAAATGTTGGGGCTTTTTTTCATTTCAAGCAGCATCATCACATACATCACAGCAGTAATTTTTGTCCTGGGTTTTCTTCATCTTTGACTGTCTTGGGATTATTTATGTGGAACATACTAGAAAAATGAAGAACAATAGAGATTTTTGACTTTAGAATTAATTAGATGCAAATAGCATTTTAATAACACAAAGGTAAATATCTTTCTGTATTTCAAGAAAATTAAAAATCCAAGACATTCATCAAGATATAGAATATAACAAAAAGAAAAAAAGCTTTGTTAGCAATAAAAGAAATAAATACATATCTGTGAAAATTCCATTATCTGAAAGGACTTCCATCAAAAAGCTGAAAAAAAAAGTCTTCTTTTTTTCTGTACCATTTCCATTGTTCTCAACAAGAGTCATTTTACTGACTTAAGAGACTGGCTGGTAAAGGGTTACTAAATCAGAGGAGTTCAGAGACAGATTAGGGTTTCCCAGCGGCACATATCTCTAGCAGCAAGTGTGGAAGCCAACTCGGAAGAAACACGTTTGAAGTGGCAGAACTAATCATGCAGAAGCAATTTGCGATTTTCTCTCTCTCAGCCTAGATAAAGCAGAGCATTATGACATTGGCTGCATGGAACAAGGTCAATTTACTGTGAAAAGGCAGCTATAGTCTCCAACTTCAAATAAACTTTCATCCTAAATGATGAAAAAGAGGATTTACCCTATTGCTTATACCATAGAACAGAGAAAACCAAATGAACAATTCAATTAAGACACGCTAGTTTGCATATTTTTTTCCTGCCCCTGACTCTCTAACTATTTTAGTCATTCATAATGTAATTATATCTCAAGGTATTTCTCTTGACATAACAGAAAGACATCAACTCAACTAGTGATGGACTTGACCTCATCTGAGGCTGTGGACTTCTCTGAAAGTAAAAGGATTAAAGTGCAAAATTTCACATGATTACTTCAAACGAGGTTGGGTTTCCTTTTCATGTTTCAGATTTTTAAAAATGTCACTGGAAGTAAAGTAGCCAAGGTATAATGTGAAACGCTAATTGTATATATTCTTTTAATTGTCACTGTTTCTCCATTGTGACCTGAAATTTCCATATGCTAAGGTCAACTCTCTGCTTAGGTGATGATGCTGCACACTGAAGTCTCAGTTACATCACTTGGACAGGTTTTTATTCTTTGTGCCCTCCTTGCTTTCAGCCAATGACAAATATCCTTCAGCAGGAATAAGGATTCAAGATACTTTCTTAATGTATCTGCTGAAGTCCGCTTCACTTTAAATAGTTGCATTCTTCCAATTCCTCTGTGTTAATACACTGTGTTACAATGTTAGTATCCTACATGGCTTATTTTCTATCATACAGAGAATAGTTTCTCACCCTAAAAAAATTACAGCCTTTCCTATTCTAGATATTTCATTAGTTTAACTGTCCAGTTATGTTAAGTAATTCTGGGACTAGTTATATTCTGAGAATTGTCAAAAAAGTACTTTTGGTCATGTATGACTAAGCACAAATTATCCATTATAGAACAGAAAAAAACAGAGGTAAGCCCTCACCTACCCATAGCCAAAGCAGATAATACTTGGGAAAAATTAAACAAGGCTTCATTTTAATTAGTTGTTTAGGGATTCAGCCAGCCGTGATGTATATGATTTTCTGCACTTAAACGTACTAGTTGAATCCAAAAGCCTTCCTCTTTCCTCCTTTGCCCTTCTGTAGTAGTTTGTATTTATATTGATGGCAATAATCAGGATATGGAGTATTTTATATGCATTCTGAAATCATAGTTGGAAGGTAAATGAAGATATGATTGAATGCCATAGCTGCTATAGTTCATGTTAAAAAATGCACAACCAGTCTAAGGGCAGAGAGGCTCAGTGAATTAATGCATTAGTCTATTAGTCTTCCTGTGCCAGACTAGGACTCCAGATTGAGTTCTGGTGAGCAATGAACCTCTATAGGGCTGACATTTGCTCCTGGAAAGGAGTAGAAAACAGTTCATTAACCTTCTCATTGGTATAAAATCAGCTGCTGAGTTCAGGAGCTGCTGGCCAGCTGAATTTAGCAGGATATGTGTGTGAGCAGTTTTGTCCTTTCACTACTAATATAGTTTCAATGAGCAGTGGTATTAAAATGGTTGGTACTGCACTGGAGAAAAAAAAAATGGAACATTCCCCCCAGTTCAAATAACTGAATCAAAAAACAAATGTTACCACCACCCCACCACCACTACCCCTTGTCCCATTGACAGTAGTTTTGTACAAACTAACAGAAATTTCTGTTTTCAGTGTTCTGATTTCCAGAGGGTATTAGATCATACCAGAATAATCTTTCCTAAATTAGCAGCCCTGGACAAAAGGGATGTGAGGCTTAAAGACACTTATTTGAGAGAAAAGATAAAACTGTCTTGTTCTCCAGTTGGTGTAGCTTCTATGGAATAAGCCTCCAGTCTTGGTCCCTCTACTGAAGTGGAGGAACCTTATACTAGAATCCTCTGGATTTTGCACAGAGAAGATCCTAAGAAATTTTTGGCTACTTCATCTGAAAAACTGACAAATTCACAGCCCTTGCCAAAAGTGTCTTGCCAAGAGACTCCTGGCAAGGACTGGGAAGTGAAGTGGGAACGTGCTATAAAGGGCTTCCACCCACATTTCATGCTCACCCCGCACAGAATCATGGGGACAGCAGCTTCCACGCACAAAGAACAGAGGAATATTAGGTCCTGGCTGAAAACTTGCCAGGCCATTAGAATTTCTCAGGATGCTGAGGAAATTTTGACTCACCCCTCTAAAAGGTGATACAAAAAATCAAATCTGCATGAAATGTACCTAACATTTCAGAAATAATACAAGAATTGCAGTTGTTTAAAAAAAAAAAGAAAAGGCAACATCATAGACATGCCCTGGCTTAAGGGGGATTTAAAGCTGGGATTTCTTCACTACTAAGCTTCTCTTTTGACTGCTTTCAAGCATTTCAAATTAACATAAAACACATAAATGTTCTCTTTCAGGGGCTTACTGCGGAGCTTTTACAGCTGTATAGAAATGAGAGGCTACTTTAGATGTGTTGCAGGTTTCCTCAGTTGTTATACCAAGTGCTCTCTTTATGTCATGCTCAGAAAGTGCTTTGCCCAGAGCACACTGAAGGATTCAGTAGAGATGAGCACACCTCTTCATTACTTGGAATTACTTATTTTTTCACTTGTTCATTATTTGGAACTGAAGACCTATTGCCTGAAAACTGAGGAATTGCTAGGCAGGTCCGACTTTTCACCTTAGGGTACTGACTGTTGGCTCACATCCATTTCTGAACCATAAAGTATTGCTTTGTTCCATATCTGGAAATGCAACAAGATATGTCAAGGCTTCCTTTTGAAATGGAAAATTTGTGACAGATTTCTCATACATCCAAACTGTCAAGAGCAACTTGTTTGTCCCAGAAGCTCCTGCACTCTGTGGAGGCCATATTAAGTTTCTGATAAGTATGTTTGGTGCATTCCAAATGTCACTGTTCTTGTCGCAAAACAGATACCACATGATAAATGGACAGATATGCAGACAGACATAGATAGATTCATGTATTTTAGGTACAAAGGAGACTAATGCAAAGCTCTAAAATGAAAATGCATATAAAGGGATCAGAGTCATCAGCTTTAGCTTATAATTTTAACTGATCACTGAGGTCATTGTATCAGCTTTCAAAGAATACAGCCTTATAGATAAGAGAAATTATTGCCATGTCACCTTTTTTATACATCTGCGAGAGAAAATTACAAGCTTTGGAACATATAATAAGATTTCTTTTCACAGATTTTCATGCAAACTGGTGTCATTGACTTTATATATATAGGCAAAATATTTCTTACTTATCCGAAACACATCAGGTTAAATCCTTTGGTTTGTAGTCAGTGCTCAAGTTATAATATGCCTTTTCTCAGAAGTAGTTCTATTGTTTGAAGAACCTGAAAAAAAGGTAGGAGCTCATCTTACTATTCTGCTAACTCACTTTGGTTTTGAGTGGCGGTTACAAAAGATAGGTTGCAGAAGAAAGCTAAAAACTTTTAAAAAAGTTTATTTTGTTATATTCTCAAAACTTAGGAACATTCATTGAAATGAAAGACTGGAATGCAAACAGGAATCACATGAATAATGTAAGTAAATTCATCCTTCTGTTCACAGCAGTTTTGAACAAGATTCTGAACCCAGTATTCATATAAAAACATTCAGAGAACTGCAACACACTATTTGACATTTTGTCACAAAAGAGCTACTCCTTGATTTATCAGGATTCATTTTCTGAAACCAATATGTAGTAGGTCTGTATAAAAAGTTGTATTGTCTTAATGGAAGATTTTTAAATTTTCATAAAATTTCTTACACTGTCATATTGACTTAAACCTGATGTCTCCAAATTTTGACTGAGTCCTCAAGTTTAGGTTTCTGACTTCTTCAGCCAGACAATATTAGGTAGATAAATTGTTAGAGTCCCATGTAACTTTCATGCTTTGATGACTCTGTAACACAATCAGCAGAAAGGAATATGGACCTGCATCTCAGAATGTAGCTTGTCTATATAACATTTATATAACATATTTATAGCTATGAAACATTTCGTGAATCCCAGTCATTAATTGCTCTCAATTCCTACCAAGCAAAGGCAAGTAGAGAATGAAGCAGGAAACTAAAAAGTAGTAGCATCTTCCACTTGGGTTCAGCAAGGCTTCTTTATGAAAGTCTGAAGTTCCATTTTCAATTACATGTGCATTCATTGAACAGTTTACCAGTTAATTAAATGTTACTTTTGGCTGTCACTGACAGGTATGACTGGTTGGTGAAATTTTTAGCTCTCTGTCCCAGTTCTTGGATGCACAGGCAGCTGTTTGGATCACACATGGCTATTACCAGTTATGAAGTTTTGATGATCCGTATATCTGTAATTCAGAAAGAAATTGACTCCCCTGCCATGGTGTTGAGTGAGGGCAGACATCTGGGGAGGCCAGCCCAAGGGAAGCCATCTTTGCAGCCCTCAGTATAAAGAAAATATTTAGGTTATTTTCATCCACATGTCTATCAGAAGGAAACAACTCACTTAATCTAAGGATAAGTGTGCAATTTAATGGAATAAAACCTAATATTTTTTCATCTTACTAACTATTCACATGTGTTTAAAATAACACCACTGATTTCAGCTCATGTTTTTTATTTTCAATTTTTGTGCAGCCTTCATCAAGAGAGTTTGAATGTTTGCATTAGTTATTTACTTCTTTTTATGTTTTACTTATTTCCTATATTAAAACATTATATGTGAACACACTTTTACCTCCAGGATAAAAATCTCTTTAGGACCAATCAGACTCCAAGGCTTTTTCTTTACTGTGAGACTTTTCTGGATATCAGACTAGGAAATGGGTGCAGAAATGCTGAAAACCATCTTCCTTTAGTGTCCTTAGCAGTATTCCCAGTCAAATATATTATGGCTTGTGAATAGTCCTAGTAATTGGAGGGGGATGTGGGTGCATTGCTTGTAATAAAACAGTATAAATATACTTAAACAACTTACTATCCTTTATTGTTTTGTTTTCCTGGACTGCATAAATCTAATCTCAGTACTCAAGGTTTAGGATTTACCACTAAAGAAATCTGAAATACAGCATCAGTTGACACAGGAATCAAAACTCTTCAGGACTCACAAAGAAGAGTTTGTAATTGCTGCCTGCTGCTAATCCTATCGGCTCATATTAGTGAAACATGCCATAGTGCTGCAGGGAAGTTGTCAGGATCTGATTGCGGGACTCAGCCTTTAGGAGAGGATTCAGGCTAGGCTTAGGCTGTACATCGCCACCCATGAGTCAAAGTACACCTATTCTACTGAGTGACAGACCTCTGAGGGGGAACAATGTGCATGAAAAAGAACATGCTTCTTTCACTGCAGCGCTATTGTTACTTTGGTTTAACTTCTTAACCTCCTCCCTATTAAAGTTTCATTCAGTCATAAAAAAGATACCCCCAGTTCTTTTTCAGATCTCTATTCTCAAAAAATGCATGAAATACTACTTCATTCC
This sequence comes from Parus major, assembly GCF_001522545.3. Classification (NCBI taxonomy): domain Eukaryota; kingdom Metazoa; phylum Chordata; class Aves; order Passeriformes; family Paridae; genus Parus; species Parus major. The sequence goes on from NC_031799.1 coordinate 14,983,564, forward strand.
AGGAGACAAGTTTGAAACAAAATGCATTCTTTTTTATTTGATTTATTCTTTTTGACTTTAGTATATTAGGTCCTTTTTTTTAAAGCTTTATTTAGGCCTGTTCTGAAAGAAAGTGACTGATGGAAATAAATTAGTCTTCTAACTTAATCACACTAAAAAATATGTTAATTAGATTTTGCTAACATCTCCAGTAGTTATAAATCATAGCAGTTTGCATATGTAACAAAGAAGAGTGCTTATTCTTTCAGTTACTTTGTGATCTGCAAATTTTCTTTATTACCCTTCCTGTAGGGATCTAATAATGAAAACATTTGTTTATCTATGTGCTGCACCAGACATAGTCTTAAATTGAAGCATGAAAGTATTGTCTCAAGTAAAATTAATCCATCTTTAAAAGCTCAAATATTTGCTGTCAAGGCATACATGAAAAGTTCATAAATTTGCTAATCAGCATGTTTCTCTGCTTGTAGACATGGTCAGGAGAAGAATAAGCTCTCATCTGAACTAAGCTTATTGTGTAAAGCCACAGTTTTATTTCTGTGGTTCATGTCTTAAGTAATATTCTTATATATGTCAAAAATGTAATTTTTTTCTTTATTCAAACCCTGTAGTCCTTACAGAAAGCAATGGATGGGATTCCTTCCTATTTTTTTAATACTTCCGCTTTTCACATTGTCATGAGAAGGTACTTAATGACACTAAGTCCAGGACAAAAAATCTGGGGCAATGTAAATATATGAGATTAACATTTTGCTTCTTTTTATTTCTTTCTCTGACTGTGCTCCATAAAGTCGAATTGTTACTGTGTTGCCACAAGGAAGTGGTCCAGTCCTGCAATGACCTGCTCTTTGATTGCTGTCTGAACTTGGGTTGAGGGATTCTACAATTCTAGCACAGCCCACATAAGCTGCACATGAGGAGTCCTCAGAGGGTTTGTGTATGTAGGATTTTGGAAGCAGATAATTAACCACATACCAAAAACTCTAATTTTTTTTCATTGTCAAGGAAAAATGTCTTTTTTTTCCCCCCTTTTTTTTTTTCTTGTAAATTGTGTAATCCCACCTTGAATTACATGAAACCAGTCGTAGGGCTCCACAGGAATAAGTAGCTCATTTGGAAAATAAATAACTATACATTATTGGAAATATGTCTTTTGTCTTTTTAAAAATAAAACCACCACACCAGAAAAAATTTATTTCCTAATTTATAGTTATTTTTCTCTTCAGTGAAGTGGCAGAGTTTTTGTTATATTTTTATGATACTTAAGCTGCGGTTCAGCATTTTTAATTTAATTGCATAAACATGAAAATTGTATTTCTGAACACTAGCTAGAGCCAGGGTGTGTGCTGGAAAAGATTAACCAAGATTCTTAAAACACTTTCACAGTACCTTGGCCATGACCTTTGACACCCAAGTAAATGTAGAGGTGCATCTATTCAGAGCTGAAAATGTAGATAGTGACAAATTATAAGATGTGTTTTACAACAAGGCTTTCTTATTGCCTATTTAAAAACTGGAATTTAGATTTTTAAAGCCTTAACTACAGTTATTTTCTGGTCTTCCTTTTCAGATCAATGCAGAATACAGTGTGGATTTGAATTAATTTACTTTTACTGCAACTGAAAGACACCTGACTGTAATATAAATGGGATCTAGAAAATACTGCTTTTCTCCAAAATATTTTTTAAGCTGCAGATATTAAAAAATCAAAATTGCAAAAGATCATGTGTGTTCTTAAATTTGGGTATGCAAACAGCACCACTGCAAACAATGGCCCTAATCACATGCCTGAAAGTAAGCATGTGCAGAAATCTTTACAGGGTCACGACCCAGTTCTCTATTGCTCCAGTTCACAGGAGGCCAACCTCCTTGACCTTGCAAGCCAAAATCCTCTTGTCATTGAGAGCTGTAAGATGCATAGCTCAGCCCTGTGAGAGCCGAGGTGTACATGCCCCCACCAAGCCCCTTTGATGGCTGTTAGAGTGGGCAGAACAAACTCTGGGTGTTGGTGAGTGAAAATGGTCTCCTATTATCTGCACATCAGGGCAGTGTGAGCATTGTCATGTTCAAGGCAGTAGGTCTCAAACAGTGCATTCTTTGCCACTCAAACCATACCCACATGAATCTAATATTCATAACACTGACATGCTAGTCAGTCTTGAAAGCAGTCAGGAGTTTGGTTAATTATCTGATCTAAGTGAAGTTAAACAGCTAATTAACTCTTCCTTTGTTAGATGGCAACAAAGGATTTTAGTTAAAAAAAAGAATCAGACCCTTGTGGCTTAAATAACCCTCCAAATAAAGTATCCATTTTCCTAAAATAACTATAATTTATTTACTTTCTAAATTATGTACTTAACTATTTGGTTTGATGGAATCTTATATACTTCCAGAACGAGGGTTTCAGTTAATTCCTACCCCATGAACTGGCTATTTAGATACTTGGAAGTTATTGTGCAGTGTTGTACTCAAAGACGACCAGCAACTGGGAAAAGACCAAGGCCCTCCCACCCCCTTTTGAATAACATGACTTCTGTGCTGGAAAATAAAACAAGTTTTACTTGTATTGGGAGCATGAGAATGTGCTGGAATAACACATTTACATTCTAAGAGTTTTTGCTCATTAAGAAACTAAATCTACTTGCCAAGTTACTGCAGGTATATGTGTGTAAACTCTCCAAATGTGATGTAAAGTGATCACGTAATCAAGAGATGTAAAAAACATTACAGGTTACCATAGCAGGACATCAAATAAAGGATAGTTATTTTAGTGATTTTAGTTGTTTTTCTTGATTAGTTTGACAATAACAAAGAAATAGATTAATGGTTAATGAAAAGAATCAGACACACAAATAATAAAAGAAAAAGTTGTAATTTTATTCATATTGAACATGCACACTTTACATAAGTATTGGAAATAAATACAATATTTGAGCCTAAGTGCCATACAAATGTGTTTTTCTAGAAATAGAGATGTCAGCTCTATTTTGCATCTTAGAGCAGCAACAAATGATATCAGCAGAGTCCAATATTAAGGCAGACACACCAGCTTTCTGTTTCATGTTTGTTTTCTACCATGAACAGTTTGCACTTCTGCTGTATACTTTATTTGAACAGAGTAAGGCAGTATAAAAGAAAAATGGGTGAAAAACCAGTCTGCATTGTCAATTACCATGGGGGGAAAAAAATCTTGTATGTAATTAAAATTTACAGTGGAAGATTCTGGTTCATATTGATGTAGATCCAGAGTAAAGAAAAGCAGTGGTATTACTTAGGATTTGCTTATGCAGTTTAGAACTGAATCTGGACCATAACATTTAACAATCTGCATTTTGCATCAGATAGCATTGTATATAGTCAAGTACTTAATGGTTTATAAATAGCATACATATTGTAAAAGGTGATGCAAATATAACATTTCATGTTTTTACTTCTCACATTATTACCATAGCTATTGCAATGTTAAAGCTACTTAAACAGCCACCTTCATGTATGCACCTTTTTAAGAATTCTTTTTTTATTTACTTTTATGGTGGAGTTCATTCAAGATACAATGAAATAGCTGATAAAGGCTGTGCTGGAGGAGAGACCAGTAGGGAAGGATAACGATCTCACTGTTATGAATAAAGTCTGCAGTCTTTCAATCCAGAGAGTATGCAGTTTTTCAGAATCAAGAGAGAAAAGCAAAAGGTCTCTGACAGCCAGGCTGTGCTGACTCGCTGTGCCTCAGCCATCAATTATACACTGAAGAGTACAAAACTCCTTTCAGACCACAATGCGCTGCTGCCTCACCTGGAACAGACTCTGAGAGCAGGGACTTTTGGTTTTCCCACTGCTACCCACTCACTGGCAGGTTGTATTCAAGGCTGTGTGTTTAATCCATAAGTGCCTCTACAGAGCTGGTCAGAGGTGCCTCTCAGAGGTGGTCCCTGCAGACCCCTGGGCAGCTTTCCACAGCCCACGTTGTTGCCTGACTCATCTCCTCTTCTCCCCACAGCTACTGATGCCAAGAGCAAGGTGAAGAGGACGAAAATTATCTCAAAGAAGAAAGGAAGGAGCTGAAAAGAGGGTAGGAATCAAAGGAATTGTGAAGACAGGAAGAGGATTAAACAAGTAGCAGTAGTAGTAGTAGTAATAGTAGTAGTATTACTGTTAGCATTAGTACTACTACTAACACATAAACCAGTACTACAATTATATATTAATATAATGAATAACAACAACAGTAAAAATAGGATGAACCTCCAACAGGATGTTTCCTGTTCTTTTATCATTGCCTCAGAAGCTATGCTGATGGGTACCTGAAATGAAGCAATAGATAGTGTTTGCTTACACCTCCATTATTTTGCTTTTGAAGTATTTGAAGTTATTTTAAAAAAAATTAATATTAATTAGCTGTCCAGTAGACTCTCTAACTGATATTGAAAATCATCATTGTCACAGTTAACTATGCCCTTGATATTTTTGATATGCTAAGTGAAACTCATAATGCTCCTTTTGTGTTGACCCTGGGCTCTAGTGGGCATGGAAACACCTGAATTTATAAATTCTTATATAAAATTCCCATCTGAAGCCCATGGTTCTTTCCCCTCAAGGTCTGTGTAAAAAGCATGTATAATTTGACCCTACAAGACAGGACAAAACTATCTCTTAAATAAAGTTATTTTTTAAACAATCAGATTATTTATTGCAGGAAGTTAAACATGTAAATAATTTCAAACTCTTTCTTAATTTTACACTATATTCACTGGATTGTTGATACTTAAGTGAAATAGAGCTCCACATATATGTATATATTTGTTCAGTGCACTTTGTCCGAAATATGACCTGGCATGCACCTGGATATACCACCATCACCTCAGAATTTAAGTGTTCAGAAAAAAATAATAAAGTTGCAGTAATAAATCACTCTGGTTTCAGATATTTTACTGTGTGCTTAGATAGCTAATGTGACTTTCTATTTCATAATTAGCTGGACTAAGATTCTGTGCATTTATTTGTGTTTGTTAAGTGTTAATCATAATCAGAATATCAAAAAGCCAAACACAAGCTGCATAACAAGCTCTTCCTATTTTTAACATCAATCTTAAATTAAGGAGCAGTCAGTTCTGTTGTAGTCAGAGATTGGAATATTTCTAAGTGCCAGTAGTTTTACCCAAAAACTTCTGCACATGGTATGGGACTCAGAATACACAGGGAAGTCAAAAATAAAAATGAAATAGTACTAAAGAGACAGAAACAGCATAGCTTTTCTTTTTTTCATTAATCAAATGTTTGGGGCCTGCTTCAATTTTTAAAGTTTTTCAGGATGGTAGCAGTGGTAAATGTAGGAAAAACTGACTAGGCACAGTCATCTGTGGACAGCATCTTTTACCCGAGCAGATGGTTCATTGTTGTAATGTTAAAGCTGCAATTGAGACAGATGAAAAATCATTCCTCAGACCTCAGTGTTTTTTATGGTGAAAATATGCCCAGGCAATAAGTACATTGCTGCACAGAGGGTTGTGTTTCCAGTGCTTCCAACTCATAATTTTATTTCTGGTCATAAAGTAATCAGTTTTCTTCAAGAAGCTCCCACAATAAATACAGAGCCTCATGATGTACTCTGTCATTTACTGCTGGGAAGAAAAATAGGAGAATGAAATACAGTGCCCTTTAGAAGCTCAGAAGTAAAAAGGCAAACACACAAAAAAAACTTCAAAAGAGACAAAGCAAAGAATAAGAAAACGAAATCAAAAGAATAGTGTTTTAAAGATGTTTTTATGATTAGGAGACTCAAAATTGTTGTCAGAAGTGCTACTAGGGCACTCACACTTTTCTCAGTAAACATGAGCTAGAGCCCCAAATGTGACTAACACTATAATAATAAAGCTCTCATAGACTTAATACTATAATGATAAAGCTCTCATAGACTAATATCAGTAAAAATACTTGCAAGATTATTCACTAATAAGAAAAACTGTTATAAAGGAATACTTAATAAAAAACAATTACCTTCTTAAATTACTGTATCACATCTTTAAACTTAAAGGTACCTTACTTAGAATTTCTAGGATGGTTTTCTTATAATTTTCAACAGCTCCTATTTTTAGTGGCATATAGTTTTGACAGGAAAGTCAAGTGATAGAAATTATTCTGAAATTTGTATCATGCTTGTAAACAATTCTAATTAAAGAGAAGAAATAAAGGAAAAGGATTTAGAAAATACCAAATATGGGATTCTTTAAAAAAAAATTCTTTTTCAAAAAGGCATCTCTAGTGCAAAACTGCCAACACTTGTTAAAACAGATAATGCAGAGACTGAAAAAAGTAATCAAGCAAAATATTTAATTTTCAAGCAAGTCTTTTTAACCTGGGGCTCTGTTTTATTTATTTGTTTTTTTATCTCTATTTTATTTGTTTTCTTTATTTTTTATTGTCTTCCATTTAATACAAATTTGGCCCAAACTGAAAACATTTGGGCTTTACTGATTAATCAGGCAGCCTAAAAAAACCAGTTATTCCTTTAATTAGTATTTTGTTTGGGCTGTAATCCTCTTGGTGAAAATGCAGAACACTTGGTGCTTCTCTCTGCTGTGTTTTTAACATGGACTGATACCTCCAAAGGCTCTAGTGTTGGGTCTGGACTCAGGAGAGGGACTCCTGCTGCAGCAGGGACATCTGACCAGCTACCATACCTAGCTGACTGGTAGGATACATCGACTTGGAGGTGGCACCAAGCTCGCAGGCAGTGCTGCTTCCCGACCTGCTTGTTTGTTGGAGTAGCTCTATGTTATGCCTCAAACCCCTGGCTTGGGTAGGAGCGATCTTGTACTTGTATGTGCCATTTTTGTGGATCTAGCTATTGTCTCTTCAATGCATGTTATAAATACATTTTTGTGGCTCACCTTGGAATATTGACCTCTGTATTTTTACCTTGTGTCTTTTTTTGGAGGAAGTTATTTGACTGAATTCAGTGTCCTGAGGTTAAATTCCAATTGAATATAACTTACAGGACATCACTCTTAGAGGCAGCAGAGCAGTTTATATACCACATGATGAACAGATTGTTCCAAGGCTCTGACAGAGTCTGTGCTCACCTCAGCCTCTTATGTGAAAACTAAAAAATATCCTGCAAACCCTTCTATTCCTGGTTAGGTTTTAATTGAGATTAAATTGAGTTAGAGGTTCCTTTCTCTTAAACAAGCCCCAAACTAGGTATTATAACATGTTGGTATCATTCTGCTGCTACCAGAGTTTATCCTAATATTTCAAGCTATATCTGCACTGTCTGCAGTTGTATTAATGACTCCAAACACACACAACATGCAGGAATATGAAGGTGTTAATATGTTGGGCTTCTGGACTAATTCAGCTCACTCCATCAATAAGACAACTTGTGAATACAAAAAACTTGCATTGCTGCAGACAATAATAATTATAGTGCAAATATATTTGCAAATAATAGTGCAAAAAGCAGTCTTAATTTAACAGACACTGATTTCAGTAGCAGAGTGTGATGTGCAGAGCTTGCAATTTTGCCATCCTATGTACTGCAGTACCTTACACAGCCATTACTTGCTAGTTGTCACACCTGAATGGGTTCAGAGGAACTGTGGGCTTCCTGTGTCTGGGACATCATCACAAATGTATCTCTTCTAAAGAAAGAAGACATATACAGTAAATAAGATTTATCTCATTACCTCTTACCTTCGTTGGCCTCTGCCTTTCCTCAGAAAAGGGAAACAGGGAGCCTCTTTCTTAAAAAATGTTCTGTAATTAGAGTGCTTATTATTAATATCAGAGCACATTAAAGCTGAGAAACATTCATTAGATATACATACAGAACTTCTAAAGAGTAAAGTGGGTCAATCGTCGCTTTGCCAAAAGTCTTCCAACAGAGCTGGAAAATACTGTCCAGCTTCAGGTGAGGCTGAATGTTGTAATTTGGTTTCAGTTTGACACCTGGTGCTGTGTCTCCTCGAGCTGGGTGCTCTGCTGCTGGCTGGAGCTCCAGGGTCAGACCAAGGCTGTGACACAGGGCCACCCTGCTCTGCAGCAGCTGCCTCCTGGGAACCCCAGCAAACACCTGCGCACACACAGGCCTGCACTCGGTGCCACCAGAGCTAAGAAATAAGGGCTGGTTTATGCCTCTTATTCCCTTTTGTATATATATGATGTAGACTGTGTAAGGAATCAAAAATTATTTATAAAAATAGGAATTTAAAATGAAATCTGAATATCTTAATGACAAAGCTGAATAGAAAGTGTGAATACAGACTGCATATTTGTGGATAGACACACCAAACACACGAAACAAAACAGGAAATTTATATACAGCTGTCCCAGGTGCTCAGCACTCAGCTTTGTTGCAGAAAAAAAAAAGTGGTAAAATCACTAAGATTTAAGCTTAAAATAATGCCCTTGAAATTTTTTGTTCTGGCTTGTTTATGGTGTGGTTTGGTTTTGGTTTTGTTTTCTTTGTCAGAACAATTCTCACTGACTTATAAGCAAGAGAATTATAAGATCTTTATTATAATACTAGGAGATTTTTTGTATTTTATGCATTTAAATGGAATTATATGTAGAACTCTTAGAATAGAAGACTGCATATTTAAGGAAGTCTTAATCTGGAAATTGAAGATTATAATCTGGTCCCAGATTAAGTGGCTTTTTTTTTTCCTTACAGCAGCTAAGAGAGAGTGATTATTGATTTTAAAGGTTTTTAAATTAAAAAAAAACCAAAAACAACTCACAAAACAAAACAGGAAAAAAGTGCCAAATATAGTACTTGTAACTTCCCACAGGTGATGTTATTCACCAAGAGCAGATGACAGCATGCTAACCAATTACCATTGTCACATACCATGTCATTAACCAATTACACCATGCATGACACCACGATAACCAATTCTTCTAAGTGGGGTTATGTACCAATATCTTTTCATGTTCCAGAGACATAGACTAAATCCCAGAGTAGCTCTTAAATATAAACCAACCAGGTTTCTTATAACTTGAATGATTTTATGATTCTTGTTTCTATTCTATTAAAGAGAGTCCTGGCTTGGGCTGCTAAATTCAATGTAACAGCACAGTGTTGAGAGCAGAAATTCTTGCTGACCCCCACTGTCCTTGCAGGATGTTTCACCTCACTGCCTTTCCTGTGCTGGTCCAGGACTTGGCAGGAGGCACCATGACATGAAGAGAAACTTGAACTGTTTGAGAGCTATGGACAACTGAGAGCCAAAGGCTAACCATCTCCATTAAGGTTTTCTCCAAGCTCAACCATATACAGTGAAGGAAGAGTGTATCCTCTTGTCCTAGGGAGACTTTATGATGTTTGTATCCCCAGCTGTGTGTTCTGTTTATGCTGGATGTTAAGTTCTGCACTGGTAAGACTGGTTCTGAGAGCAAAGCGGGGGGAAGAAGAAGCTGCAGTTTGTGTTCTGACACAGCACTCACTGCCCCACATGCTGCTCTGCACTGCTCTGTCTGCAGCATGGACAGACAGAGGGACAGAGCTCTCCTTTGCCATTAGTTAGTTTTTAGCTAGCTGAGGCAGAGAAGATCCCTGGAGTGTGTTTTTTCCTTGAATCTGTTTAAACCTGCTCTGGACTGAAAACCCAGAAAAGCCCTGGGAGCTCACACCTGTGTCCCACAGGGCCTGGGCTTTGGCACTTCCAGCCCTGGAGGGACTGACAAGAGACTGAGCAAACTGAGCTACCCCATGACAAGGACTTTCTGGATTTGCTATCTCTCCAAACAGTGAGAGGTTTCATTGCTTAACATTATTCATTTTTTAATACTTGTGAATACTTTCCTTGTTAAGTAGGTTTTTTCCACTTTACTCGAAGGAAATCTTTTCCCAAACCAGTAGGGGGAGGGATCGCTTGAATCTGCTTTCTAGAGGGACTCCTTTGGAAGTTTTCTCCCAGATTTACCTTAAACCAGGACAGTTCTACACAGGTAATACGAAAGTGTGTTTGCATTATTCTGAGCTCTCATCCCTGTTTCACCATGTTCTCTGGGCATTCCTGAAAGACAGCAAAAAACAGACTTGTTCTTGAGAACAATTGATTTATTTGACACTTTGAAGTTCTGTTTTGGAGGAGGGAGGGAATTTTCTGACAGAAAATGGTCTTTAGTTGTATATTTTAATATTTTTCAATGTTTTTAAAATTTATTTTGTCTACCTATTTTTTTAGTACCGTTTTGATGTTAAGTCCCTTTATAAAATATTATTTGTGAACATGGAATATCAAAATTGTATTCAGAAATGAAAATTTTTCAAAGTATTGTCATTGGGGAGCCTGCTTGTTAATCCAGACAAATTCTGTGCTATTTTTTGCAGAAAAAATGGTGCAAAAAATTTTGGCATTTTGCCAATTTACTAACTTGTATTAGTGTAGTTACTGTAGGAAATCTGCCCAAGTAGGTAAGGAGAGATGAACCCTTTACTGATAAATTTCTGGGAGAAGTGAGGAAAAAAGCTTGGTGAAAACATCTTTTATGATCAGTTCAGGAGCTGAATATGGCTTTTGCAGCAGACTCTGAGCTGTGCCTCTTCTTTTTGTGTCTAGGCTAATATAATTTTTATACAAAAATAAGAATGTTAAAAGTATAAAAATTCTTTATGGATGCAGCTATGATACCAAACATTATTTTGGCTTATAAGAACATGGTGCTTATCCTTACATTTCTCTTCATAGCTGATGCAAGGAACCTATGCTTTTCTGTAAATATCAAAGAGTCATAAGTAATAAAATTATGGAACAAAAATATGTTAAAAAACTGTGTATATAAAAGGCTAAGTCCCCTGTGGAAGGTAAAGAATAAAAAATAAAAGGACTGTAGTATGTGAAAGGAGTTGGAATGAAATACAATGACACAGTTAAACTGGGTTTAGAAGTTTTCACAGGACTTGCTGGAAAATATACATCATTTCTATGAGAAGATTTGAGTTTATTAGTAATAGTCTGGGTAAAATTTCAGGATTTAAGAGAATACCAATAAAGCAAAGATTGACACTAACCAGACCATGCTATAAATACCACACAAAGAGACTAAACAAGCCCTTTAGTGAGAGACATGCTTGATGTTCTGCTTCACTGTTAGTCTGCAACAATAGGAAGAAACCTGTTGTCTCTGTAGAATTAGTTCAGTTAAATAAACTGCTCAAAGTGCTATTGTTTAGGACTGACAGCAGCTGCTTACTGCGGTTCCTGTTTATGCATGATCAGCTGATGCAGCTTAGAGTCTGCTGCAGTGCGCCTGTAGCACACATACATTTTAAACTCTGCCATTTGGTATATAGAGCCAGTCCATGTTGCTTTGCATAAATTCCTCTTGGTTTTGTTCCCACCAAGTGGTAAGCATAGCTCAAGATACAATGTAAGTTGCTCCTCTAAGGAGAAAATTCCTGAATTTTTAGAAATTCGCTTTTTTGAAGGTGAATTGGCGTATACCTCTAATTTAGTTGCAATAACCCTCAGAGCAATTATGCTTTTCATATTTGACTGCAAATGTAAACTTGAGTCTGGATTGTATCATATAATCTGTAGTAAAAAATTAAAAGAACTTATTATTCTGAGTACCAGTATGAAGTTAATTTTTTTCTTCATGTCAGGCAAAGATTGCGACCAAAATTCTCTCATATTTTGTTTCTACAAGTAGACTAAATTTCATTCTGATAAGGAATGTGTCTGTTGTTAATAAGTGTGCATTTTTGAAATGAACAAGACAGGTTACATTTCTGAAAGCTCCTCCAGACATTAAATAATATATTCAAGTGTTTAATTTAGCAGTTGGTTTGTATTTTACTGCACATGTAGTGGACATTCAGGTCTGGGATGTAACATAGGTATTGGTAAATATGTTGCCTATACCACTAAGGTGATGCCATTCAGCCTTTTCAGTATTGTGACCTATAATATTTTGCTAATACAAACTTTGTGCTCACTGGTAATCATGGGATAATAATTCTAAACAGCTAGAAGAGAGCTCAGCTCAAGCCCCACACAGACATATGTCAGAAACAGATTATAGGGTAAGAGGCAGAGAAAATTAAATTTTAACTCCCTCCCCTCATACATAAACTCAAAAGACTCTCCAAAACAAACAAATATATCCTCAGCTGTTAGGACAGATAGAAATCAGTACTGAAAACTGGATTAAAAGGTTGATTTCATGGGGACAGAAGGGAGCAGACTCTCACTGAAAGCGTGATCTTCTAATCCGATGCAGGAAAAGCTCTAGCTGAAGGTCCAGCTTTAAGGCTGGACACCTTAAAGTTCCTGCGGAGTTCACAATTCATAATAAATGAATAAAGTGAATAACTGAAAATTAATACCAGCACTTATACTGTTCTGTACAGAGTGAAAGAAAAAATGTGAGATGAAATTCATAGAGATTCTTATGTTTTCCAAATTATGCTAAGACATGGAAAGCTATCTTCTTAACTTTAAGATGTATTTATGTGTTTAGTAGCAGGGAGTTGCAGTAAATATAATATTATTATGCAGAACATATTTGTAGCTCATTTATATATTTATAGTAAATTTTAGGCCCAAGAATCAGTATTTAAAGACTAGGAGTTTTTATGAATAAATACTTCCCATTCAGGTTTTAAACTCAAAAACATTGACACAAAATAAAAAGAGCTTTTGGCTATGTTTTGAGACTAGTATGGATAAGATTCACAAACTAGGGATATATAAATTATATAAATGACCTGGTATAATCTATTTTTTTCTTAGATCAAAAAATTATAATATTTATTATGTTATAAGTCCTTTGTGATTTATTGAGCAATACTATTTTTGAAGATGATGTGATTGCTGGATTTGGTGCTTTTGAATCTGAAAGAATGAAAGAATATAGAATAGTTTTTTTGGGTTTTTTTATTTGTTTTATTTCTTTTTTAAATCAGAGGTAACCCATAGTCTTCAACTGGCAATAATATGTTCCATTTAACATCAAATTTATATCAATGTGCTATTCAGTAGCAGAAATATTAAGAATAAATTTTTAGTGTGATTAAAGTACTCACATTCTGAAAATGACATTTAGTTGAACTTAAATTCATTAAAAAACAATTAAAAGGCCAGACAGTTGGAATATCAAATCAAGAAAATTTAATAGCTTGACTCTGTTTATTTGTACTCTTCTCTAAGAACTAAGAAAGATGACTGCATGTCTTGGAGGATTTTTCAAATGAGATTGCCTACAGATGTAAAGGAGAGTATAAAATATGTGTATAAATTAGATTCAAGATGATGTATGCCTTATTAGAAACAAGGGATCTCCAAAAAGTTTACCAAAGAGGTTAGTGTACTAAATCTGGTAAGGTGTGGTAAGGCACAGGAAAAGGAGTTTACCTGGTTTTCCCAGGTAAATGATCTGTACCTGAGTATGTAATATAGCTTGTTTTATTCCAGCCTGGTACCAAAATACACAAAGCATTACTGCCTTTCTTCTGGATCAGAGTGAATTTGTCCAGAACAAGGCCAAGTTCTTATCGTGATAATCCCCATGAGCTTAGAGCAAGGAGGTTTTGGCCTATGTTTAATTAAAGCAGCATTACAGTACTTAGACATCTGTTATATTTGTACATTGTGGGTCAAGGGCTCAGCTCAAGCTTCTCTTCTGAGGTCTCTATGACCACTGCTGAGCCTTTTTTCCCACTCCAGTATTTTTCATAGCTAAATCATTGCTTCCATGTTTAAGGACACTTTCCCTTAGCAGGGAAAGTCATGTAACTTGGTCCTCAATTTCTAACATTTTGAGATTTTAGGAAGCATATTTAGGAAGAGAAACCTTCCAAAGAAGTTTAATGAGCCACAGTGTGGAATCAGTAACAGGGAGAGATGCAAACTTTATCTTTCACTCTTAGAGTGATGAGGTGGGTATCTAAGCACTGTAGTTAGATACAACATTCTATTGTCTTTTTCTGAACACCTGCAAACAATGGTTTTCCTACATTTACATAATTTTTACCTATTTTTATCTTTTGTTTTACACCATACATTTTGACACTTTCATTCCCTTCCCACCTCCACCCAAAACAACCTCATGCAAGAAATTCATCCCTCTTTATGTGAACCTTTAGTTTCAATCAATGAGACTAATCACATGGCTAAAGATTTAGACATATATTCCTTTTATCTATGACAGTTGAAGATTGCCCTCTTTTCTCCTCTTAAATTACTTCTGTCCTGGCTCTGTTAGCAAGAGAGACTATTTGAGTGCCCCACAGGCACCTCAAATAGAAGTACCACAGTTTGCATTGGAAAATTTTGCTTTAGATCTGTGTAAAAAGTTGTATTTGAACTATTTTTTTAAATTAGCTCCTCTCTGTGTGAACACAATGTTTCTAAGAAAAGAGGCTATTTACCACCCAGTCTTACATTTTGTTGGGTTTTTGCCCAATTGCCAGTGTAGACCTGGCTAGTTTATTCCAAAAAAATTAAGAAAAAAGGGATTTAATTTTGAAATATATTGGTGAAATCCATTTTCCATCTATTGTTAGCACATAAATGGACCTCAAGTGACCAGGCAGTGTATTTTGATACTTCTGTCTTTACTGACCCTCGAGAAGAAGAAAAAGAAAAATTTCCTATTCCATTTTTGGAAATACTTTACATTGGTGAAGAATCCTTCAATGAACAATGAAGCCTCAATTCTGTATATAAACAATTTTTTCTAACTTAAAAAAAATTTCCTCTGTAAAGTTTTGGATCTGAACTTCGACCTGATCTAAAGGAGTATCAAATCCTGTTCTGATGAACTGTTAGGTATACCCCTGAACAGCTTTTCCCACAATTTTAGGAAAGTGATATATTCTGGCTCAGTGAAGAAAGAATCTGAAAATGTCATAGTGCAAGGCTTTATATTCTATAAGGATATAAAATAAACTATATATAACCTAAACAGTTTGCTGAACAGCAAGTGTATTTCTTTCAAAATAAATAGCTCCTGCAAAATATTATTTATATAGTTCTTGCAAATTGGTTTGAAGTGTTGTTTAGACAATCTTATTATGTATAAAGATAAAAACTTCCATCAAGAAATTATGCAAAAGAAAATGGACACACCAGCTGGATAAATCTATCATACATTGGCAAAAAGCAACAAGCACTTTTAATTAGCTGAGTGAATGTAGTTTGTTGAATGTTGAAAGCACAGGCTCACTCATATTAAAATGTGCCTAATTTTCTGTGAAAAAGTCCCATCTGAACAGCCCTGACCATAGTCAATCATACTAAAAGCCACTGGTGCTTTATTTGATTTACCAATATAAAATGCAAATTAGGTGATTAAGTGGAGTGGCAGACATAGTAGGGCCTCTTTCAAACCATCAAGTTAAATGCAAGCAGACAGCAAACTGGCTGTGCAAAGAAAATTTTAGCATATTCGTTTGATTAGTGCTACAAAAATTTAATTAGGTTGGCTAATTACTTGACAAATTGCTCTACACTAGAGAAAAGGCAGAGCATGTTTTATTCCTGCAAAAACTCTGTGTGTATTTTAGCCCAAATGCTATCTGCCAATTTGCAAAAGCGTTATTAAATGAATGAAGAATGGTACAACAGTCTCCAACAATGGTGAATTGTATAATGCATATAATTAGAGAAGGCACACACCACTATATCCATATGTCCATGATCCCTCATGTCTAAAAATATTTAACACAATATTTCTAGAAAAATATTGTCAAAACAGATTATTGCAAGGTTATCAAATCTTCATAAGAAGCAATATATAGAAAATACTCATTACTGGAAAACATGGGTCATCCCATGCAGAACCTCTTCACCCAAATGAACTCCATCAAACACAGTAACACTTTGTCTGTATGTTGCTAAGAGGAAATAACATAAACTGTACAGCTGAGGGATATTTCTCTCTATTTATTCTTAAGCAATACCAAGAGCATTAGTTCTCTGGGAAAGGAAAAAAAAGAAAAAATTTGGAGGAATTTCACATTTTGCAATTTTATTGGTGCGAATAAACCATGAAAGAAGAACACCAGGACTTTAGGTAGAGTAATACATTTCTCTTGTCTGTCTGTTTGCATTCACATGCCATGAAAGCTGCCAATTTTTATTCAGAAGACTGCTTTTGCTTTCGCTGGCATTCAGTGTAACTAATCAGCCTCTACTGACTCAAACATCATGATAATATAAATAGATACCCACTTTATCTACTCAAGTGGAAAAAATAAGTATCATATTATATAAACATAATGCATTGCAATTGGCAATTAGATACTGCATTTAACTCAGGCTAAAACAATGTCTTAGGAAACCAAGGAATATATGAATCTCTTTTAACAATCATTATACATGTGCATGCAGGAATAAAATATTATTTCTCGCAATTAGCAGTTCTTAACTTCTGTTCTACCTTGCCAATATACTTTTAAATGTACAATCTTAGTGAGACATCAAAAACCTTAAATACAGTATAACTTCAGACTAACTCAATATAAGTATTAGTCTGTGACCTCACTTGTTTCCAAAATAATTTATGTTAAAACAAATTTTAATTCCTTTTCAGTTTGTCTGAACAACTGTTAAGCTCTATTGAATAAGAAGATAAATGGTGTTTCTGATGATTTTAAAAGGAAATTAGCCAAACACTGTATTTCAGTCTTTATATGCTGGTTCCTCAAAATTCACGTTTTTCAAAAGATGATGCTCATTACTGCATTTACACCTTTTGTAACAAAAATTAAAAGATTTGAAACTCCTTTTAACTTAAAAAGCTTTGTTTATACTGAAAGAAGAAAAAGAAGATGATAGTAGCAGTAGTAGTAGAAGTCGTAATAATAATAATAATAATAATAATAATAATAATAATAATAATAATAATAATAATAATAATAATTAGTTTTGAAACCACTCACAGAGAATAGAAAAAATACAATTTGCTCTACTACTACAGTCCTCTTTCATGAAAGCAATAGGAAAAGCAACACAGAGACTAGGCTCAGAAAACGCTCCAGTATCCAAACAACTAGCTTTATCCTGGCTCTGACAAGTCCTGACGTTCAGCGGGTGCATCTGCATTGAGGTAGAACTTAATATTACTAGCACATTGAGAGAAAGATGCCACAAATTAATTATCCAAGACTGAAATTCTTTAAAATAATTAATGTAAGGAGTAAAAGAGAAGCTTCACTTCAGTCCTATTTTGACATGTTCACTATAGATATGAAAAACTCTGCAGTGAATAACAGGCCTTGTGTGAGATCCTTCAATAAAATGGAACTTTCCAATGAAGACTAATTTGAAAAATCACCACTTTTTGAGGATAAATATCTAATAAGCTATTGAAAGCAGTGATTGCACAAGCAATCCCGAAGTTCCCTTGAATATGTCAATGACAACTTCCTTATAGAAGTGATTGATGTGCCAACATGGACAGGTGCCATGCTGGACCTTGCACTCACTTGTGGGGAGGAGCTGGTGGGGAAGGTGATGGCCCAATGCCACCTTTACTGCAGTGACCACCAGATGGTAGAGCTTGAGATCCTTATGGCAATGAGGGGGTCATGCAGCAAGCTCACCACTGTGGACCTAAGGAGAGCAAACTTTGGCTTCTTCAAGGACCTACTTGGTAAAGTCTCATGGGAAAAAGCTCTGGAGGGCAGAGGAGCCTAACAATGCTGGCTGGTATTCAAAGATCACCTCATCCAAGCTCAGAGCAATACATGCCAAAAAGGAGCATGCCCTCATGGATAAGGAGCTGCTGAGCAAACTCAGAACATCAAAAGAAGCTTTCAGAAAGCAGAGAACTCCTAGCAACCTTCCAGTACCAGAAGAGGCCTACAGGGAAGCTGGAGAGGGACTCTTCATCAGGAAGTGTAGTAACAGGACAAGCAGTAATGGATATAAACTGAAAGAGGGGAAGTTTAGGCTGGATGTTAGGAAGAAATTATTTGCTGCTATGGCAGATGGGCACTGGAAGAGGTGGCCCAAGAGGGTTTAGGACTCTAGCAGTGTTTAAGGCCAAGCTGGATAAGGCCTTGAGCAAGGTGGTTTAGTGTCCCTGTCCATGGCAGGGGGAATTGGAGCTAAATAATCATTAAGATCCCTTCAAACCCTCAACATTCTATAATTCTATGTCTTTTTCTATTATTTTGTCCTGGTCTTGAGCATGTTATCTATGGCAACTCCACATTCATGAAAATGGAAACAAGGGAACATAACATCTTCAGATCTGGTAAAAGAGAATTGTGGTTTCTCAGGAAATGGCAGCCTAGTGTCAGTATGTGTTAAAGAACTTGAGGGAAATAAACTTTATATTTGATTTTACTTTATATGTTTTGAAAAGCAAAGAGAAATTTGTTAAGAAATATTTTAAATGGCTATGCAAATTAATAACTGTGTGTATAATAACTGTATATGTATAACTGTCTATTGAACGGCTAGATAGGGAAGCCAGAAGAATACAGAAAAATGTTATTAGAAGAGATGCTGGACACTACAGCTCTTCCTACTGGCCAGCGTAGACCAGAGAATATTAAGGATCTTATCAATGTAGCATAAGAATTCTCAATCTTCTTTTTTGAAAATTTTTCATCATAATTAATGTCCATCTTCCCACAGGTGCACATCATCACTCTCTCTAGCCAGGCCCAATCCTCTAAATTTCAAACTCTCACCTTTCAGCTTTTGTAAAATGCAACAATTTGTCCTCTCACATCCTCCCCACGTCCACAAGTCCCGGGTCTCTTTTGACTGCTATAATGACTTTTTGACTGAGCCATTGGTACTCAATCTGAGAAACACCTTTCCTGAAGAGTAACTTCTACAAAAAAGCTGTGAGAAGGAGCAGCAAAAAAATTAGGAATGTCACATATATGAGGAACAGAGTTCAGGAGGGGTTTCTGGGGCCTGATCTCATCTCTGAGTTGCTTGCACTATTGGCAGGTATTGACTATTTGAGCAGTGCAATGCCCTTGGAATACCCTCAGTAGGATCACCAAAGAGAGAGCAGCTCTGGAGCCAGCAGAAGAGGCAGCAGACGCAGGACTGTGTATGAGGAAATCTTTCATTCTCAGCATTTTGCTTTGGTCTTCACTAGCTGGGGACATGTGCAGAATACTGCTTATTCTACAGTGATAAATGTGTCAGTATAAACCAAAACTCTGGCAAGTACAGAGCTTCTTGTCTGCTTGATTTACTTCTCATTGCTGCCTTTCTCTGTGTGACACAGAGGAGCAAACAAGAGAACAGGAACCCTAAATGTTTGAAAAGACTTTTGCTGCAGCAGAAGTAAATGTAAAAAGTAACAGGCAGTTTTCCTATTTTGAAAAAAATCCCCTACTTCTTAAAAAAAAATCACAGAAATAAGAATCCAGTTACTACTTGGATGAGACAGTTAGAAGCTGGGGTAGGTCAAGACAAAATACCTATTAATTTTTGTTACTGTTTATGAGGGAGACACGGCCCTGGAATTCACATTAGTGAGATTAAGAAAAACTTTTGTTTACATGCAACTTATAGAGTTGGTGCATGGATTTATATCGTACTGCTTTTTAAAAATCTCAGTTTAGAAAAGGACCATATTTAAAAAAATTGTTGCATTACTGGATTATTTGCAATTTATTCCTTGTTACAGCAAAAAGCTGCCAGACTTGATTTGGACTTGTTCCTGGTTTCACGTGACTTTTTTTGTCAATAATTTGTGTTTCTTATTCTCTCTTTGTTGGTTCTTTGTCTTCCAGACAAGACACTGTACTAAGCTGTTATGCCATTTCATCCTTGTGTATGTAGCACAATGATCTGACATAGGTTGAAAAAAACTTCATTTAGTTTCCTCTGTGTCCTTGTCCATGAAGGTTATTTTACTTTGGCTTTGGTGGAATATCACTGTTAGGCTATGCATAGTTAAAATTTTCATACTAACATTAGATTTTTGCTATATGTTTCTAGAATCAAATTTTGGGTGGCACCCACTACCTGGCACTGAACAAACTCCTTAACTTTTCAAAGAAAAGATAATTGGTTTTGCTTAGTTGCATTAAGTCTCACACAAATTGGTATTTGAATAATCTCATTGTGTATCATTCTAGATAAAATGGGAAAATAAAGTGAATTGGTATGAAAATTATATTAAATCAGAAGAATTCCTCAATCTTGAGTCACTCCTTTTCAGTCCATTCTGTTTCTGCTGTTTTCTGTCAGTTATTGCTTTTTTATTTATTAAAATATTATTTTTTCCTTATTGATGGTACTAAATTTACTCCTGAAAAGTTATTTTAGTACACTGAAATGATGGCAGCAAAATATGGTTATAAACACATTTATGTTACCTTTCTCAGACTCATGTTATCTGAGAGAGCTAAGACATTAGGAAAGGGTCTTGATAAAAAGGACCATCTGTATTGAGAATTTGAAGGAAAAACCTGAAATTTAATGCTATCATAAATATCATAAATAGCATACTCTAATCAGTCTCTCCTTTCATGTGAATTTGAAAATCCTTATTTCCCAGTACTTGCTAAAGGCAATTATGCAAGAGCAAAACCACACAGTGCTACTGCTGAAAACTGCCAATAGATTCTGAAGTGTTTCAAACAAGGATTTATTAGATTGCCTAGTCACTTGTAAATCATAATAACAGAGGACAGCAGGCTGATGAGAATAAACAAAAAGCTTCCTGGGCAATGCATCTAACAAAACACAAAATATTATATAACTTAATATTTCAGTGATAGCCTGCAGTCTATTCTTATGCTTGAGAAAATGCCTGCTGTCTTTTATTTCTCAATATTCCCTGAAGTATTAGCTACAAGCTAGTGAAAAAAATTAAAGGGTTTTCATTATAATAGGATTTGATTTGAACTTCTGAATGTATTTCAGCTGTTTGAACAAAAATCTATGATGTTTGAAATGATCATTTCCTCACCTTTGTAACAACAAAGACTTATACTTTACCTGTGAGCAAAAGTAGATTTTATTCTACGAAATGCTCTGGGTTTACATTTTGGACACTGTGATAGCAAGCAGAACCATGTGAACAAGCCCTGAAAGTTAAATTATGAGCCACAGTTTCTTCCCCTTTTTCATTAACACAGATCTGAATAGCTTTGATGGGTGCAGGATGTTTATTCTTGATCCAAGTTAATGCATCTGAAAATAAACCTTTGATTTAATGCAGCTACTTTTTTAACTATAGGGTTGGTATTGTACAATTTGGGCACATAATTTCAAGGTATTTGTTACAGATGATGTAGCAAACACAGGTAACTTTATTTTCCTTGTAGGAATTGAGTCCTTGGAAACTTTGCAAGTACTTGTTTGTGATGTTTAGTTTTGTATGGACCATCTTACTAAATAGTAGCAATAATTAGAAAGTACTTCAAATATTTTCATTAAAACCTCTCCAAAACCAGACAAAATTTCTAGAATGAACAAACCATACCATGACCACATGTGTCAGTTAGGTCAAGAAATTTAGTTCTTGACAGACTAATTTTAAAGTACTGATGATTCTGTCTGTCTTATGTAGATGCTGGTAGCACCAAATCAAATTCATTAACTAATTTTTTCCTCAGATAAAAAGTAATTCTCATTATTTTCTTTCAACTTGAACCTCTTAGCCTGATTGGATTTTAGTCTCCTGCAATGCTGCCCTGGAAAATAATTTTTTCCCTCTTTCTGTTCTTAATCACAATATTCCATGTTAGAAGACACTCAGAATAACTTCTTTTAAATGTATGACTGAATTTGAGATCGGATTTTAAAGAAGGACTGTTGATACCTCAGCTTTAAAATCATGCAGAGATTCAGTTCCAGTTCTGGATCGTTAACAATCCCTGCTAAAACCCTCAGGGATCAACAAGCTCTGCAGGTGCCTGAGGCTTCCAAAACACACAAAGTTCTGCTTCTGCACATGTCCAGATATCTGAGTTATAACAATGCTGAGCAGCCAGGAGAAATTTCCAGTTATATTTATCTATATGAAATCCTGAATAATTTACTAGGAATGCAGTCAGAGTGCTGAATTACTGTGAACCACCAGAGTTTTTGTTTTTTGAACAAAGACTGTGTATATATGATATGTGTAAGGTACTGAAGTTCATGAAAGACAATAAGCAATATAAATATTAGAAAAATTGTTACGCATATCTCAAGGAAGGTGTGTGTGTGTGTGNGTGTGTGTGTGTGTGTGTGTGTGTGTGTGTGTGTGTTTTCTGCCAAAAAAAAAGGCAATGTATTTTAAATATAGCTATTTGATACATTAGTGTGATGTTTGTTGGTTGTTTCCTTGAAGATTCTTAAAAGGCTGAGGAACAGTTACATTTTCTTTAATCTATTAGAAGATGATGGGTGCAGGACTGCTAAACTATGATGCAGTAAAACAAACTCAGAAATTGTTTTTGTGGCAGCACAGTTCAGTCACCAGCAGAGTTAAACCAAAGAGATGGTCAAGACAATGATGAAGATCAGAAGATTCAAAGTCTTGTAAAACTGTGAAGGGTATGGTGGTAGAACAGGGAAAATAAAAATGTTCTTGGGGCATCCCAATCTGTTGCTTTTCTTCCTTGTGGAGTTTATACTAATTTATTCCTTGCACTTGTCTTTCTTGACATAAAGATCAGCTTAAACAGAGGGGCAATACAGGACACATACAGAGTGAACCAGAGAGATTCATACCCTGCATGTAGTGCTGCTGGTGGTAGCAGTATCTTGACAGTCTACAGTGGGAGACTGTAGGGGATGGCTGTGGCCAGGTGTGGACAATGAGGAGCGACTGACCTCTGAGAGAAGAGGCTGGCACTGTCCCATGCTGACACAGGAGAATTAATTTGGCCCAAAAGCAGCCTGACACTGGACACAGAAGAGACCCACAGACATATATGTGGTACCTCTTGAAAAATATTTGTTCTTAAGAGCAAAAATGGCAGAGAGAAAGAGAAATGAGGAGGAAAAAAATAGATGAGAAACAACTGAGAAGAGCAGAGGCATTGATGGAGGGAGAGACAATACTGCAGACAGCAGAGCAGATCATGGCCTGCAGCCCATGGAGCCATCACAGTGGAGCAGGGGAGAAGTGTGAGGACAAAGGAGCAGCAGAGAGGAGCTATTATTTACCGGCCATAGTCCCCATTCTTTATCTCTCTGCATCCTTCATTGAGAGGAGGCAGAGGAGTTGTGAATGAAGGAATTGAGCCTATGAAGTGAGGTGGAAATAGAAGGAAAGTGATTTTTAATTTGTGTCTTAACTTCCCACCATCCACATCTCTTCTAATTGGTAAAGAATTAAATTAATTTTGTCCCAGTAGAGTCTGTTTTACCAGTGATGGCAGCTGGTATGTGATCTCCCCGATTTTATCTTATCCATGACTTTTTTATCTTATTTTCTTCCCTGACCTATTATGAAAAAGAAGCAGTAAGAGAGTACCTGGAGGGGTGTTTGGCCTTTAGCCAAAGTTATTCCAATGTAGGGTACAAGTGTTCACCTACTGAAGCAAGTGAGAATCTCAGGATCTCATTATCACTGCTCTTAGTTGAAAACAAACTGCAACATGGGGAGTTGTACAGCATATTAAACCAAAGCCATTAAAATGAGTGAGTTTAGGAAAAGCTCTGAACATTGTGGTTTTGGTTGGATTTGATCAGCTCAGCACACCAACACTCTCTAGCGTACTTTGATCCCTGCAGAAAAAATGTGTCTCTGTAAAGATAAATTCATAATTTACCCAAATTTAGCCTTCTCCTTTCCACTTATATGTCACCTATATAGTGTGCTGAATGTCTGTCCTTCAGCACTCCAGCACTTGTTAAATCCTCACCTTGCCTTTCTGTAGACTGGCTAGAGCTAACAAAGTGTCTGAATTACATGGTGATTTTCTACAGTAAGAAACCTGGGCAAGAGCCAGACATTTTATTGCTCATGCTATGCCTTGCTTTCTTGGGTGAAATAGCTGGAGACTGTTACTTGCAGATCTGATGCATCTGACAATAAAAAAGTCTTTCCTGTATTTCTCTCCCTCTCAGAGAGAGATCACTTAATGTTCAGTGATACTTTGCTATTCAAAATACTAATTGATACAAACTAGGTTCTATAATTAAAACGGAAAGCTGAATTGTCTTGAGGATTTTTTTTTTGTTTCTTTTTTAATTAAAAAGAAATAACTGCGACAGCTGGAGAAGAAGCAAAAATGGTTAGTCTTATCCAGCTATTTAAGTGATTATTGATTACTGACTACAGACCTCAGTCTATTAAATTCCAGTATGAAACTGAAACTTTGTATGAAGTGATGCTTCTTTCTCAACCACATATATAGTGAAAATAAAAAATAAACCTTTGTTCACTAAGTAGTCATCTTTGTACTCTAAATGAAAGCATCTTATTCATAGTACTGACAGTGTGGGTGGTTTAATTCTACATAAGAATGTTTGAGTACCAAAAGGTAGAAATGGCACCTAGGACATTGTAGTCTTGCAATTCTTGAACTACTAATAAATGGCTGAACCTACTTAAAAAATGCTTGCTATTTAATATTACAGCACTGAGGCTGATTTCCTCTATCTGGCTAAGAATTGTTCTGGCTCTGGAATTATTATAGGGCTGGTCAAGAGATACTGATGGTCAAGAGGGATTGATGGCTGCTGAGAAAAGCAGAAATGAAGTTCCACCTAATTAATCATCATTGATGAGACTGAAAGCACCTAGATCATCAAATATTACAGCAATGATTAGCTAGTTCTTATTCTAGAAAATATAATCACTCCTGTTGTATTACATTAAATAAAGTATTTGTAGCCACTTGTGGATGCTAAATGCAAAGGCAAGCAGGGAACAGAGCCTGTGTGAAACTAAGTCACACAAGGTTCTCATTCTGGCCTGAGAAAGCATAAAAAAGAATCCAAATAGTCCTTGGTAAAGGACAAAAATCTGCAGGTGTTTTTTAGTCAAGGGGTGGTGTTCCACTTAACCAATGCTGGTGATGTGTTGCTTTCATGACCAGTGAGAGTTTTACCTCTCAGACTTTCTTGAACATGTGTATAAAAGAAGATTAAGAATAATAAACTTTGCTCTCTTGGACAATGAAGCTAAGGAAGTCAGTGCCATTCCTAATATAGTGCGACAGCCATTTGCTGTTCTGTGTAGACCAGGATATGGCTCCTAGTGTGGAAGGAGAATACAAAAGATCTTATGGTAAAAAGTATAATTGTATTCTTTTTGAGCTGCAGCAGCAAAAAAGAGTCAGCTCCACTTTGCTGGAGCAGCAAGGAACACCAGCCAGAAGTAAACTCTTGAGGGAGGTATAATATATGTCCATACGTCACATGTGGTCAGCTGTTATTTCAAGTACAGAACCACTGGTTCAATCACATCTCTTGGATGTTTAGCACTTCAGAAAATCTGGCAACATGTTTTGCTGCTCAACCAAGACTTTTCAAACCTAATGTTGTTACTCATTTATTCATTCTCCCTTCTTCAGCTTGAACAGAGTTGATCAAGCACATGAGGTTTTTTTACATGAAAATGTGTAAGTAAATTCAGAAAGATTATTTTCATCTGTTATGTAACCACTTCCTCCTGAGAAGCAGATTCTTTCATCAGTCTATGCTCTCTGTGGTGTGATGGATAAGGTACTCCCACACTGATTCACAATGGCTGGAATAAATAGTAAAAATTTCTCTTGGGAGAGACAGTTAATCCAAAAGTCAAACCTGAGAAAACAGTTAAGGTCTAGCTTTCATGATATCAAAAGAGAGACCAGGATACAGGTGAATTATGAAAAATTAGTATTTCTACTTAGGCAGATTGAAAGGTTTCAGTCACTTCTTCCACCTCCCATATAAAAACCATCCTCTTTTGCAGCTTTACCAAAAGTACTATTTATTTGTGAAAGTTTTCCATAGTGCAGAAAATGCATTTTCTGTTGACATAAAAGATGATATAGCAGAGATTTTATTTTTCAACTAGAAAACAGATCTCTGAATCATAGCTTCATAGAATCATTGAGGTTGGAGAAAATCTAAAAAGGTTTCTGAGTCCAACCTTTGACCAAACATCACCATATCAACTAAACCATAGCACTATGAGCAATATTGAGTCATTTCATGGATATTCCAGGGATGCTGACTCCACCATCTCCCTGGGTACTCCATTCCAATGCTTGGGAAGTCTTTCCATGAATAAATTCTTCATGATGTCCAGCTTGAAGATCCCCTGGCACAGCTTGAGCCCATTTCCTTTCACTCTGTCACTGGCTGCTTGGGAGAAGAGACCGACTCTAGCCACAGTCTCCTTTCAGGCAGTTGTGGAGCGTGGAGTCATGGGTCTCCTTTTCTCCAGGCTAAACACCCCCAGCTCCCTCAGCTGCTCCTCACAGCACTTGTGCTCCAGACCCTGCCCCAGCTCCCCTGCCCTTCTCTGCACTCACTCCAGCCCCTCAGTGTCTTTCCTGCAGTCAGGGCCCAGAACTGGACACAGCACTCCAGGTGTGGCCTCACCAGTGCCCAGGACAGGGGGACAATCCCTGCCCTGCTCCTGCTGGCCACACTATTGCTGAGCCAGGCCAGGATGCCATTGGCCTTCTTGGCCACCTGGGCACAGCCTGGCTCATGTTCAGCTGCTGCCACCAGCACCCCCAGCTCCTTTCCAGCCACTCTGCCCCAGCCTGTGGCACTGCCTGGGGTTGTTGTGACCCAAAGGCAGGAGCCAGCACTGGGCCTTGTTGAACCTCACACCATTGGCCTCAGCCCATGATCCAGCCTGTCCTGATCCCTCTGCAGGAACTTCCTACCCTACACCAGATCAACACTCTTGCAAACAGGATTGGGCTCAATACTGAGCCCTGGGGGACCACACTCGTGACCAGCCTCCAGCTGGATGTAACTCCAGTTACCACCACTCTCTGGGCCTGGCCATCCAGCCAGTTTTTAACCCAGTGAAGGGTGCACCTGTCCAAGTCTTGGGCTGCTGGCTTTTCTAGGAGAATGTTGAGGGAAACAGTGTCAAAGACTTTTCTCGAATGTGTGTAGACAACATTCACAGCCTTTCACTCATCCACTGGGTGGGTCAGCTAGTCATAGAAGGAGACCAGGTTACACAGGCAGGATCTGCCTTTCCCATTCCCATGGTGGCTGGGTCTGATCCCATGGTTGTCAGTGTGTGCAATGTGATTGCACTTTAGATAATCTCTTCTCTAACCTTCCTGGTTGCTGGATACTCTGACAGGCCTGATGCCAACTATTTTAGGTGACTTAAGCTGCTGTTGACTGTCTCTTCCCATTGCCTCCAAACAACATACACCAAATCACAAGGCATCCAAAAATATTTGAAATTAGCCTACATCCACATCCAATTAATTTGTCTCCATTTTTTCAGTTCTCCACCTCAGGAAGAGAATAAAAGCCTGTTAGGTTCTCTTAAGACATACAACTCGTCCTGGCTCAGAGGATTCATACTGTAAGAATTTAAAAATTTTCAGTAATGGAGCTTCGTGAAATCAGTTTTCCTTCACAGTGTTGGAAATAGAATGACCTTTATCTATAATTGGATTCCCACAGATATGTTTAGATGATTTTCTAAAAGCTGATTGACCAAATATTTAGATGGCGGCACAGACTGACTTTTAATGCAGAATGCTTTATGAGCTGTTATTCACTTTTAAAGAGCTTTGTTAAAATATATCTTGAGCCAAATTTCTGTATTTTAAAAAATAAATATGTGTATAGATATAGGTATAGATATAGATACACATACACATACACACCTGAAATAGTTTCCTTTTTTCTCCTGACAGTTATTCTTCTGGGGGGCCACAGGGCAGAAAAAAATCTCTGACAGAAGTACTTTCTTCTTGAGGAGATCCTAACAGATTAATTTATTTGGCCATAAGGGTAGTCCTTTTTAAAGCACTTTGAAAGCATGAGCAGAGCAAAGAATGCTTGAAAGTGCATGGAATATGATTTACATTTTTAGAACAAAGAAACAAATGAAAATGTGACTATTGTCTTTATCTTCAGTGTTATTGTATGTGGTATCCTTCTATAATCTTCTCTTGTAATGATACTTAATAGCTGCCTTTGAGATATTAATGGAAATTGTCACAGGCAAGGGAGATATTAATGCATCTAATGAAGCAAAAGAGGACTGAAAGGAAAAAAGAACAATAAGTGAAATCTGAACAAATAAAGGAATTCAGCTTATTTTTGAAATTTAACCCTTTATATGTATAATTGTCATAAAATCAAGCAGAGCAAATACAGTTGCTATTTAACATAAGAGTATTTTCTTCTTGAAAACTTACAGAGCACTTACTATGTACTTACAGTACATAGATTCTGGATATAAGAATTCTAATGTATATGATTTGTCAGCCCTTACCACATCATTATAACAATACTGCTATAAAATATGTCAAATTTTTCATAAACTGTACTAAATTAATTCTTTCTGACTGAAGATTATGTGTCCTTCAAATAATTCATAAATAGGAAGATAAATAAAACCATTTTATAAGGAAAAAGTGAAATTTGGGTAGAAAATATGGCTCTTGGCAAAATACAAACATGGGCATCATATTTAAGCATATATACCATTATCTCTTCACTCATCTAATGTCTAGAAAAATCACTATTGCATAGCAAGCAGTTGTCCTGACCAGCTCAACAAAAAAAAATTAAGAGGAAGCTGTAAAATGTAAACTAAAATCTAAATAAATATATTAGCATTTTGTAACAAATCTTCCACTATTGTTGCCTTTTGGTAATGGAATGTTCAGTGAAAGACAAAGAATACCACCCAAACATAAGCTATTCCACTTCACAACTATTTGTTCACTACTTGTTTTTCCAACCCAGAGAAAGATAAAACTTTAAAACACTTTAGTTTTTGTAAGAAAATATTTTACTTTAATTACATTTTAAAGTAAAACCTAAATACATTTAATATTATTTAACTAAATATATTTAGTTAAAGAATAAAAAATTAAAATTATATTAAATCTGTATGAAGCTCTAAGTTTGTTGCAATTGGCTTGTATAATTACAATTAATGAAAAAATTCACTGAGTACATTGGATGCCTATGTTTTGCCATAGTTTTGAAGAAAGTAAAGTCAAGGAATTTACAGAAGTTGTTGACTTAATCCCTGAGAAAAACCTTTTGCTGAAATTATTAATCTCGAAATCATAGTAATTTCTGTTGATTAATCTATGTTTTTCTATATTCAGTGTTTGCAATGAAATGGTTTAGAAATGCATGGAAGGTAAAAAAAAAGAAACAAAAAAAAAAAACCCAACCCATAAATCAAGGAAAACTGGGTTGGCTTTTTTTGTTTGTTTGTATTTGATTTTTCTGTGTGTGGGTTTTTTGTGAGTTTGTTTTTTGGTTTTGTTGTAGTTTTTTTTTTTTTTTATTTTGTTGTTGTGTGGGGTTTTTTGGTATGTGTGGTTTAGTTTCTTTTTTCTTTGTTCGGTTGGTTAGTTGGCTGAGTTTTGTTTCTGGTTTTGTTTTTGTTTTTTTTAACCTATGCATTGAGCAGTCAGATCTATTACATTTGGAACCAAAATTATGATAATTACAAAAAATATGCAGAATTTCATTAGAAGTGGTTCATATTTAATATGAAAACAGAAAACCATGCTTACAAACCCAAGCATCTTATGTATATATTGTGTATACAATGCTGTTTTACACATATAAAAATGTTATAACATGATTTTTTATGTATTTTAATGGAGTTGTAATTTTCATCTAACTGTAATTTTAAAATATGAGCAATCAAAAGTCATTACTTAATCACTAAAAGAGGAAATTATTAGGGGACTTTCTGACAAGAAAAAGGAATTTACTGAATTTTGTTAATGAAATTTGCTGTCTGTTCAAATGTATTTTCTTAGGCATAATATATCTGTTTAGAATTAAAGAAATGCCAGACTTGTTCTGGTACTATTATTATGAGACTGATTAGCTGATAATATCAGTAACAGAAATATAAATCCAAGGAACAAGGGATCTAATATTATGTAATAAACAGCTATATATGCCTGCTGCAATAACTCTTATATGTATGAACATAATCGACTTTCAGAGGCAGATGAGAATGTTGTTGGTTATGCAGGAGTGGGAAGAGGAAAAGTTTAAGAAAGTAAAGCAAGATAAGAAAGATTAAGACAATAGAATACATTTGTAGATTCTCTGATGATCAATTCAAAATGCTACTATTAAAATCATTAGCTAAAATCACCTTGATTTAAATAAATGCTAAGCAATGTAACAATTGGACTGCTTCTGAATGAAGAGGTACTGTAATATTGAAATGAATAAAATAGCAATGCACTTCCTTTTACAACATATTCACTAGCTGATAGATTCCCAGACAAAAGCAGAGTTTGGTCATTCACATGCAGAGCTTTTAGATAAATTATGCCATATGTTGCTATACAGAGGCCTGAGATTTCTACTAGAAATAATAAGGGATTTTTGTGAAATGTGGACAGGAAATCTCTAGGGAGTATCTTTTATGTGTAAAATTTACAATATGTGAAAAACTGAAAATCCCAACTGCTTATAAACCAAATTACATATACATATGCATTTACATATACATACACATATACATGCATATATACATACATATATATACACACACACACAAAAATTCTAAGCAATCACGTCTTTTGTGGCTACTTTAACATTTTAATCTTTTTCCTGACTTTGAGTCAGTCTGAAAAACAAAGATAACCTGAGCAAGCCTCAGATTATTCCTAAGACATTCTAGTAAAAAGGAGCTATAATTTTTGCCTGAAATTTGTGGCAGGCTAACATTTTCAGTGTAAAGATGGTGACTTGTGAACCAAACACTTGAAACCAATATTCCATTTAAATCACCTGAAAGAGGAAAGAAAGAAAGAAAAATATACATTTTCCAAGGCTTTGGGGGGAGGTATTTGTTGACTCTAAAATAAGTTACAGAACATTCCCTTCATATCCAGACTGTTAATGCTTATCCATGGCTTAAGTAAGAATACTTACTTTTTCTCTTCAATTGTGAACATTACAAACAGAGATTAGTGGCCTTTCACTTCAGAGCTGTCAGAGTTAAAGTGACATGAAGCTATTAACATTCTGTTGCAAGTGGCCAGAAGCTTCCTCTAAGATTCCTCTGTCTTTTGTGTTTTAGATTTTTTTCCCCCTATCTAAAGATCATTAAACCCCTTAGTTTGCACTGTTTTCATGATAATCACCCATTCCCTTTTAACTGAATCAGGCTCTGGCAGTGTATCTTCCAATTATTAGTGCTCCTGGCAAAGTATCTTCCAATTATTGGTGCTCCTTCACAGCCCTAGATATTATATGCTTCAAAAATTCAGATTATCCCATATAAACTACTTTATGCTATTCCATATGAAAAAGTATGAATGCAGTAATTAAAAGTCATCAAACATATCTGTGAGATGACCAGTTATAAAAAGAAATTAGTACACAACACCCTTGAATTTATATTCCATTACCTCAGGATCTCACCAAAAATACCCTATAAGTACATGTATCTAAATATGAAACAAAATACAAAAATTAGAAGAAAAGGTGGACAGGAATCTCAAGAATGATTAAGCAAGGGTACATATGTGGTGTTTATACTTTTTTGTTCTGTTCCCTTTTACTTCTTTGCTACTGTATGGTCTCCTAGCTGTTTAGAAAATGGCTGAGAAAATGAAGATATCTTTAATTTACAGAGTTTTTCAGGACAGCTTCCAGAATCTCTGGATAAGATTTAACCTGTGTGGTTAAACAGGTATTCACATGTTATAGAGACTTAGTGCAAATGGCCGCCAACGTGTGTGGAATGAAAAAGATTTTCCACAGTGTGAACTCTGACAGGGAGCATTTTCACTTCTGTGAAGATATGAGGTGAAACTTTGGGTCACTGAATACACTGAAGTTTTGAAAATTACTTTAGGGAGCACCTCACAAAGTTTTATGAGTCGGATATTAAAGACTACTTCCTGTAGATCTAAACCTGTGGGTTACTATCCATTTTCACTTCCTTTAATCTCTTACTTCTTATTCAGCTCAGATATTTTCACCTTGGAATAAGATTTCTTCTTCTTTTCTTAACATTTTATACCAAGTGTTTCAATGTAGCTCTGTTTATTTAACTGCTCTCATAAATGCTATTGAAGCCATGTTGTTTTTACTTGTAGTAGAGCTAAACTTTGTGCTTTTAAAAGGCATCAAATTTGTCAAAGAAAGAGTAACTTCATATATTGGTTCATACATAATATTACTATGAGAACCTAGTGATATTTACAATAGCAGTCATAGTGAGAAAATAGAGGAAATACTTTTTTTTCCTGGTAAAATATAAATGTCTCTTTTCAACTTGCAGAAGCAGCATTTCTCAGCTCCTCATCATTCAGGAAATTATGGTTTTAGTTGCTTAAAGGTACTAGATTTTAAAAACCTTGAGCTAAAATCCTTGACCTGATCAGCAGTTTGATTTTCCAGTATCTCCCGAGGCTGGATGTATGAGTAGCTATTTTACTACTTCTAGCTTGCTTTTTAAAAAATAAACAGTCTAAAAATCTTTTTAAAACACAAACAAGCATGCAACTGGAATATTGTCTTTAAAGTTTAAAATTCTTTAAGTACAAAAACTCTACTGTTACCGTGCAGAAATAATAATGATCATTTCCATGCTTACCTGCACTTAAAAAAAACCCCAAAAAACAGCCTGGAATCAATTTAACTGAACTTAACACAGATAGGTAAATCTATTCTAGCTAGTTAGTTCATATAAACCTTGCAGAAGGTGTTATCACACTTACTTTGTAAATTAGCACAGAGATATGGAGATGAATGCTCAGCATAAAAGCTGAGACTAGAACTCAATCCTCATCATAAAAGACCTCACAAATGAATGGATTTGTATGCTGCATGCACATACCATGACATGTTTTCAAAATAAAAAAAATATAAAAATTTAAAAATTGTGGTTGAGAAAGGATTGTCAAAAAGCAAGACAAGCAACCACTTTGCTAAGGAGTACAAAGGAGTCTTAATTTTAAATGAAAGAGATAGATCACAGTTTTGTATATACATGTGGAAACTGCTCTTATCATTTCAAGCTATCTCTATAAACAGTTTCACTGATATTGGGAAAAAGTTTTAAAGTTATTTGAAATATTTAGAATACATTCTAAAGTTCCAAACAAACAAACAAACAAATAAATAATTTTTTTAGAACAAAAATAAAGACCCCACCTCCCACAAACCTCTTGGGTTGGTTTAACTGAAGTAGAAGAGATATCCAGCAGAATATGATTCACATGAAACCTCAAGAGTCAGAAACAGAACGACATTCCCTCCTTCTAAAACTGTGGGGAAAGAAAGCAAGAAAAACAACAGCCCTCTCTGTAAATTATCATCTCTGATTACAGGCAAAAAAAAGAAAGAGGGAAGCACGAAGCATGTTGCAGTGTAACGAGCACTACCTGAGAGCTGCACTTCCCTGCACATGGCCTCATTCTGTACATAGTGAAATCAGTAACAAGGGTTCTTCTTGACTTGAGTGGATTCAAGATTGAGTTTATTGGCATTGCGCCCAAGAGCCATCATTGAAACTGTAAGAGCAAGGCCAGAGACTCCAGAGGGAATCCAAGCATTGACTGAAGCATGTCCTTAAGCAGATATCTGAGTCCCATAAAGTCAACAGATTTCAATATGTTCTTTAAACTGAGAACATGATTTGTTGAATATTGGCCTTTGGCAATTAATTGAGACATCAAGTTTTGCTCACTTTACAACTAAGATGCTAAAACATTTTGAAAAATAAAATAATGTCAGTTATCTTTTTTTAATTGATGTTTTTACATGAACAAAATAATTCCTAAAAGTATTATTAATTAATAAAATTACAAGGGTGCACTTAGTTTTATCATAATAAGGATTTGCTCTTGTCATTGCTGGAAGCATAGCTATACCAAGTAAATTAGGGAAAAAGAAAAAGCAGGCTTAAACAAGTTCTGCATATAGAAATAGGCCTTGCTCATAAAGCTATAGTTTTAAGGGTCCCTGTTGTGCAACAAATACAGAGCATCAAGACAAGCACTTGCAGAAATCTGAAAAGCTGTAAACTTTGTTTTGCAGAAAGTGGAGGTAAAAAGGTTTCTTTAAATATGGATACTGCAATTATGAAAAATATTCAGGAATTTTGGTGTCTTATAAATATCTAAAGTTAACTGGATTTTATAGATATTCAGGATCTTATAAAACCAGAATATTTATCAAGATGAATTTCAGATTAAAGAACTTAATTTTTAATACAAGGTTCAAAAGGATTTTTACAGGCATATATGTAGAGATGGTACATGAAGATGTAGGTATATACTGGATTTTAGATGTAGATATATACTTTTTAAAAAAATTTAAGTATAATTTAAACAGTCTTTATTTTGGTACTATTTGAATTCTTTGTTCTCAATTTATTAACTGGTGTGTTTATACCGTTGATCTGTTCACAATCACTTGTGAATTGAACTTCAGTTCCATTAATGTGTTTGACAACTATGAAGGCTGAAAAATCAGTCTATTTTTACAAAATTTGTAGCTAAAAAGGATTAAACTACCCTTATAAAATCATCCTCACAATTATTTAAAAAAAATGTTCTTAATTAGGTTTTGAGTTGCATAAATATGGCTATAAGTAATGAGTTATTTTTGAGCTGGTTTAACAAATACTTTCCAAAACTCCCCAAGTTTCATAAAATATAAATTTCCATACTTAAAATTACTTCTGGTCATTCTTTTTAAATTTTTAAATTTCATGTAATTTAAGAATATTCTAGGGAGTATCTAGCAACAGAAGTTGCTTTTTATTATGAAAGTGAGAGCATTTTATTTTTCTTTGTTTCAGAGTGTTCTTCCTTTACTAAGCAAAGCTGCTTATTGTCCCCAAGAAGGGACTTAATCATTTGCTTAAAAAAGATTGTACACTAATCCCTTTTCCTACAATATCCTTAAGTAATTTATAAGTGCTTATTTCAAACTGAGGAGTTTGACAGTGCCCCTAGTGAATCTTGATATACATGCCTTACAATTCATACACAAATGATACTACATGAAATATTCATTAGGAATACTCTAAATTATGTACCAAACAACGAGGTTACTGTCATTGTCACACTTTTTGTCTGGTAAATATCCCAGTGGGCACAATGAATTCACTTATATCTCACAAAGAGTTTCCCAACATGTTTCAATTATTTATCTTATGACTACAATCTTCCATGTGCACATTCATGTTTTTGTTTTTCAGGCTTTTCTGAAACACACTCTCATATTCAATGCAGTAAAATACATAAAACCTATAAAGAAAGGCAACAGCTTATACTTAACCAAAGTGAAATACATTTCAAAGTAGTTTGCATGTTTAGACTGCTTTGATATCTGGTCACAGCATAAACAGAATAGACTTCAAGAAGAAATTGTGAAGTGTTTTTAAAACCTCCGGAAGATTTCCCCATTAACTTAAAGTGAAGCAACAAATAAGAGAATGTGGGAAAGTGGATCTCTACCACGTTTACAACAGGCAGGCATATGATGATAAGAAGCAACAGGTCTGTCATGTGATGAGATGAATGGTGTCATTTGTAACTTCTTGAAAGGCAGACGGGGAGCACATGGTACTTCCTTGACACATGATGCCAAATGACACTTATCAGTTAAAATAAGTAGCTTGAATTCTCAGACATAATAGATCCATTTGGAAACTGCACAGAACAATGCTAACTTCTTACAAATATTTAACATCTTCTGACATGTCATGTTTCATTATTCAATAATACAAACTAGCATGAACATATTTTTTTAAAAATAAATTTAATAAAAACTTCAATTCCTTTACCCACACTTTTTAGTGCCTTAAGCTACCTTTTAAACAGGGAAGGCTTGTAGAAAGATTACAGAGACACTGAAGATCCTGTACAATAGAAAAGAGCCTGTAAGAACCAGCTTTTCTAATTTACATTTCTCTTAACCCAATGGTATACAAAAATAACATGTAGGTAAGGACAGAAGGTCAGGTTTGAACCTGCCTGGGCTGATGACAAAGCTAAGGTAGAACACAGACTATGACACTGTAATACTAAAAAGCAAATTTCATTTTCATTCTCTGGTTTACCAAGGGTTCCAGGGGACGTGGTGGCTTATGTTCCCCCTCCCCAGGTTGGGTACCCCTGCTACTGCTCCACAGCTCGTTGTCATCACTGTTGACATAACTGTGAGGAGGATACTGTGTAAGCATGTCAGTATTTAAAAACTTGCTTTTTTTCAGTGAAGGAGAAGGACATGTCTAACCAGGAGTATCTTCCCAGTGCAACCATGAATAGAAGTTCAGGTACCACAGCTGTGATTAAAAAAAACATAAAAACAGAGGAGACAATGAAATGGGAGGTGATTTTCACTGCAAAGCTTGCATGAAGACTGCATGCAGAGTTTATGTAATTGATTTTTTTTTCCCCAAAGTCACTACTTGCTAGAAACAGGAGCATCCATTTCAAAGAGTATAGACCTCTAGATTTTATCTAGCTACAGGTAATAATGTTAAATTTTGACAGTTTTGGAGAAAACCATATAAATATATAAATATTACAAATATAACACATAAACAATATAAATATTGAAAGTGAGAAAAACCCAAAACTTTCTTGAATAATGTATTCTTCTATAGTTCTAACAACGTTGTAGGATATATTTTCTATAATAAATGAAAACACCCTCCACGTAAAAAGTCATTAATTCTTGTGTTTTTAGGAACCTGATTATTACTGCTTCTTTTCTGATTGTTTTAAAAGGAGAACAAAATCTAAATCATAAATTTTTATTATCTTTATTGCAAATACTAGTTCTCAAAACTCAGAACTAGTATAAAAACATGAACTATTTAATTTTACTACTCTTGTTAACAATTAGTTTAGTTTTAAAGGTACTAGCCAAAAAGAGAATACAACAGGGAGTTGTAGAAGCATGTAACAACAATTATATTAATAAAAAACCTAAATCCAAAGTCTGTAGAAGCTTTAGTTAGATTAATCCTTTTTAAAAAAAACTAAAATTAAATTATGTTGATATATCTGTGTGACTGTTAACCTTTTCTGATTCATGGACTCTTGGATGCTTAAATTTCCCTAAAGAAAGTTGCATATAAAAATTTCTTAACCCCCTTTTATGGACATTTTAAAATAATAAATTTATAGAGAAAAAAAAAAAGTTGAAAATGTTTGATGATGTTTGAAAAGTTTAATGATATTGGCATTTTCTTCCCAAATCTTTTAATATTGAATAAAATACATGTTTAGTGAGAGACACTCCTGACCTTCATGCAAGTGGAGTACAGACAATATATAATTTGTTTCTAAGATATAGCTGAAAAAAAAATAATACTTTATTAACAAGTTCTGTTAACAAATTCTGAATTTGCAGATTTTCTCCTTCAAATACTACTTCTACCCTCACTCTATATCCCTATTAGGAAGATGAGATGTCTCAAGAAGGTAAGTGATATATAAAAGGTTTTGTTGTCTCTTTCCATACTCCCTTTCTTTTAAAACTAATTACTCCCTCTCACAACATCCTGGGCAAAGCACTTTGACATTGTGTGTTTACTAGAAAGAAGGGGCAAAAAATCCAACAACTATTAATGCGTACAATTATATTTCAGGTATAAATGCTCCATTTTATGTAACACTTCACTGCACTTTAACACACATTGTGGCTATTGACCAGCCTGTCTAAATTCAAGGTTAAAGTTATGTTGGAACATGACACTTTTACTTTTATAAAACTATTTCCTAGAATATTAAAACCTGCAAAAATAAGACTTTAATGAAGATGATGTGTGTTTATCTTAGGTAAAACAATGTTAAGATTATAATGGTATGAGTTGTTTTTATTTTAAAGGAAGCAGTCAATCATTTAATATTAGGTTGGATTTTTGCGTATGTGCATATAAAACTATTAATGAACCTTTTGCTATTAAACCACTCACTTTCACCAACTGATGACAAAGAATTCAGGGCTCTGTAACCTTTCATGCCATGATTTCCTTATGAAGCTTTGTGAGCAGGCTGAGACATAACATTTTAAATCATCATTTAGCCTCTTAGCTGATGCTTTTTTCCTCTGACAGAGGGCATGGTGGTCCACCAAGTTCACTTCTAGCCCTTTGAGGAGCCCTAAACTAAAGGTATGTGAGTAGCTTTTGGCTGGTCCTACCTTAATTTAGTGACAGTGTCAGCTTAGGTACTGCCTGCTGCCATTCATTTCTGCTCCCATTTCACCCCTTCATACAGCAGGCAAAATGTTTGCAAATTTGCAGAGCAGATTGTCAGACTGGGCCAGCTTTGGATTTGAATTCTGTTTCTCTAGTTTCTCAGTGGCCAAACACAGTTCAGCTACTGCCACTCAAAAACACGGCTAGCCAGGTTTCACAGGGTAACTGCTGAGTGATTAAACTAGCTAAGTGCCAAATTTTTATTTTAATAGGAAGTGTGATATCACAAAAAATTCTTCCAATTTTGTTAATGGAGCACTTCTGAGTCAATCAGGGAATGAGCTTAGAGAAGACAAGTAACTGATTTATTTTGAATATCTGTTTCACAGAATAATAAAATCCTAGAATGGTTTGGGTTGGTTTATCTATATTATCTGATTTCAACTCCCAATGCCATTGGTAGGGATGCCATTCAATAGATCCGGTTCCTTAGGGTCCCTTACAACATGGCCTTGAAAACTTCCATCCACAACTTCTCTGGCCAGCCTCTTCCAGTGCCTCACCAACCTCTAAGGAGAGAATTTCTCCCTAACATCTAATCTAAACATACTCTCTTGTGTTAAAATCATCACCCCTTCTCCTGTCAC
Organism: Parus major; assembly: GCF_001522545.3. Taxonomy (NCBI): domain Eukaryota; kingdom Metazoa; phylum Chordata; class Aves; order Passeriformes; family Paridae; genus Parus; species Parus major. The sequence goes on from NC_031799.1 coordinate 15,022,440, forward strand.
TGTTTGTCTGCATAGAAAGGCCCTCTTCCTCTTTTTTCAAAAACTCCTTTAAGGAAATGAAAGCTTGAAAAGAGGTCTCCTTGAAGCCTTCTCTTCTCCAGGCTGGACAACCCCAACTCTCAGCCTGTCTTTATAGGAGAGATGCTTCAGACCTCTGATCATATGGCTGGCCCCTTCTCTGGGTCTGGTCTAACAAATCCTTGTTTTATGTTCAAGACCTAGAGCTGGATGTAACCCTCCAGGTCTCACAAGGACAAGCAGCGGGTAGTGTCATCTCCCTCATTCTGTTGGCCATACCTCCTCTGAATGTGGTGGCCCTTCTGGGCAGTATGCACACATGGCTTTTAATGTGCAAGAACCCCACAGTCCTGCTTGGCAGCGCTTCTCTCAATGACATCTCACAGTCTGTACTCATTCTGGGATTTTTCTGACACAAGTGCAGCAACTTACACTTAGATTTGGTTTGTCTTGAAAACTAAATTTTGAAACCTGATTTCATGAGGTTCTATGACTTCTCAAGTCTGTCTAGGGTCATCGTTATGGTATCCCATCTTTCTTTTGTGTCAGCTGAACAGCTTGGATTCTTGCTATCTGCAAACTGCCTGGTGGTCATTCCCATGGTTTATGTCACTGACGAATGATGATTTTTAAGGACACCATGCCCCGCACAGAGCCCTGAGAGACACTCATCAGCAGTTGCCATCTGAATGTAAAGTTATGGACTACAACCTCTGTCTCTGTCCTTGCAGCCCATGGCTTTTCCATTGAATACTCCATTCATCAAATCCACGTTTCTCCATTTTGGAGATAAGGATATAATTTTAAACTATATCAAAGATGTTATAGAATTTGAGGTAGATGGCATCAGTTATCTTCCCTTGTCTCCCATTAAAAGATGACCAGATTGGTCAGGCATGATTTGCCCCTAATAAAGCAGTGCTGGCTTTTTTGGATCACCTTCTTGTCTTTTATATGCCTAAGAACATCTTCTAGGAGGACCTGCTCCATGGTCTTCCCAGGCAAGGCTCACTGGTCCACAGTTCCCTTGATCCTCCATTCTCCCCTTTTTAAAAATAGGAACAACATTAATTTTTTTCTCAGTCAACAGAGACTTCACCTGACCACCATGACTTTTAAAATATGGTGGAGAGCAGTTTTGCAACATCAGCCAGTTCCCTCAGGAATGCATGTCCTCCAATCCCACAGACTTTTGGCTATCCAGTTTCATCAGCTGATCCTGAAACTGTGGTGGCTTGCTCACCATGGGAAGAACTTCACTCCCACCCAGACATCTGGGGATTTGGCAGATGTGGAAAGCCTGACTGGCAGTGAAGAAAGAGGGGAAGAATTTGTTGAGTACTTCAGCCTCTTTTGTGTCTGTCTGCACCAGCTCACCCCTGCTTATTAGGGGAATACACTCCCCTTGGCCTTTCTTTTCTGATTATATATTTATAGGATACCTTTTCGTTCATGCCCCTTTCCAAGTAATTTCCCAGCTTTGCCTTTGATTTCCTGACCTCATTCCGACACGTTCAGACCATATCCCTGGACTCACCTGAGGTCACCTTTCCCTGCTTCCACTGCCTGTGCATTTCTTTTTACTTCTCAGTTTGAGGAGCAGATCTTTGTTCAGCCTACCTTGCTCAAATTCCTAAATATTTGTCCACACCAAATATTATGATATGATCACATTTTGTAAATTAAAGCTTATTTTTTAATTTTATTTTATTTTTGCAGCAATGATGTTTAAGAACTATGAAAATAACTACAATCAAAAGTCCAACAAAAAAGTAACTACTGCTTTCACACATCTTTGGGCCCTGTCTTGCTTTATGTACTTGAATGAAATTGCCCATCACATAGGACAAAACTCTCTAATGTCAACAAAGTTAACCCGCTTGACATCTTTTCAGACGAAATGTCTGGCTTCTCAAAAATCAACTGATTTCAGTTCTTAAACAAAACAACTGCTTCCTTCACCTGATTTCTAGAGGAACTTTGCCAGCAAAAAACCTGCACAAGTGGCCCCATTGTGTCTACTCACCCTTGAATGATTGCTGCTTAGCAGTTTCTCTTAAGAAAACTGCATAATCAAAGTTAGACAATGGGAAAAACAATGAATATGAATGACTCTTGGATCTCTGAGAGCCTTTGTTATGCTGCCACCAATGTACACAAGAAAGGAGCTATATATGGGACCATATGAGGTGATCAAAACATTAACCAGACATTGTAACCATTTTTCAATATTCTCAGCCCCGAGTGTGTGTTTGAAAGAAATGTGCTACTTGGAGCAAAGCCATTTTTTAGTGTGCGTGCCCTGTATCTTTGCTTACTCATGGCGGTGGTGGTGACAGAAGTGCTGACGCCGGTCCCAGAAGCAGCACTAGAAATACCTCCCTCTCCCTTCCTTGCATTCAAAACTAATCCAGAGACCTGTGAAAGAGAGATGTGTACTTTTATAGCCGCTTGCTTGTCCAGAAACTAACACTGAAATGCATAATTTTATGGCTAGCTTTCCTAAAAGTACACTTTAAATAATAATTAAGTCATAAATATTTGAGGGCCAGGTTGTGATATTGTTCCTTGCCATGACAGACGGTGCAGCTGAGGCTGAGTGTGCCCTGGTCCTGAGAGGCATGACTGTGCCTGGGCTCTCCCAGGAGGGACCCCAGCTGGCTGGGAGCCCAGCCCTAAGGGGGTGCAGTCCTTTGTTGTGCCCCTCTGGGGTGCCTCACTTTTCCTGAGCTCTGTGAGCATGCCGTGAGCAGGGCTGTAAACTCACCCAGGCTATGCTGCAGATCTACCTGCTCTCAGGTGCTGCAGGCGACTCTACATTTGAACCCACACACAGCCAAGTGTACTGCCCCATCTCAGGGCTGTCTGCATCACTGCTTCCATTGGGACAATCATCGTTATTCACACATCTTAAACTCCCACAAACCATCTTATTCACAGGGTGAAATTTATTTATAGCTGTTTCATGAAGTATAATACACTACAAAGCGTAGCTACGTTTGTGTGTGTACGCCTGCCTGTCTGTGTACACACACAAATCAAAGTATAAAAACCCATCTGGTAAGTATGTGAGATTATTTTCAATCCATTAACTGAATCTGAAATACCTTTAAAAATAAATAATGATTTTCTGTAAGGAAAATTACTAAGTGGGTAATTGTTGGAGGCATACTACACAGTATACTTGGTGATATCTGAGTCAGGTTTATTAAGAATGTTATTTGTTAGGCAGTCTTTATAAACACAGTATGCTTTAGCTGCCGACCTACTAATTGCTAAGTTGTGTATTTAGTGGTTGGTCAGGGTGATTTTCTTTCAGGTGATCTGTACAAAATAGCTGTTCGTGAGATCTAACAAGATCAAAAACCTCATGAAATGACCTTAAATCAGAAAAGACTGTATATCACCATGCCATGTGGAGACTTTGAGGTACTGCTTTCAAAAATAGGGCTAAATAATTAATTGACTGATACTACTACTGCAATTACTACTACTGATAATGATAATGATAATCAGCTTTAATGATAAACCTGTTACACTGTTTACCGTGTGTTAGTCACAGTCCCATCATTTATGGAGGTATTTTTTTGCTGTGATTTGACAAGGATTAGGATATAACTACAAATGAGAACCTTTTATTCTTGTATTTCATAAAAAATGCCTCTTACTGAAGTTTGAAGTATTGCCTGACAATAGTCTCTGTACGTAATGCAAAGAGAGTAAAAATTTTTAATACTGAGGTAAAATTTCGTCAGTGAAGCGTGTATTTAGTTCATCAAAAATTAAGATCCCTACCACTGCTGATACAAAAATTAAGTACAATGTAAGCAGAATTCTCTCTAAATCATTGTATATATGTGATACAAACATGGCAATTAAATACAGGGATAAATGACTACTGGCACTGTTGATTGCATAGCCAGGTGAAAATCCACAGACAAATTTGCGTTTTTTTTTCCACTTGGCTCCAAATTAAAAGGACTGTGAAAAAGTGTGACTGTGAGCAAATCACCATCAGTGGCACAACCTCTGAGAACTTCTCAGCGTATTGTTACGCCTCAGTTTCCCCACAGCACTCTTTTGATAGTAAATTTTAGGAGGAGTAACTGTGCATATTGAGGCATATTTAGTCTGGTGCAGTATGGACAAGACACTCTGTACTTTTTCAAAGATAAAAGAAGCTATGCCCCAGGATAGGCATGCAAGTCTCAGCTTGGCACAAAGAAGCACAGTGTCCAAGAACCATGGAGTAAGCTTGCCTATTTCTCACTCATTCACAAACCCACATCTTAGATCACATTCTATGGCTTTTTCTTGGAGATTGGTGCAGAGTCTCTCCTTTTAACACGGCTAGTGTAGCCAGAGAGAAACCAACAATGAAAAAATCGAATTTGGGCTAGGGTCAAAAAGTCATTTGATTCTTTATACAGAAAGCCAGGGAAAGGAAGAGGGCCATGCACTCAAGCAGTTTTGAGCAGTATAGCTCAAGCAGTTGCAATAAACTTTTCAGTCAAATAATTTAGGTATGCCGAAATTTAATGTAATATGATGACTTTCCACTAAATAGAGATATTATTCAAAGTTTTCTTCTATTTAGATTCTACTTTTTTCTTATCTGATTGTATCAATATGTCAGGGATACATCAAAAGCACCACACAGATATCAGAAGGAAAACATACCATTTTTTTGTGGCATCTCAAATTGACAACAGAGAATATATCAGTGTAACTGAAAATATAAATAGAAAATACGCATAGTTCAGGATTTTGTAGCTCATATGCGGTAAAATTAACTTATAAAGCCATCCAGGAGTGACCTAAATATCAAGCCAAGTACAGTTCTAAAAGCTTCCACCTAATCCCTAACAGGGAAGCCAGAGTAGTTGGCATTTTACAACAGTCAGTACATGGTATTATTGGCAGCAGTTCTACAAGCAGCACATATTAGACTAATTACCATTAAACTATATTAGTTTCTGTTGATTTCCTGGCTAAAAGTTCAGAAGATCTTACCTTTTTCCATGTGAAGTGCTTGCCAGGTTTTACAGAATTCTCAGGACTTCATAAGTAATATAACACCTTGTGTGATGTAATTTCAATACAGCAATTGTTTATCACAGAAATGATCCTCAGCCTGGCTCTGATCTAAGAAACTTTTGTGAATGCCACTTTGCCCTTGCCCACCTGTTTTATGTTTCTCCTCCTCCCCTTATCTACCTTTTCCACACAACAAGACAATCCAAAGTGTGGGCCATTTAAGTGTCACCAGGTCTGCAAGGCTCGAAAAGCTCTGCCAGTTAACATAAAACAAAATCACTGTTGGTTCCATGGAATCACATTTCTCCACCACAAAGAAAAATGAGAGGAGAGGAAAGGCAGCTTTAGAGTGGGGGTTTGAATGAGGACACTTTGTGAATGTGAATGGAAAAACTACATTCTTTGTTATTTTAACAGGCTGTGTCTGTTCTCCTTGAAAGAAATTGTATAAGAGAAGATTGGATTAAGTAGTTTTTATTTTATTTCAATGCACTTGTGCACTTTTACAAAGATCAACTTACTTAGCCATGTAATAAACTCTTGTTTTACAATAGTAGTAGTGCATATTATACCAGTGCAGGTATCTGTAAAGCAGGGAATCAGAGGAGGGAAACAAAACATTTGTTTCTTTGGTGAATGAAGCATATATCATTACCTTCAGTCAGTATGTCAGATATAACTTGAACCTTTGCAAGCCAGTCAGGACAATGCACAGGTGCCAGTTAATCAGCTTTGAGCAATTGTACCTATTCAGATCACTACCTAATTCTTTGCTATTAAGCAGTTGATAAGTTGGTGTTTATCATAAAAATCCTGAAATTTTTTAGAGCAAAACCCATTTTTGATCTATCTAATACATAACAAAATCCATCATTTGGTGATCAAATACCTCTTCATTAGAGACATTTGCAATTTTGCACAAGTGCAATCTGCAGAAAAAAAATATAAACACTTTAAAATATAAAAATCAACTATATTGTTAAAAAAATGTAATAAATTACATCTTGTAAAGAACTCCTTCAATTTTTCACCAAACTCTAAAAAGTTTACTAAGGCTTTTCCTATTTTAAAATTCCCACTGCGTTCCTTGTATTTCTGGCTCCATCTGAACTGCTTCTTGTAATTCAAAGTTATCATTTCAAGTTGCAAATGAATTTAACCAATGCTATGTATTGGCTGTAGAGTTTAATGAACGAAGGTGGCCAAGAAACAGCAAAGATGTGAATACTATAAGGAGCTTAGAGAAATTTGAAGGCATTAGAAGGTAAGAAAATAATTCTAGATAAAACATATATGTCTAAAGAAAAAAGAAAAAGAAATAAGGTTTAATTAGTCTTACTGGTGTCTTGTTTTAGAAAGATGGTGTTTTCAAGTTTTCTATTATATATCCTTTGTCATGGAGTTTTGTTTGTTTGTATGTTTGTTTGTTTGGTTTTTTTGCTAATAAAACTCTTTCCTTTGGAATCCGAAATATTTACAGAATTTTAACCTTTTCAAGTAAATACTAAGAAGTGTCTAACACTGTTTAATAATTATCTTTGACAGAACAGAAAACTTAAATTGAGTTTCACTGAAAATATTCTGAACCATCCACAAGAATGTTATAGTGCAATAAGTTGTTCATATAAACATCATACAAGAATTGATGAATAAAGGAAGAATGAGAAATTCTAGGAAGATATTTAAAGGACTGTTGTATAAAAGGACATTTTACCCATTTAAAACATGTAAAATGATGTTATTGTGAACAGGAAAAGGAAAGAAAAAGAGCGAAAACTTGCACATAACAGGAAAAAAACATTAAAGGAATTTAATTTGGTCTTCCACTAAATGTGAGTTCTTCTATGGAAAATGAACATGAACATTGATTAGAAGTACTTTACATGAATCCTGTAAAAAATAATTTATAAGGTCAAATAACATTAATCATGACAAATCTACAGAGAAATTATTAGATGTTATTAGAAGAGGGATTCTCACTGCTGAGGTGTTCTAGAAATATAAGGTATCACATAATCTTATGAAAAATATATTAGGGAAAAATTTCCAGCATAATAATGGGTATTTTGAGAAATTCACATACTATGGTAAGTCTATATTCTGGGTTCTATGGCTCAAGATGGATAAAATACATGTTCTAAGAAAGCTCTTGGAAGACCACAGGCAAAGCAGAGCTGAATACTCTGAACTGCTGCAATCACCCATTTGAGAGACTCTCCACCATCAATAGCACAAAACCCAGCAGACATGGGACACTGTAGTCTCAAAACTTGCATTTTAAAAAAGTTTCCTAAAACTTTTTACAAAACATTTATTTAACTTCCCCTAGCCACAATGGCAAGTGTTGCCATTCTTTTACAATAGGTGGTTATGGCACTGTGTAAATAAAGCAAATAAAATCAGCATAAATTAGCTGAAGAGTTCTCCATTCAAAAAAAACTTGATATGCAACTCTAAAGCCATTTCTAATGATACTCTACTTAGAGATGATAATTTCTATTTATTTCTTGATTCTTCCAGTTAGAACCATGTGCAAGAGCAATCCCACCCTCCATCTCCTAATTTCTTCTAGCCGACCCCTGTAATTTAAGCACTTTTTAAAAAAAATAATTTTATCATGAAGGACTGCAACCAACTGCAGCTGTTCCATCATCTTGCAGCCTGTTTGGTGACACTCAGCATCTGTGGAGCCCGGACAGACACTATTAGCAACGTGAAGCTGCGAAGTGAGAGGGCTTGTTTTTGTCCCATGTCTGCTGGGTTTTGTGCTATTGATGGTGGAGAGTCTCTCAAATGGGTGATTGCAGCAGTTCAGAGTATTCAGCTCTGCTTTGCCTGTAGTCTTCCAAGAGCTTTCTCAGACCCCAGTGTTTACTTGTTTCAACCTGGATTGTTTACTGATTTGGCACATATGCAGTAGAAGTTGTTCTTGAATACGTGGTTCAGGATTAGCCCTAATATTAAGAATCTGCATAATGAACTGTCACAAAGAAATGCTGGCTTTGTCAACCTTGCACAGCTGTACTTTGCATCAGCCAAACAATAAAACAGTCCCCGTTGCCTGGTATTTATGTGCTGAGTGATGTCTGCCTGCCAATTATAGTGAGTGATGTGGCCGTAAGTGGCTGCTGCAACTGGTGTTTAACGGAGCAGCCTCATAAAAGAAAAAAACACCATTCTTCATATACGTATTGATAACATTTTTTCTCTGAATCAAACTGGTGTAGAAGGGCATATGATTCTTTTCTTAAGGTACAACTACTTGCTTCCGGTTTTTAGCATGTTCTCCCAAATCTCTAACTTTGCTTATTTTAAGGAAAATAAGGATAAAAAATTCAAAAACAAATTTTGACTTGCTGATTTATGGATCAAATTTTTCATAAATCCAGAGGAGATTTGACTTTTCAGTTTTAGAAATCTACCCATATTTATGGTATAAGAGTGAAGATGATATGCAAGAAAAGTGCAAGAGCGCTTTCACTTTGTACTCTGTTTTCCCCAGAAGCCTTCTGGCACTTAATGTAAAAGACCTTTCTTATTGGTAAATAGAAGTACAAAGTCTGTAATTCTGTATTGCACATAGTATGACACAGTTTGCTGAGTGACTTTAACGACTGAATATAAAAATATTTTCCAAATTGTCATTTCACAGGGTAAAAAAAAGACTGCAAGTTCAAGTACTCTTTCTTTCTGCAATTTCATTTCACTAAAACTCAGAAATAAGCTCTGTACTCTGCTGTTTTCCAGACTGTAAAAGGAAGTCTTTCTCAAAGAATATTAAAAAAACGGATGTTAAAGATGACAAAAAAAAATACACTTTCTTTCAGTTACTTCTAGTTTTCTATTATCACTTCAATCTCTTTTTTGTACAGGTGCTTCATTGTGCACAGCTGTTTTTCAGGCCCTGGCAAGAACAGTTGCAGAAAATAAAAATATTTTCCAGCTTTACTTTTACAACAAGTGCTTTTACTTTGTATTTCTTCCATGTACATGAAAGTACACAGGTCCACACTGCCTTCATCACAGGAATCTGGCACAGGCAACTGCTGTCAACTAGCAGCCAAGCATTTTGTGTAGACTACTACTACTGGTAACAGTTTTCATTGGCAGTGAATTTGTCTTCAGTCCAAAGTCTGCCACTTTCTTCCTTATATTGTGTCCATTAACCCCATCCTCAGAGCCCCAGCTCTTCTCAATTAAGCATATATAACAATATAGAAAACTGAACTCCTTTCATCTGCAGCAGCTCAGCTTTGCCTAAAACTACTTCGCTTTTATTATTACTTCAAATAGAAAGTAGCCCTAGGCTGTAAGAGTTTTCTGTTGTTGAAGCTGTTGCAAAGAGATTTGACCATGAGCATCACTTGTCCAGATCACACCAGAATACCAAGATCTGCACAAAAATAGGTGAGGGAAAAACTGACAAATCCTTCTGGAAAAAATAAGTCTTCAAACCATCTTGATTCACTTTCAAGAATGAGAAGAAATAATCTGTTATTAGACTTCTCTCCATGTAATGTCAAACTTGATACCTGGGCCCATGTCTTGAAGTTTTGCCTCTACCCTGGGAAATCAAGCTGTGTAGATGTTTAGCACAATTTTTGCAATACAAGAAACTTCTTTAAATTCGAAATGTATATCTCCTTTCTCTTTAAAGTGTACAGTGATTACTGCCTCTCTTTCCAAGTGCCCTCTGCAGTTGAAATTCTATTTATGTAAAATAGGGAGCATTGGTACAACTTATTCCTGCACACTGGGATAAACTCAATGAGATAGATGCTCATCTTACCTGTAATTATTTTGGAAGGGATTTTTTTTGTCACTGAGGTTTCATGACAATTCATAACAAGTGTATATGAATATCTTGAGATTCAGGAACCTTGTAAAGAACGTTCAGAAATGTTCAGTTGTAAACATGAATGGTGATTGGCAATTAGTTTCTCTGTGATGGTGAAGGATAACAAAACCCAGAAATCTAATCTTATGTGTGAGCATGTTTACCCTTGATCCTAAAACCTGAGAGATTTATATTGCTAAATTTCCTTAAGCCAGGACTTCATGCTAAAGCAGTTCATCACGGACTTCAGGATGGGACGCAAACTGTTCTCAGATACGCATTTTTATTTTTTCCTGCACAAAAGAAATAAACATTACGTGTCACTTCTAACTCACCACAGAAGAAACTTCTTCAACAGATGCACTTTGACCCTATATCACACCTCCTAGTTGTTTGCTGCCCATACTTTTATAGTCACTGATTTTCCCAGCAACTTCTTCAGACGAAGGGCAGAGGGACCTGTAAACATCACATCTCTCGAGGCATCAGCTCCTCTGCCTACAGTACCAAAAGAAGCCAAACTGGAGAAGTACAAATCTGATTGACAACTCTTTCTGAATAATCCGTTTAATTGTTTAAACTCACCTAGGCTTGGAATTTCAGTTTCTAGTTTCCATTTCCCATAGGGGTTTGCTTTTCTATTGTTTGTGACACTGAGGCACTGAGGGGTTATGAGAAAGGATGAGTCAATTTATACCCCATCTCAGTTTTCCTTCCCTCTCAACTGGCTTGTCCAATATAATAATGTATTAGGCAACTTTATGTGGGATTACAGAAGTCATTAACTCTTATGATTCCATGGAAAATCTTTGCAAATCACAGAGAATCACATACATAAATTGATAATATAATTTTGATAATATGACACATAAGCCTGCTCTTGGTAATTTAGTATATACTAGCATCCACAACACAAATGAGTCATCTGACAGAGATGGTATACACATACATGCAGTCCTATTTTCAAGGTCACTCATTTCAAGTCACCTATTTCCAAGTTTGAGTTTGTGAGGTATTACCACCTATTATTTCCCACATTAATGTGGGAAATTTCACCTCTAAATCTTCCTTCTTCTTAATGATGAAATACGGACCCAGGATTTTGTTACGTGGAATTCATTAATCCAGTTTCAAAAATTAAGATTACTTTAAAATACATTTACACAGTAAATAATCCCTTAATGTAAACATAATGATTTCACAGGATTTACTCACTGATCACAATTTCTTCCTATCAAAAATCCACATATATTTTAAATCCAGAGATATCTTAAACACATGTGTATCCAAACCTAAAAACAATGGAATTGTGCAATATTTTTCAATAAATGTTTAGAAATTGAAGACTAACACAACTGTTTTGTGTCTACAGAATCCAAATAATGCTACACTCAGATTCTAAATTTACGTACTCTGGACTGGAAACAAATGTCATGAAAGGTTTTCCTTATTGCTCAGCTAAGCAAAAAGCTAAGAAAGTAATTATTTATCTATCCTCAAACCAGAAATGTTAGTTAGGAATGAATACTCAAAAACTGAATATTTTGTCTTTCCCAGTTTAAAAATACTGGTAATTAGGAACAATGTTTTACAACACAACTGACCCAAGAAAGCTGAAATAGGGTTCCTATTTCAAATTTCACTGACATGGCTAAGAAGTTAACATTTCTTGAAATGCAGAAAGTCCAGCTGAAGAGAAACTTGACATCTAAGTTTTTCTCTTACATGCAAGGAAGAACAATGTGAATTTTTACACATTAGGGAAAGTTTCTAATAATGCTATTTGGCAATACCAACAGATTTTAATCTAGATAAAATGTCAGATTTAAAAAAAAAAACGGTGAGAGATCTTATTAAATTTATTGCAACAATTGAAAAAGCTGTATTTCCCTTTGTGGTGTTGCTTAAAGTTCTTGGACATACTGTATTTCTGTTGTCTGTGCTGGGTCACATCCTTGGGGGTGGCTCTATCTCCCATACTATTTTCATATGGCCAGACTCACTTGGAATTATTGAGTAGAAGGATGTGTTCTGTGATATTTTTTCTACCACTGTGTGGGTAAAGAAAAATATAAGTTTTACTACCTATTAATTAGTTGAAGATTCTGTGCTTTAGTGGAAGACAAGAAATTATAGAAGATGGGGCACAAGTTGAAAAAAAATCACATTTTAAAGAGTATAGGATTATAATTCAGGGTTTTAGGAATTAGCTCACAAAATTTGGTGTGATACAATTGATGAGGTTGAATCTTTTGCCTTAGTGTCTTATTCAGCTTAGATGATGGTATCTAAAATCAATTTTAAGTAGCAAACAATATTTCTTGTACAGGAAACATTAAAAATGCATCAGAAAAGAATATTTCCTTATATATACTACATTGACTGCATCATTAACCTGAGGAAGTAATTAAAAATCAAGTAATATCGTAAGGGTGGCTTTTTCTTCCTGCCCCAGACAGATGCTCCACTTAAAATAATTTCTTTGGAGGAGTTATGTTTTATAACCAGGGAATAATTCAAATTTTCTTTAGATAGAGAGGACCAAGAAAATGAGTCTGTGTCCCTGTTGCTAGGTAGATACTGTAGGTATGGGAAAATATCTGGGTCATGGTCCAATAATTTCCACAATCTCAGTGAAACTGAATAAAATAATAAGATAAAGTAAAATAAATTAAAAAAACGTAAAGTACATAGAAGAAATTTAAACACCATGAAGTCTAAAACAAAAACTTCTTTCCCTATATTCCCAATAGCTGTCCTGCTGACTTAGGACAGCTCAGGATGGATTTGGGGCAAGAAGGGATGTCAGGAGAACTCTAAAACAGCATCCTTCTTAATGGAGGGTTGATTAATAAATCAAGCTAGATTACTCAGGCCTTTGTCCCATTCAAAGTAGCATTTTCAATCTGATCATCCAGTCAGTATTTTGATCACTTGGTTGTCACCAAGACGTCATCTTGGATAGGAAATGGGGAGAGGGATGAGAAAATAAGGAAATAATATGTCTCTCATTGTCTTAATTAGTTCTCTAATCACAAAATATTTGGATTTGGGTTTGGAGAAAATGGTGAGAACTGATAGCGTTGTTTCTTTCTTTTGTTGTATTTCCAAGTCATACAACCATAAATTGTCCAAAGCAGCTTTGTAAATCTTTAATCTCTTGGCCAGGTTTTGAGGAAGGAGCCTGTAACCCCTCTGCCTAGGCCATGCTCCATGACCCAGGCCAGGATCTGCCCTGTTTGTTTTTATCAACTCTGGGGGATCCGTGGGTGTGCGCAGCAACAAAGATGTTAGTGTCTGAGAAGCTAATGCCAAAATGCTTGTCAGTGACAGCCTGGAGTGCCTTTGGATTTATCTGTTCTCACAGTGGCTCATTTCAGATTACAAAATTTTATTCACAAAACATTCTGCCTATGGCACCAAACTGTGAGGAGAGGGCTTGCTCTTTGCTCACTGAATACCATCTTAGAATTTGAATAGGCTACGGGTGAAAGAAGAAAGTAATCAGAGGCTGTCTACAGAACTGAGATTTTCAGTCCATTCTAGTGGATGTGTTTTAATGGAAGATTTGTAGCTAAATTCTTATCAAGATGTTTAACTTTGGGCATTGATATTTAAAATAAATCTTCCAGGCCCAGAGCTGTAACCAAACTGAGCTGTATACAATATTATCTCTTTGCTGAAGTGTTTCAACATAAAAAAGCATGGGTACATTTCTGCAGGAGGAATGAAGCTGTAGTCTTGTCTTCTGGCAAAGAGAGGAAGATTCATAATGGGAAAGTTATATCTAAGGAATTTCTATTATTCAGCTGTCCATTTACAGCCATTTAATATTAATCTTCCACGTGAAAATCTCAGGATTTTGATTAATTGGGCTCTGGTTCATACAGACTATGGATACATGTTTGTTTTGTTTTGTTTTTTTTCTTAAGAAGCTGTTAAAAATTTCAGCAATGAAAGTGTGCTATGGCTTTAAAGCCCAAAAGACTCATTAAAAAAGGCTCTCCCTTATCTTACATATAATGTAACATTAATATATATTACATTGGCTTCTGCATACAGAAGAGTTCATGAGGCAATTTGCATACTAAGACTCCTTAAATGTCAATGTTGTATTCCTTCAATGAAAAAGCAAAAAAACCCCTCTAGATAATAGTTACATTTTTTATTCTAAACATAAGAGTCTCAGGAAAAATGTTGTAACTCCATGAAGGACTTCAGACTTGCTGCAAATGCATAAGACTGTGTACAAATCATATATAATTTTGACATCTTAGTTATCTATTACTTGTTTTTCAAAAGTCTTTGCTTGCTATAACTCAGAGAAGCTAAACTTTATAAGTGAATATATTTTAATACTACTATGAAGACAGTCATTGGCAAACAAGCTGTTTTTGTAATAATATCTTCTCTTTCAAGTTTTTTGATCTCAATTATTTTTTTAAATTTTGAGATCTTTCTGCTTCACTAAGGATTTAGAAAAGTTCAATAACTGCTTTGTTTCAAGAGAATAAAACTTGAACATTTTATGTTCTTTCATAAAGAAAAATGATGGAAAATATTTTGAGAAACTGATAAATTTTATTGCTAAAATGAACAATGCCTGGTTTTAACAATTTTTTTTCAGTAAAATATTGCTTATTTTAAATGTTAAGATCTTCTAGCATGTACCAGCCATCTCTAGAATTCTTCTAGTAGAATTAGGTCTCTTTGATATCTAATTCAAAGAAAGAGTTGAAAACACTCCATTCCTAAAATTTCAAAATGGAAATTTTCATCACAGGGTTTAGTAGGTGCTTTCTAATTCCTAATTTCTCTTATTTTCTCAGGATGTATTAGCGAAACCTGCTGATTTTTGCACAGCATTCATGTTTCTATGGCACTGTATTTTCAAAGGAAGGACTTTCCAGACAATGCTGCTCTGAGTGGCTCTGCATACTCGGTACAAACCTTCTCCTTGGGCTGAACCATCTGTAATTCTTTTTGGGGTGAAAGTCAAGGGTAATTAGCACCTTTGGCTTTTTCAGGATTGCCTGCTGTCAGTAGAACAGAGTACTACTTGAAAGGTCGGGCCTGGTTAAGGAGCAGTCTCCATGAAATCATGACTTTTTTTTTGTCAGTAGTGTATTGATGAGTGATAAAGAAGAGACATGTCTCCAAATCTAGGAAAATTTTGATTTACTGTCAAATCCATGATAGACAAAAAGACCAAGCCTAAAATTCAAGCTAATCTAATAGATTAAAATAAATATTTGTTTATGGATGGAAGTGGAATTTAATTCAAGTTAAAATGGTGAAAGTTTAGGGTCTTACCTTTCCAAATATTTTGTTTTATATATATAAAGGAATTGTGAAAAAGAATACCTTGTGCACTGATGACATTTGCTAGGAAAGAGTTTGAAAGACAAGATTATTTTCAGATGACCCCTTTCAAAATTGATAGACTGAAAGGGTTTTGATCTACTTTAAGTGATGAATTAAATAAATTATAAAGAGAAGGTGAGCACTTAGAGACTGAAGGGTAGTACTCCTTTGCAAGTTATGCTTACATACATATGTGATTCAGAAACCTTGAAAAAGGTTCTTAAAACCCTTTGGAAATAAGTTTAAAAGCAATTAAAAATACAAATTGCAATTTGAGATGTATAAAATACTTTATTTTGGCAGATATTTAGTAACACCTGTTGTACTTAGAGCAGTTTTCATTGAAACTCTCTGTTTTCTCACCACATTCCTAAAGGTGCAACCTTTGGGGTTGAATACTTGATCCTGTCTAAGAGAAGCTTTTTCAATATCAACCATTTTTTTAATAATTACAAACTTTTCCTCCTCGTTCCTAAAAGCCTAGACCAGGATAAAACAGCAACAATTTAGAGAAAGATTACAATTGTTTTCATTAAATATGGCCCTACATAAAAAGGGGTAAATGGCACGAATTAATTAATTTTCATTCTTCTTTAGTGTTCTGCAGTGTGTTATCATTCATTATTCTGGTGTTTTATTGTTTGAATTGTATTCTGTACTCCGTTTAATATATAACCTTAAGTTGCAGCTACTACAGATGGATAGGAAGATGTTAATGCAGCATTATGGTTAACCAACAAGTTTTCAGTGTAATAATTGTGCTAAGAATCCATCAAAGGAATTTTTTTAAAGTAGCATCTAAGTCATCATGCAGCATCATTAAATAGGTCAGCTTGGGGTTTTTGATCTGATTGTGCTGAAAAATCATTTCTTCTCAGTTTTAGTGTATTTGACTTTCCAACTGCAGTATCTTGCATTTTTGTAATCTTGTATATTTCTCACTCGGCTGAGATTTTCTGAATCATAATATTGTCCAGTAAAACTGTCTCTCTCTCTGTTCTTTTATTACATCTTTTAAATTGTTAATGAAAGTAATGATTACTTTCAGCCATTTGGCCATGCAGACCTCAACGTGGCCTCGCTCAGACCATTATTTTGACAGGTTCCTTCTCTGCTCTTTGAAATCAAATCTGGCATCCTAGAAGATAGCAATTAATAACACTGGGATAATGCTGGTTATTTGTTTACAAATTCTAGAGTAAACTTCATTTGACCTTAATAACTGATAGTGCCTAGAAGAAACAGTTTTTTTTTAAACTTTTTTTCTCCCCTTTTTTCCTTCTTATACTGTTCCTTCATGTAAAGTGCACTCAGGCCACACTAGGCATTAAATATATAACTTACTTAAGACATATCTATATAATCTTATGTTTATTAATAGATATACAGCAAGAGACAAAGTATCTTATCTAAACACATTCTCAGCAAAATATTATGTGAGATATATATGCATTTAGATTTCCTTCATAACCTTCTTTGACCATTGTGTTTCTACAATCTTTCCTTTCTGCAATTTTTGTTCTTTTTCACTTGCAAACCCTTTTGCTTCTCTATTATTCTGATTTGATAAGCATTTTCTGCTTACTATGCTCTAATAATTACTCTGGATCTAGGTTTTACTCCCAATGTTTTTGACTACTCCATTTAGATTCTGTTAATATAACCATGGTGATTTTTAAAAATTCTGATTCTTATTGTTCTTATATTTGAAAAAATTTCCCCGCAGTTAATTTTTAATATAGATCCTTTCAGTAAGATGCCATGTTATTTTACAGTCTGATTTCAACGAGATCTTGCTTATTGATTAACTGTATTTATTTAGGTTAATGATCTTATTTTGTTGCTTCTGTGGTTTTTCTTTACTTTGTGTTCTTATTTATTAACTTTATTCTTTCTTTACTTTCCTCCAAACTGCCTTTTGTCTTTAAACCTTTATCGAAGTCCTGCATATTAGCTAGAACTGTATTTAAAGCAGCTCTTCATAAATCCTTGAAAAACTGTTGCTGTATTCTTCCATTGCCTGTGTGAAGGCTCAGATACTGCAAATGTCAAGAAATCTGATGTGAAGGTCTGGGCTTCTTAGCACAAAAGCAGCCTGGACATACCAGAGAGAGACCAGCAAAGGGCCAAAAAACAAAGTGATTGGAGAACCTTTCCTGCCAGGAAAGCCTGAGAGAGCTGGGACAGTTCACCCTGAAGAAGCAGCAGCTGAGGGCAGAGCTCATTAATGTATAAACACACCTGAATGGAGGGTGCAAAAAGGATGGACCCAGGCCCAACAGTGGTGGCCACCATAAGGGTGAGAAGCAAAAAGCACTCAGAGAAACATGGGAGATTCTCTCTGAAAATCAGGAAACACTCTTTTCCTGTGGGGATGACAGGAACAGGTTAGGCAGGAAGGTTGTGGATTCTTCATCTGTGGAAGACATTACAAGGCCATCTGGACACAGACCTGGCCATCTGGCTCTGAGTGACCTTGCTTGAGCAGGGTAGCTAGACCAGATGACCTCTAGACATCGCTCCCAACCTCAGTAATTTTCTGTGTAAAAAGCTCTATTTTAAAAGCAGAATTTGAAAACCGGAAGCATTTTTTTGAAGCAAAATGGTGAACACTTTTAAATTTACTGAGAATAAGTGTTGCACAGTAAATGGTCTCAAATTTCTTAAAGAAAAATTAGAAAGTGGTAATGAAACTAAGCACTGCATATAATGCATATATACTAGGAGGTTAACCATAGGTTTCAGAGGTAGAAAATTCTGGCATTTCTTTTTTTCTCAGTAATTCGCACAACTACATTAGAATTTTTTTTCAACCTATATTTAATATGTGGCAGAATTTATATTGAAAGAGGATGTTAACAAGGGGATATCAAAACCTTTAGATCACAGGAGAAAAGGAAACAAAAGGACAACAAAGGTTAAGGCATACAAAAGTCAGAAAGTGAAGCCTTTGGGAGTAATTTCTTTGCATGGTACCCATTAATGCATGCAGTAAATTTCCAAGGTCAACAACAGAAGTTAGCATAACAATTTCATAAAGGAGCTGAACAAGAAGTTCCTGGTAGGCAATGCTGTCTTTTTTGCTAGGAATGGCAAAGGACAGTTCTGGGTATTTTCTCATGTTTCATAGTCCTGTTCAAACCACATTCTTCTTTTGAACCCTCTGCTCTATAAATGGGTAGGTCCTTTCCAACAGTAATAAAAATCAATACGAGGCCCATTAAAAATGCAGAATGTAGAAGATTAATGAATTAATAGCTATAGTATTTTATATAGCAAGGAGAGCTGTCCTATATAGAGGCACAGCAATTTTGTGTGAGGCCAAGTTGTACTTCATATCTCATAGAGATGGAGACAAATTCCATCTCTTTCTTTTCTCTCATTACTGTGAGGCAGAAGGTTTTAGTATGGGTGTGCTGCCACTGCCTACAGGCCTCTAAAGGTAGGTGATTCTCTTCATTCTGGAATCAGGGCTTTCTCGTTTTATTTTTTACTTGGTATATTTTTATGGATTATTGTACTGAATGTACTGAAATGGTGCTCTGGAGCTAAAATATAGTTGCAGTTGGAGCACCCTGGTGAAATTTGCATTCAAAGACAAACCCTTTCCCCACAAGTTTATAGTCCAAATACACAAGAAAAAGGATGAAGTGACTTGCTTGAAGTTATATATCAGATGAGGCACAAACTGAGAACAGGGTATGATGCACTGGAGATGTCAATATTTTTGCAGAGAATTTGTCACTTTTGGGCCAGAGAATAAACTCGCTGTTTATTTATGTACTACTAAAGAGTTCAGAGTTAGACCTTTGGTCATCTTTAAACACAATTTTCTCCAAGCACAATTGGTATTGGTCAAAAGTCTTTGCTGGACTGAGCTTTAAAATATCTCTGGCATGGAAAAAAAAAAGGTTGGAGGAGAAATAATTTAAATCAGAAAGAACTTATATGCAGTGAAGTGGGACATGAGCCACATTCAAAGTGAATATATTCTTCTCTGGATGTGTAGGTGTAACTCCCTCGTGTATATTAAAAATGATCGCTTACAAAATGATTTTAGATATATTAATGGACTTACTTCCAATCTATTTCTGCTTGTCAGATGTGACACCTCACATCCTTAAAGTACAAGAATGGCAACACTCTCTTTGCTCTTGACAAGTGAACTAAAACGGAAATCAAAGTATTTCTATACAGACTTTTCAAAGGAGTTTTCCATTTTAAATGAATCAGGAATAGGAACTTTCTGATATTCAGAAATATCTGCTGAGCTAGAGACTATTCATAATCATAGACAAACCCACAAAGTTTCTGATAAGGTAAAAATCAATAAGGTATGCTTTAATTGGTGTCTTTTTTTTTGGGAGAGGGGTGGGAAAAAGGGGGTAACGAAAAGTTTTTGTTTAGTTCTATTTTATTCAATTTTATGCAATTTATATAAAGCAAAAATCCATTCTCATGTTATTCTAACCTGCCCTTTTTTGTCAGGTTAAAACACGGTAATTAATTTTCCTAGAACCCGAATTTATTCCCTTTTTCTACTTTTCTTTCTAGTAAAACTGATTGAAAAGCAAGGTTGTAATTTGGTCATATAACTAGTATTGCAACAGGTGTTGCATTAGTGAGTGAAAGATCTCTTCGTGCCTGACTCAAGCTAATTACAAAAACACAAGGAAAGTGCCTGGTAACCAGGTTTTCCTCATGTAGTGACCATAATGCTGCTGTGTAGCATCTCACTGAGCTACAGTTGTAAACAATTCTGTGTTGCTGTTGTAGTTTTCTCAGTATTTTGTTTCACCAAACAAAATCTAACTGTAACATCTAGCTGATATTAGCCTTTGTTTATGGACACTCGTGTTCGCTTTATGTATACATAAATGGTGTGAGATATTATTTGAAACAAATGCATAACTCTCATGTCTCTATTTTTTTTGTCGAGTAGAACATACATTTATACTTTATCAGAAAAAGATTTATAATCTGTTAACAAGGTCGTATGGAACACTGTTTTGGCATGTGTTGAAAATATATATATTCTGCATGAATCTGCTTCAATTCAGATTTTCTTATTAATAATTACTATACTGTTGAATATTAATTTAAGCATGCATAATTATAAAGCTAATAACATAAGGCATGCAATTGTTTTAAATGATTTACAGCTGTGTAAGAAGAGGTTATTTGCTCTCAAATGTCCTAGATTTAGGCAAAACACAAGCACCCGGGATACACGCGTATCCCTATTTAGAGAACCTGTGTAAAATAATTTTTGTTTGTTTACTCTTTCAAGTCATGGCTAGTGAACCAAGCTTTAGTGGAGTGATACCTGGCCTGGTATACTGTAATACAGTCAATATTTGAATTTTGAACTGCAGTACTATGGGCAAGTATTATGGCAGGACTTTCCTAGTTCAGAAGAGTGAGAGGACTATGCATAGTAAAGAGGAAAACAGAATTTCTCCCTCTGACTAAATAGTAATGAATCACATCAGAGCATGGAATGTGATGTTAATATAATTAGTTATTATTTTGTGAATTTTTAAAATTAATAAATCATGCTCATTTTGAAATAGTATACCATGATTGTGGCGGTCACACCGCTCGCTTCAAGAGCTGAAAGGTTTCAACCAAGAAGGCCAAGGGGCTCCCCACTGTAACACTTCAGAAATAGAAAAATGACAACAAATATAACTTTTAGAATCAAGAATGAAATCTCTTTTTCTGAGAAAAAAGATCCACAGTGACAGAACCCTGTGTAAACTGTGAAAGGTTTCAGCCAACACAGAAGTCCCAATTCCCAGCACGTATTGATAAGCAGGTACACATTCACTCCATGGGTTCAATAATTTCAGTTAGGCTGTCTTAATATGACTCAGAATTTTAACTGAAGATTTCTTCTATATGGAAGTGTACTGAGACAGAAAATACAAATAATGGAAAATGTAAGAAAAATAAATTTATTAAATAATTGCAATTTATACCTTGAAGAAATTTTCAGTATTCCAGAAATCATACGAATCTCACATTCAGTTAGATACAATTACCATGTACACAGTATATACTCATGGAGTTGGAGGTAAAAGATGTAGTCATGAGTGTTGCTAGGATAAATAGGTAAATAAATCAAAGAATGGGTCAGGTTAAAAGGGACCACAGTGGATAATCCGGTCAAAACTTCCTGCTCAAGCAGGGTCAACCTAGAGGACATTGTACAGGATTGCATCAGAATGGTTCTTGTGCATCCCCAGAGAGAGAGATTCACTCAGTTAGAAGCTCAATGATTATTTCTTTCTTGGAGATTTGTGCAGGATTTCTAGGAAAAGGTTATTGGCTGTTCTGAAGAATGCATACAATTGCAAGATGTTTTCACTATAAACAAAATATGCTGAGCAAACATGCACAATTAGCATTTTTGACAATGACTTATTTTACATATTAGGGCACATGCTTCTGTAGGAACATATTTGTCAATCAAGAAATAAACTAATTATTTTGCTACTGGTCTCTAGAGAAAATAACTAGAGTCCAACCTTTTATGTTTTAAATTTAAATGCCCTAGAACTTTGAAGACTGTGCATTTTGAAGAAGTGATTTCTAATAGAAAGTAACTGAAAAGATTCATGACTACAGTGTATAGTAGTATATCCAAGTATATCCTTGTATATCCAAGGACCTGTTTGGTGGAAGAACCAAAGCAAATCAATGATTTTCTGGTTTTGTTAAGTCCTGGTCAGGCTGCTCCACCTTTTAAAGATGTCATTAATTCAGAGTACATGCAAACAACCTGAACTGTCAACTTGGCATAAAATAGAGAAAGATATACTAGATAACTTTGGTAAAACTTAAATTTTCTTCCATTACTATTAACATTCATCCAAAATATTTAATTAACTATCTTTTCTTACAGTCTAATTTTTAAAAATTTAAAGAGTTGAAATCAATAAACTTTTGGTTTTTTTTGGTTTTTTTTTTTTTTTCAAATACCATGGTTTCAGCCCAGGGAAGAAACAACCACTGGCACATACAAGTATTTCTATATATTGGTTAGCTAAATAATACACTACTATAATTTTTAATGGGCTAATGAATTAAGTAGGCAAATAAACATTTGAAAGGAATTTTTGTCCACTAACAAATCTTGATCTCAAATCTTCATTCCTTCTCTGATAATTTGATATAGAAATTACTCTGATGATCAGCTGGTCATCACCATTTATATTTCATGACAATGTATGCATCTAAGTAAACATGACTCTAACTTTATATGTTTTCTAATTATCCCTTGTCATAAGTAACAAAGCAATATCTGTGATCATGTACTCTTTGTAGCTAAGTATTATCTTTTCAATGAGCAGCCAAGAATCAAGACAAATAAAACTCATCTGGATACAGAAGGTTCCAAATACCTTCAGATAGGATGTTTTGGCACTTTCTCAAATGCAGAAACAAGAATTAGAAAATAATAGTCAGTGGAGGAACCTTGTGAAAAGGCAGCTCCTTAAGTTTCTAGATAATATTCTGGAAAACTGTGGGTAATTTAATACTATTTTTAAAAAAATTAAATATAATCTCCAAATTTGGATTTGGCTGCTCTTAGAACATAACCAGGCAGGGACTTCTGTTTGATAAAATGTAGAACCAGAAAATGCAGATATAATTTTGAAAGAAATGACCCTGGATTGGCTCTAGTTTAAATTCCCTGCTAACGTGTAGTTATATACTGCCTCCAAGCTGCAGCAGCTTTTTTACTGGTGTACAGGAGAATCAAGTGTCCAGAGGTCCACTGACCTCCTCCAATTTGTATTCTTTTTTCCTCCTTTAAAATGGTAAAATGTGGTCCGTAAGTCACTTTTCAAAGACAAGCATGTGTGAATCTGACAGTATAATTTTGCCCTTAATAAACAGAATTTATAGTGTAAGCTGTTTCAGAAGCTGTGATAAACGAGATAATTGGACATTATTCCATATTGTAACACAGACGGCCAAAATTATACCATTTAAGACACTCAAGAGGATCTGTTTGACTTCTTAAAAATATACTTTTATAATAATGAAATCCAAAGCTTATACTTTTCTTAACTGACAAAGGTATTTTGAGAAACCCATCAATTATAATTCTAAGTGTGTCTCTGTAAGCCAGTTTATATTGACAAGAATACTGAAATAGAATTCAAAGCTTAACTTGACTTGTAATAGTGTTGAGAATTCTCAAACAAAACACATTATTCCTTTCTTACTGACTTTTATGTCAAATGTATAGAAATCAATGTTCAATCATGTAATATTCAATATATTGCATATATATTATTCTGTGATATACAGAGGAAAGTTATAAATTAAACATAAAATATTAATACAAACCTTTGCAGAGGCCTCTGAAATCTCGTGTGTGTATGTAGTACAGAAAAATGTACATTTTGAAATGAAACTACAAACCACTCTGTATTATAAGTCAAGATTAAGGAATACTCCCAGTTTTGCTATACTTCTACTTTCCTGGTATTTTAAAAGCCTGATGATCTAAGAGCACACACATTTACTTATCTTTCAAAGACATAATCACACTGTCATCCATTTCAGTACCACAAAAGATGGATAGCATAACATGGACTTAAAATGGGTTCATTAATTATCAAAAAGATAAGTGTTTCATCAGGTATATACAGCAGATAATATTTATCTTTTCTCATAGAGAAAAAAGATTAAAGTAATTCTTACACACATACTGGAAAAGAAAAAGGCTGTACCACTGAAAGTTTCATAAAGTGACACTAGATAATACACTCTGCCACTAAAGACAACCTTACACAAACACAGCCACAGATGCCTTCCATCACATTCAACTTTGGCAGTTAAATACCAGAATGAAACCATATATTCCAACTTTAACTATTTCATAAACTTCCTTTTGTTTCCTAGAAATTACACACACAGGGACTGCTTTTCAAAAGTTAGTGTTTGTGCTGCAGTATTTGATAACTACTTGATAGATATAGAGTAAATAATTTCACTAACTGTATAACAAAATGATACATGAAAACAAATACCAGGACTGCAACAGTCTCTGAAAGGAAATATCAAGTCCATCTAGGCATAATTAGTGAAACCGCTATGTGAAGTAAAGAAATATTACCATAATTCTGTCAGAAAAGAAACTCTGACAAAATAAAACAAAACTTGGGTATTCTGACGTATTTAGAAAGGATCTGGTATGAAACAAGATCAATAAGAAGCAGAAAAACCTCTCATGAGAAATAACTAATAAAAATGTATTGTCATGAGCTGGACAACGCATATTAAATTTTCAGTTATATATCTTTAAAAAAAAAAAAAAATTAAAAAAACCTTTTCTCTGAGCAATCTTCCCAAAGCTGAGATGTTGTGGTACAATTACCAGTAAATGAGAAAAATCAATAAGAGAAACAATTTCTCAACTGTGATTTCCTAAAGATTATATATAATGTTTGTTAAGAAATTATTTCACTGGTCTTACTTTATCCCTATTTTTATTGAAAATAGATTTGGGATAAATAGATCTTTGTCTAGATATATTTTAAAAAATACCCCAATCCCAAAATTCTTTGAATTGTATTGAATTTTTATGAAAGTAAAATCCATTTAACGGAGCACTCTTATTCTGCTACAGATAAATCTTTTAACGCTTGTACGTGTCACAGACTTTTTTTAATTAATACTTTGAAGCAAAAATAGAAACATTACTCTCAGAAACATCACAAGCCAAAATCTCAAAACAATCCCTCTATCCTAACTGCAACACCATATCTGGAGTGAGGAAAAAAAGACAGAAATAATTTTGTTCATGACTTTTATATTTGGCTCAGTCAAAACACAGTGAAATCAGTGGAGGCTCACATTAGCTCTACTGAATTCTGGATCATTTTCCTAATGTGAATCAGTTAACCAGTTTACTTTCAAGATTGCATATAATTTATTACACATTACAAAACAGAACTGAAGCCTAATTTTCCTTGAAATAAAATTGAAAATAAAAAAGACAGTAGATTTATGTACTACTTACAAATACATGCAGTTTTTTAATATTTATTGTTATCTGTCCCCATATACTTACAGTTCTAACAATTGCAGAAATTAATTTAGATAAGAAAACATATTTAAAAATGTATTCACTTTGAAAAAAAGAGCCCAAATTTTTGTTGTTTGACAAAGATTCAGTGATTATGCCACCCTATAAATTTAGCAAAATACTTATTTAGAAGACCAGAACACAGCAAAGAACAAAGTATCTAAGTGCACTCACTGAGGTGAAAATACAAAACATTAGAATACTGAAAGGAAAACTATTAGGTACTTGCATCAATTTTGTGTGTTTTTCTATCTAGCAGCATTTTAAAAATAGAATTACAGTTTGCTTTCCATCACCATTATTGATTCATCCAAATGCCTTATGGACATCGATAAAGAGATCTATTGAATCTAAATGGCAAAAATGTCAGGAGCAGCATTGAAACTAACACAGGTCAGTGATTTTTAGCATCAGTGACTTCTTGAAAATGATGCCCTGACAGTTTGCTTTTCCACTGCTTTAAAAGAATATTTTAATGGCACATAACTCTTACGATGTTCTAAACATCTTAAGGGAAGGAAACACATTTTAGTTCAGGCCCATACTTCCCAAAGTAATGAAAAATTATGTTTATTTCCACTTAAGACAACAAGGCCATCCTACCAAACCTTTCAACAGATATATAATAATAAATAGAAACCCTGAAAGGGGACAAGTTCATTTAAGTCTAAATGATAATGTCATTCATATTAAAGGATTAAATAATTGAACATATAAAGAACTAAAAATGCACCACTGTTTAACTCCTGAGAAACTAAAGAAATTCTCAGTGTTTAAATTAAAGTCTGTATGCTTTCCTTTAAATATACAAAGTGCACAGAATAAGGAGTGCAAAATATAAAAGCCTGATATTAACTAAATATTGGCTGCAAAATATTATCGAAATTTGAGCTGGTGAATAGTATACTAGTCTAACCAGGAAATGGAGAATATTATAGCTGAATATTTAAGAAATAATTTGGTACTTGTGCATTTATTTAAAGTAAGAATAGCTGTTTCCTTTTTTTTGTTTTTTGTTTTGATCTTAGTTTACAGTCAAATCTGTTTCAGAAACTGAACTGAAGCTTTCAGATTGAAACACGATTATATTTAAAATTACATACCTTTTTTTTAATCACATACATGCACACTATATTTAAGAAATATAGCATTTTAAGACTGTGAATATTAATGAATTTGACAGTGCTATTTCGGGAAAATGCCAATGACATTCATACACACCAAATGCATCTCTGCAGTCCAAACAGAAAAAAAAAAACCCACATAAGAATGAGAGCTGGATTCAGCAAGCATACAGTATGAAGAAGTTAACTCAGGGCTTGCAGAGTGAATGACAGCCTATTTTCTCCTGCTAACTCAAGATTAGAATTGGAACCTACCCTTATGCTAATGAACACCTAATTAGAGACACCTCCTATTCAATAAACTGCTCTCTTATCATCAGTTAGATTACCTGACAAGCCCTTTCACTCCAGTTCTGGCCCACCAAGAATCTTCATTCTTTTTCTTGTCTTCTTTTCTGCAAGAGAACTGATCCCGCTTAATCCCTGGAATAATGTATCTCCTCTTGTGGAAGAGCTGGTTTCCCTCTTCCCCTTTTTACATCAAGCTAATGGAGCCAGTAGGTATTCTATTGATCTTTCTCTATGTGGTTTCCTCAAGGATTTGACAGACTTCCTTACAGGTTAAACATCCAGGCTTTCTGAAGTGGCTATAAAGCTTTGGTTTTGATTTTTCAAACTTTTTTCTCAAACCCTTGCTCATCCATAATCTTTAAAAGCTCAGTTGATGCCATGCAGAGTACAGGCTTATTTCTTTGCTGAACTAATCTAGACACTGTCTAGTGTTGAGTACAGTTGTCTGATTCAAATCTTCTGTTACAAAGCAGATGACATCTAGCTAGATGTCATGAGAAGAGACTAACAATGACAATTCACTTATCCCTTAGAAAGAATCAATTCTCCCACAATGCATCTGTCAGAGAACTCTCACTCAGTAAAAGCAATTTTTCTAGCTGTCTGACACTGTAATTGCTCTTAAATTTTCAATGAACGTTTTACAAGAACTCCCCTGAACCATGATGAAAAACTTAACTTTTTCTAAAAATGAGAGGCTGACAGGATGAAAGAGGTCTTTCTCTTTAAAGCTTTGCTTGCTTCAGTAGGAATTCTTTCATATCATCAACAAGCTGTTGAATAGAGGATAGATTACTTTCCATTTATTTCATCAATCAGATTAAAGGCTCTCCTTCACAATGCCCTTTAAACAAGAGCTGTTTATGATGTCCTCCCAGGTTCTACTTTAATGTAGTATTAAATCACCCTGAGCAGAGAGGCAGGGAAAGCATATAAATATGATGAATATCTGACAACATTTAAGCATTGCATACATTCAGGTCATTTCCCTATTTCTTGTCACTCTGCAAAAAGTCTGAAATCCCTCCATCGTCCCAAGCAGGTTTTAATGACCATGTGTCATCTTGAATTTCCCATTGTCAAAAAGGGAGAAAAAAACCAAAGTTCATAAATACATATAAATAGATATATAGATGATAGTTCTGTATCTGAAATTTGACAGAGACTCTGTATGACACCAGCACACAGAACTGCTCGTTCACACACTTATTTAATTAAGATTTAGTCTGAGAGATGGATTTATTTGTAGTTGCAGCTCTGTTCTATTTTTAGCACACATAAATATTGCACAGGGAAAAAAAAATATGTGCTTCTTTCATTTTGTACATACTGAAACAGTTTTATTAGTATGAGAAATATGTACAAGCTGCAGGCAATTGTTCAAGAATAATCAATATGACTTTTGGTGTTATTATTGACTACACTATTAAAGGCACCATTCCTTATTATCTAGATAATTCCTCAATTAAATAACACTAAGCTTATTAAAACATATCATTTTCCCTGGCTCACCATGGAATCTTGAAACACAGTAATGAATTCTAAAATCTTTACATGTCATGATATATTTTAATTAAGTATTTAGGCATTTTAAATGCCAGCTATTTGTGTTAGAAATGGGGAGTTCCAGTAAAATCAATAAACATAAACCATTAAATAACTTGCATATAATCAACACACAAGTAACAAGACCACAGTGAGAATAAATTTATATGTTCATGAGAACTTTAGACTGCCTTTTGAGTGGCTTTTTTTGTTTCGCTATTAATCATTTAACAATTCTGAAACTATTGTTAATGTGTATATGATATGTATTCATATTAACAATATGCATTAATTAAACAAATATGATTGATTTATTATATTGAGAAGAATTTTGTACTTTAACCTTCTGAAATATTTCCTTGTTAATGCCCAGTGTACAGGATGATAGCAACTATTAGTGTATATGTTAATGTGTTAAATGTATGGTTATGTATTAGGAGGCTTTCTGATGGTGTACTTTATATAAATTATGGGAGTGGGCATGTGTAACTGGAAATGTCCCTACCAAAAAAATAGTTTCCCTGATGGAAGGTATACATTTCTTAATAAAAGGGGATGACTGTCATTCCCTTTATGGGATGCTACTATAAAAATAAGAGTTTATAAATCATTCCTTTCTCCAATCACAATTTAATAATAATTGTAACAAAACCTGCCTTAAAAGTTTGGACTTCTTTCACAAACACAAGGTTTCTCAGTCTAATTGCCAGTGGTGCTTTCCTTTCAGCTTTAGTTCTTTACACACACAAACTCCTCCTGCATTTGTCCATTTAAACATTTCCATATTCTTCTTTTCTCTGTTGCTTATTCTCCATGTGTGTTACATTACTGTTTTGTCTGCTTTTTCTCTTTTCACAGTAAAATTTTGGAAGAGCTAGCACATCTTTTGTGGTCCCATTGAAGTCAATAAGAAATCTGTTTTTGAATAAGGACTCTCAAATTTATGGACAAATTCTGTAAATTGATTCACTATTGCTTTGCAGAGCTACTTTCACAAGCTACTGTAAAAATCAATCTGTTTATTCTAGTGCCAAATGGATAAGTAAGTTGGTTTCTTTAAAAAAAAAAAAAAACAACAAACATTCTATGGTCTTACTAATTAAAGAATTTTGTATTCTGAATCACCCTTAACAGCCATAACATGCTGATCTCATACAATACTGGGACAGTAATACTCTTAGATCAGTATTTAATTGGTGCAAATGTTGAGAAAAATAAAGTGGTTTATGTTTTGAACTATCAAATGCATCTTGTGCATAAAAGTTGCTAATTTTGACAAAAAATCAGCTGGAGGTATTAGAATAAAGAAATATTTCCTAGACTGAATAAAGTTTTAATTGCCGTCAAACTAACAAGGTAGAATGGGGAACACCAGGTGGAATTTTAATTATCTAGTGTTTACTTGTCTAATATAAGGAAGAAGAAATGATCAAGAAGAAACTTAATCGCAATTTGATAGAAGTCTGTGGTACAAGATAACAATCTAGATAGTTCTCTTCTAGTTTTAACTAGTAAAGGAGGAATTCTTTTTTTCCTGGGAAGGAATGTTTCTTGCAATTTGCAAGATGAAGAGAATAATTTTTTCCTAGATCTGTTGATTAAAATTCAAAAAGAACTATCAAGAAGTATCTCTACTCTTAAAAAATAAAAAGAAGAAAAAAGAAAATATTGGTTATTCCTTCTCTTATAATTTAGACAACTTTTAGAAAAAATAGATCTTAAATATATTTTATAAGAAAATATACAAGCTGAATTCTGATAAACATGTTTGCTTTGATTTCTTAATATTTATTATAATGGCTTTAGATATCCTTAAAAACACTATACATTTTCTTCTGTTAAAGTTTAAATGTAAGTCAATTTTATTTTTCATAAAGACAGAGTTATAATCTATATTACTTATTATCTTTCTCTAATTCATTTGGAGATAATAGGCATTATGGACAATAATTTTCTGGATATAAATAATATTTCCAGCATAGATCGCAGGAGGAGAAAATCCTGGACATAAATCACATTTTCTGTATGTAAGCCTATTCTCTTTCATAAAAGAAAAGCAAACCCAGTAATTCTATCAGTGCTGGTCAACTTTCCAAAGAGTTCTTTACAAGAAGTGCTGTGGTTCTGAAAATCTTTTCACTCTCTGCTTATTTTAGAAAAAGCAAGTGCATTTATTTTCACTGGGACACTCCCTGCTAATAAACCTGTTTCTGCTCTTCCTGAAATCAGCAGGGTGATTTCAATGAGAGCAAAGTTCAAGAAAGGGTCTATGGAGATACCCATCTTTAAAAACACAAAATTAACACCCTCCGTTATCATCAGTAGGAAAATTCACACACTTTGGGTTAGACAGATATTGAACTAGGCCCTGAAAATTATACATTTCATATAAAGGAGATACTAAGTAATCTCACAGTATGAACATGCAAGTAGGAGGAGATGATGACTGTTATTACAGATATTCTTTCAAAATATTTCAGATCCAGACATTTTACAGATAAGAAAAGTATGATCAAATGAAGCAATTTGTAATTGAAAAAATGTTATCCTGGATTCAATGTAATTTCACTTCTGAGAAAAATGCTTACAAGAAACTTGAACTGCAAAAAAAAAAGTCTTTAAAAATGTGGCAAGGAATACCCACAGGCTTAAAGGGCATGAAAGAATGACAGGTAGTATGTGATGAAAATGCCGAAGGTATCTGATTGCTGATTTTGAGAGGGTGCCATTGCCATGTGATTTCCCACCCACCCCAAACTCTCAAAGATCAGAAATTAACACTAAGTGTGAACAATGAAGATGCATCGTGGAAGATTTAAGCCATGTGGAAATGTTGAGCTTTTAACCAAAGCAAGATTTTCTTTGTGCTGGAGAAGTGCAATAAGTATCTGAACATTCAAATATTTGTCTGAACTCCATACTTCTGCAGATTCCCTCATCATTTAAGTTTTATAACTTGGTTATTAACACTTTGTTGAAACAGAAGCAATGGACAGACTCATCTTGCTGAGAATGAAAACTATAGCAAGCCATACAAGGTTATACTCCACCAGAGTTAATTGATTTTACATCTGGCCCATCAACTGGTTTTATGAAAGTTGAATAGTGCCTTTGTTTTCACCTTAATACTATAGTATACACAGAAAACTATTTCTTTAGATCCCTCATTAAATCAATCAAAATAAAATGGAAACAGAAAGCTATTTGAGCTATTGAAACTCTATAATAGCAAATTTTAATTTAGTATCTCTAAAGCACAAGCAAACTAGTGATTTAGAGAAGCTAACAACAAAACCCTACTTAGGACACAGAGGCTAGGGAAAAGTCAGAAAGAGAAAATATTTTTAAATAAGGAAAAAATACATTATACTTTTCAATCATATTTGTATAGACACTCTTATATTTGAGCATATAGAAGAACCACTTATGCCATTTTCTAATTCAATTTCATTATTATATTTATTTTCTCAATAATTCTGCAATGATGCACTGAGATGCAGAAAAAAAATTCCATTCACATCATATGCTTCACATCTCATTAGCTGAACTCATAAACAAATTTTCTCTATGTTTCCCAGCATACATTTAGCCTCATTGCCTGTCAATAAAAATAACCAAAGTTAAGGAGAAAATATTAGCTGGGAACAAAAAAAAATTGACAACATTTTTCACGTAGAAGCTATTGCCAGCTCTTTTGTGATATACACTGTCTTGGAAGATATATTTTTCTCTGTCAATGTTCCTAAATTGGGCAAAATCAAGCCCACTGTAATTATATAATTTATATTCAAAATTTCCTTATTATTTTCAAATTGGATATGACCAGATTCAAGCTGGGATGAAGTTAGTTTTCATCCTAGTAGCTGATACATTGCTGTACTTCGCATTCAGTGTGAGAATCATGTTGGTGGCACAGAGATGTTTGGGATGCTGCTCTGTAGGGCTCTCCCTAAATCCAGGACATTTCAGTGTTCTGTGCTCTGCAGTGATCAGGTGCCCAAGAGCCTGGGGGAGCACGGCCAGGAGAGCTGACCCGACCTGGCCAAAGGGATATTCCACACTCAGACCAACATGGCCAGGGTATGAAGTGGGGGAGCTGGCTGGGAGTGGCCAGGTGCTGCTGGGGGACAGGCTGGGCCTCAGTCAGCAGGTGCTGAGCAACCGCGTCACTGTGCATCACTCGCCTCTTGGGGACTCTTCAGACCTCTATTATTATTATAATTATAATTATAATCAATATAAGAATAAATACTAATATTCACACCAATACTAATATTAATATTAACACAAATATAAACATTAATATTAACATTAATATCAATACTAATATTAATATTACCATTGATATTAATATCAATAACATTATATAATGATTGCAATCCTAATCATAATCATAATCAATCATAATAATTTTTTTCCATTGGTAAAGTGCTCTTATCTCGACCCCCAGGTTTTATGTTTTTGTTTTTACCCCATCCCAGTGGGGCAGGTGGGCGAGTGAGTAGTGAGGGAGAAGCTACAAAGTACTTAATGGCTGGGGTTAAATCACAGGAAGATGAATCCAAAGTTTAAAAAGGCTTGGGTTGGATTCTTTGAAAATGTATTGATTCTGATAATGAACCCCTTTACTTTAGAATTTCAAAATATCTTTTCAAAACATTACTTTTGATGAATTTTCTGTGATTTCCATTACTGCACACTTTTCCTAGACTGTCAGGGGTGATTGTGAATCTCCAAGTGAGGGAAATAAGTGATAAAGTGTTTAAAGTCTATGGCATGAATCCATGGATCTTTGAGGAAGCCAAGTTTGGTTAGACTATGCTTCTCAAAAGTTTATGTTACAAGCTAAAGTATCTACCCAAAATGTACAATGAACACTTTGTTGTGTACAAAGTGAACGTTATGACATTTCAAATATTATTTTGGTATATTATGAATTGTCATTAAAATTCATGCAAAGCATGTCAAGGAAGGAATATCAAAAATATAAAAAAGTGAAAGTGAAAGGCATTATGCTAAAGATGAATGTTTAGGATTGAGACAGTAAGATTTAGGAACTAAAATTGTGCCAGTGAATTACTCTGTCACATCCCTACAGTTTTTCCAGCCTTTTAAAGGGCCGAAACATCTAAAATTCTCTTTTTTAGATCAGTTGTCTGTTTTCTGACTTCCAATTTCACCAGGCTGAACAGCTGCAAAGTTTGGAGTCTACAAAAGAGTCTGTTGGGAGGCTAACATTTGGAAAGACCCTTGGGGAAGGTATTTGTGAGGAGTGAAATGAACTGCTTGTGTTGGTCTTCACTCAGTTCTTGCTGCTTCTTCTCTACCTCTTATGAATAGAGAACTGGCACAAGGAAGAATTTAAAGTATTTGTATACTACTAAGTTTACATCTGAGCTTTTTTTTAGCATTTTCTGTGAAAATCAAATAGGAAATTAATTTATACAACCTGATTGCTACCTATTATTCAAACAAGCTTAGCCTCTAGCAGGTTAGAATAAGAAGGTTAAAAGTTCTTTAAAATAGGAGTTAAATTTCCTGTTTTAAGTAATTCCACACCAAGAGAAGTTTGGGTTTATCCATTTCAAAGCGTGTTGGTAG
The DNA here is from genome assembly GCF_001522545.3 of Parus major. NCBI lineage: Eukaryota > Metazoa > Chordata > Aves > Passeriformes > Paridae > Parus > Parus major. The sequence continues at coordinate 15,056,362 of NC_031799.1, forward strand.
ATATATGATAGATTTTCAACAAAAAGCTGAAAAATGCTGAAATTTAACCAAATGAAATAAGAAAAAAAAAAACAAACAAGAAAAAAAAAATTCCACCAAAAAATCAAAACCAAAACCTTACATTGTTTTAAAAAAGTATTTTCTGACTAAAATGTTAATGAAATTTAATAAATTGTAAACACCAGGTTAAAATAAGCAGCAAATCCCCTTTCTTGTAACAAAGAAAAAAAAAATAAAATGAAAAGGGCAAGATTCCAGCAAAGTTACCAAATCCTGTTATTGTATCACTTTGACAAGGTCCATTTCAAAAACTACCTGTAACAGTTTTATGGGACAGATTGCTTTGTGGCAAGCAAACTCACAGGGGGAACAGACAGCAGCAACCACAGACGCAATTTAAAAATACTTAATCAGATTTTTCTGAATGAACACAAATGATCCTTTTAGCATTAGAACAGAGAAAAAAGTAAGCAGATGAGCTTTCAGGGACGCATGTTCTTGAAGACTTGGCCTCTATTCTCAACTACAACATTGTCTGATGCAGTTATAGGAAGAGGCTTTGTCTTTATTTGAGTAGATTTTCTTTTAATGGAAAGATCATAACAGCTATAACTTGTTTAATATTAATATTAAATTATTTAATATTTTATTTGTACTTCAATAAGAAGCTGTTGTTTCCCAGCTTCTAAACTGATGGAAGGACTGAAAAGTTCATGAAAACAAGGTGTTTAATGTTGAAAGTGATGTGGTGGAAAAAAATAGACAAGCAGGTAGGTGAAGTTTAGAGACTGGAAAAACTGAAAAAGTAAAAGGTAAGATCAAGTTTAAACAAGTAGAAGACACAGCTATATTAAATTTATTATTTAAATATATAAATAAAATTTAATGTTTTAGAACAGATGGGAAAGAATATAATACATATATTCTTGACCAAGAAGATCTAATGCCTATTTACAAGGTACAATATACAGAAGTGTTTTCTCCAAAAAGACCAAGGTAAAGTATATTTGATTTTTTTGTAGTGACAACATAAAAAAGGTGTACCCTAAAAGTGTGAAAAAATGCTCAGAAAGTATTTGAAAGACTGGATGGGTTAGAAGAAGAGACAAAAGATGAAGAGGTGTTTTCATTTGGGGTCTTGAGAATTAGGGAGAGTAAGAGAAAGATTGCTGGCAAAGATGAGGAATTGGGGAGCATCAGGGCAGGCAGTTAAAGAAAAGTGGATGTTGATAGACAAAATTGTCTGATCTGATATGTTTTGGTTTTAGATTCAGCATTAGCTCAAACAGTTCAGAGTAACAGAATTGTGTGCTGTGTTTCAGGCCTTCAGTGCCGTACAATGTACAACACAAGATGACACAGACACTTACCACAGAGAATTTGCTACTTTTGAAGTTTCTTTTTGAAGTTTACTTTTGAAGTCTGTTTTCAGCTACCTTGAATGTTCCCATCTTCTCCCATCATACATTACTTGCGGTGGGTTTTAGTTTTTATGAAAATGCCTACATTTTCTACTGGTTGCAAGGAAATGCTATTCAGCCTGTGGTGATCAGAGAGACTGATGTGTGTTCTGAGGGCTGTGATGACCAAAGACATTATCCAGAAGTTTTTCACTACTGCAGGGAGTGGATGTGTTCCTGCATGAGATAAAACCATACTCAATATAAACCTGCAGTGGGAGGACTCATGAAGGCATAAATGAGCAACCTAAAAGGAAAAGATAGATACAGTCATATCGTTCAGCAATGCATCAGTCATCATCACATATTGCTAAGAGTGGTAAAGATGCAGCAGACTCTGAAGAAACTAAGTGAGAAAGAGTTTCTGGAAAAGAAGATGTGGAATATTTTTATGAAGTGAATGCATAAAGGGAATTCTGAAAAAAAACCCTGAAGGGATTAAACTGGTGCTCTTATGAAAGGATGTCCTGCTATGAGGAATAACCATGGTGAAATTTAGAAGGGAGAAGAGGAAATGGGTGCCCTAAGTGTGAGACCTCTTAATTAGGGTTTTCAGTTTGAATGTGGATTATTAGAAGATTAAAAGTTAGAAACTTCATTGGACTAAGTATTATGAGTAAGGAGCATAAATCAAAAAGTGGTCAAGAGGAGAGAAGGAGATGATAGTGGTTTGTTTTTCATTAATGTTGTGTCTGAATGTTCTCACCCATTGAAAGAAATTCACCAAGAAACATTTCAAGTGTCAGAACTGTAACAGAGGCATTGAACTCAGATAATGCATATCAGAAAGAAGCAGATAATTGAGTGAAGAGTGTATTTGACATAGGTGTTTAAATGATCCATCTTTGATACTACAATTGGCAACTTAAAGTGAAAAGAAAGTTATTACACCTCAGTGTAACAGAAAAGTGGTCTTTTTAGCACAGTGTCTTAGTTTTAGTTCATATTGTGTTTCAAGCACTGGAAATTTGGGGAACTTTTTTTTTTTTTTACTATATTAATAAACAAATGTATTTTGTCTAGTAGTGCTCCAAGATGAAATGGATTTTACACATAAAGAAAAATATATGTGCTTTCTTCAGAAACACAATTTAAGATAATGTAAGTCCAGTGAATTATTTTAGATTAGCAACCTAGTTGCTTCAAAGTAGTACATTTCAAGTAGCTGTGGAGATACTGAGAATCTGTTGCTTCTCTTTTCCAACTGTTGTTTGGGACACAGCAATTTCAGTGGTTTGCATCAGACCTTTCCCATATGGAAGAGAGAGTAAAATTATGATATGATTGAGCATTTGATAGCACTGTCTCACTAACAAAATGCCTAGCCACTACCTTTCAGTAGCAAGTTTTATACATTGTAAGAAAGTAATGCCATTTCCAAGCAGCCTGCAACTGCAATTGTCTTGTGCCCATGTGACCATAGCCAGAGCTTGTCCTTGAGCTTCCACTTCAACACTGACCATTCCAGAATCCTGACAAAAGTAAACGCTAGATTTATCCTAGGGTAAGGAAGATGTGGAAATATTTGTCTAGCCTTTTATTTTAATGATTACTGAATGATAGTCTTTTGAATTTTTGAAGGAGCTGGAAGGTATTTTGGATCTTCAATCCATTGCATGAACTATATAATCATTTAAATGGCTGTAGAAATATAATTATAGAATATAAGTATAGAATTATAGAATTATAGAAAGACATAATTTAAATGTCTAGTTTAAAACATAGATGGATAATAGTGACAAAAAAGTGAGATTGGCTTATAGGGTAAAAAAAAGCTCCTGAAATTCAGAAATATTTAAAAAAGATGCTGTATTTAGAATTCCAAGGAGAGATTTCTCATTCTATATGAATGCCAATCTGTGTTTGTAATCTACTATTTAATGAACAAATAAATTATACCTTTGAGATCTTGAGTTTCTTCAAATGTACTGAATCCATAGGATACCAAGTGTACCTTTAAGTATTTGGGGACATGATTTTGTAAAGTCAGCAGAAGGTGCTCAAGTGATAGAAAAAGGACAAGCAGAGGTGAATATGAGCAGAATCATTTACAGTGCTGAAACAAAGATCTAAAAAAGATCAGAAAGAAACAACACTATGCCATGAGGAAATAAATTCAACAATTGAAAAAAAGTGATATTGAGAACTGCTGATGCCCATATACAAAGACAGGAAAAATTACTTTTTTTTATTTGCGAAGTATGTTTACTTCCTCTTTTATTTTTTTCCCCTCTTCTTTCTTGGAAATACATTTTTGTAGATCACTTGAGTGGTTACCTGACAAAATTTTGGCTGTCTCCTTCATGATCACCTGCACTATGTGTTACATAGGTATTATTTTGTGTCACAAAAAAAAAAGCTAAACTAAAAATTAACTACTGAAGAAAGATATGGATTCTCCTCAGTTCCTTGCCCATAGGTTTTCTTCCTTCATACTGGCCTTCTACCAGGAAACAGGAAAAATGGATTTTGGTGGTTGACCCAAGAGAAAAATATTCTTTTTTTTTTTTTAAAAAAAAGAAATTGATATTAGATCAGGCAGCTGAATCAGGTCACCCAGTACCCACAGAAGCAGCAGATCTCACAGAACAGGAGGAAAGGGACTTTTCTATTGTGACAGCGTTTTGCCAGGTTAATGTAAAAAATACATCTTGCAGGACAAACTGGTTCAGGATGGAACCTTTTAAAGGTGAGAAAGCTAGAAAAGGTCATATAGAATAAGATCTATAAGCAGGTAGTTTGGCACTATTATTTAGGCTAAAACTCAGAGAAATCTTTTGGTGTAAGTAGCATTTTGCTGATCTTAGTGGTACATTTAGGTATTTTTAAGTTGAAACAAAGCAATGAGAATTTATGGTAAAGACACTTCTTCATATACCTGTGGGTGGATTCATATATTTTCATTTAGTATAGCACAATTAGCAGTCTCATTTATTACCTACCAAGATGTGAAACCACAAGGTGAGGTCAAAGTATCATCAAGGGTATCTTCATCACTTCAATATCATTGCCTTAAAAAGCACTGACCAGGAGAAGTAGATGACCTCATTTCAAAATTATTACAGTGCAGAGAACTCAGTTTCAACATTATAATTCATTTTCCTACAGAATATTTCAAATTTATGATCAGTTTCCTGACATATAATAGCTAATCGTTAAGGATAGCCACTTTAACATAATATGAATACGCATTTCTCCATAGGTAATACAACAGCTCCTGCATTAGCATTATTGACTAAGGTGCATTTAAATTCTTCACTAATACTTAATGGAAGGTTAATGCATAAGTCAGAAGATTAAATGGCTTTTACTTAAAACAAGTATATTGATTAAAATAACTTAGTGTGGTTTTTAAAGACGATTATATAAAAGTAGTCACACTTCTTAATATTTTATTAAATATTATGAGCAAAATGTGGGCTTCACTGACCAAAATTACTGGAAGTTATTGTACTAATTGTGCCTTGAGCTAATTATTGCTCATAGTTAACAAATGAATATTTTATACTGAAAGGTAATAAATCATGCCTGCTAAATTCAGCACTCAAAGTTAGCTTCATTCCATCAGACTAGGGATTGCCCTGCTACTGTGAGCACAATCCTTCATGTGCCACCTCCTCTTTCTTATGCATGGCACTACTTAACAACAGGGTAACCTTCCAAGTACAGATTACCCATTCATTTCCAATAAAGCGTGCTTCTATTTTCTTTTCATGGGCTAATATTGCTGTTGAAATGTACGTGTTAAATTTTACACGCTTGGTATTTCAAATTCCAACATGTAGCCATGAAGCTGGGGCTGGGCAAATTGTCTTGTGGAAGGTTTAGTTTTAAATTTGAGATTCTGCACATCTTTCAGATACACAGCTGAAGAGTCATGGCTTTTGTTTAAACTGGATTTTTAAAGGAACCTTAGGTAACGGTAATTATTAATTAATCCATTTGCTCATCGAGAAAAGAATGAAAATTTGATATACTGTTTCATGGCTCTGGAAGAAAACATTTTTTCTTCCTCTTCCTTTTAAAATTTTACTCATACTTCTTTAAGTGCAGTACATGCTTACTAAAACTCAGTTGAAATAAATAATTTGTGTGGCAGAAAATAGCTAAGATGATAACTTTTCATGTTAGGAAAGGGATGACCACAGAGAGATGAGATAGTCCAAAAATTTTTGAGTGACCTGGAAGACAGTAAGCAAGAGGCTACTCTGCACCACCCCAGGCAAGGATCATAGGCAACTAAGACAGTATGTTCAAATAAAGGAAATATTTCTGATGAAATATAATTGAGCTATAATTCAGCTTGCAAGAGAAGGCTGAAGGTGTTATAAGCATACATGGATTTGATAACTGATTGGATATATCCAAGGAAGTAAAATCCACTATGGGATATTAAATCCAAAACTCTGCTTCTGGATCAGAAAATTCCAAGCAGAAGAAGCTTGGAATTTCTGGAGAAATTAACTTTTATTTCATAAAATCAATCTAAAAATTCCTATGAGCGAGCAGTATTAAACAGAAGACTGAAACAAGATAATTAAGAATTACTACTATCATATCTTTGCCTAATTTCCAGAGAAAAAGCTGGAAAAAAAATAAGTTCAAAAATTGACTTTGTCCTTTCCAGTTTTGTTGTGGACTTTTCTTTCTGTCCGTTTTATCTAGAGAAAAAAACAGTTTGGTAATTCCAAAACATCTTCACACTCCTTTCAATCTCACATTATTTCAGAGCTTGGCTGGACACTCAGGTGCGATATTGTGGCAGTTATTTCCAATTCCTCCTCGGAAGTCTCTGTGGGCTTGAGCAGGTACTGTGTGCACTGCAGCAAGATGTTCTGTGTTTAATTGTTATTTCATTCTAACTTCATTAAATGTTGAACCAGAAAAATACAATGTTACCATACATAAAAAAACATCTAAAGACTATTGCTATAAAAAGGGCTGAAAGTACAAATAATGTCTGATTGAGTGATGGTGAACTGATTCAGTTTAAATTAAATTGTAGTAGGTTTGCAATGAGAACTTGGGTTTCAAAAGGGCAAACCTTAATAAATTAAGGGAACTCATTACCAAAGTTGCTGACTACACTGACCTCTGAGATCTGAATGTGGAGGGGGTAAACATTTTAAAGAAATCTATCAAATCAGTGGTACTGCCATAAGATTACAGGATAGGAAATGTCAAGAGTTGGTATAAAGGAGCAGAGGTGAAAGAGAAGGGTAAGAAGAGATTAGTCTGATCTCAGTAGTATGCTAGGCTTTAGCTTTTAAAAAGCTGAATAAAATAATTGAGATAGAATAGAAAATGCAACAGAGTTTTGATTAAGGCAGAACTAATCTGATATCCTTTTCTGATAACTTTTTTTTTACAGAAGGAAATGCAAACTTGATTTACTAAAGTATTTGATATGGGGCCACATAGGAAATTACTACTTCATCTAGAGAATGCAGGGATTAAGAAAATCATTGTCAAGTCAACGAAGAACTGTAAAGGACAAAAAAAAGATTGTTAACAAGGAACTATTGGGTTCTATGAAGGCTATTTGGAGAGTTCAAGTATCCTGTGACTGATCTGTCTATTCCTGTTAATGTCATTTGAAAAGCAAAAGAAATCTAGAGAGTAGAACAAGTAAAACTTACAAACAAGCAAAACTGAGTTATCAAAGTAGAAGCCATGTGTAGCTATCAACTGGCCATAATTGATTTAATCTTGAGAGACTAAAATATTGGAAAATGTAAATCAGTTGGTTTTGGGATGAGTAACAAGATCTCCTACACTTAAAGGTGCCATCAGCTGAAAGAGGAGGATTTTGATCTTTCTTAGACTGTAAGAATAAGGATGGAAGGAATTAGACTGCTACCCAAAGAGACTGAAGATTAAATATTTTTACTTCTTTGCACCAAGTAGCAATTTACTACTCAAAGGAAAAGAGATTTTCTTTCAAAAGATTCAATACTATTTTCTTCTAACAAGCCAGATGATGGCTTAAGAAAATATGTGAAACCTTCCTTTAAAAGTTTAAATTATAAAAAAGAAAAAGCAGAGCCATTTATAATAGGTCTTAAAAACACTGTGAAGAAATAATATTTGTTATGAGAAGAAAGTGGACTCAGTGACCCAGAAAGCCATTCCAGTCCTGTGCTGACATACTAGAAGGAGGAACATAAGGAGTCTAGGAGAGTAAAATGTCTACATTAACCCAGATAAAAACGAAAATAACTTCTAATATATGATCCTTTAGGTCAAAAATACCTTCATCAATGTCTTAATTTCTATTTTATTTTTTAGAATTAAACCAACACTGGCTAGGCTAATAAAATAAGTATTAAGCAAACATTTTAAAGAAAGATTAAGGTTCTATTTTTTCTTAAAATAAGAACGTGAATATGCTTTTTAGCAGTTTTATTGTTAAAGGGCAAAAGAGTAAAGCAACGTGAATCAGTAGTAACAACCTGTAAAAACAAATTGAATTGCTTGGGTCCATTACAGGGTGTCTGTCAAAACCAGGAAGGAACAAATCAAGAGGGAATTTGGTGCTCCAGTGAATGGAACATCTTCCTCCCTCTGCTCCAAACGTAACTTTCTTCTCAGCTAAAGCCAATGCGAGAAAGAAACGGAGACAGTTTTTGTTTTGTTTTGTCACTGCTTTCCCATGGCAAAGCAAAGACATGGGCCCGGCCCTGAGTGGCACAGGCTGCCTGAGAATAAACTGCACCTGGCCTTGTGTTGGTGCCCGCAGAGACGGGCTCAGAGCCAGGCTGCATCCTGTCCCTGCCCAGCCCAGCCAGCATCCCGGGAGCAGGGAAAGCACTGCGGCTGCCAGGCTGACTGAGCTGCCCTGAATCCCTCCGGGACCACTTGAGAGTGACCTGAGCTGCTGAACTGTCTTTGGCTGTAGTTATAGCTGTTATAAACAATAATCGTTATTATCCTAATGACAACATTCTCATTTGAAATGTTCCTAAAGTGCTCAATTTCCTTTAGCTTCCTTCAGATTTCACTAAAGGTGAAACTGAAATTTTACAGATCTGTAGATGTGTTATTTAAATTCTGAGATTCAGACTTGAATCTGACTAATACTAATTTACAGATAAGAAAACCATTTTACCTAATATAATTGTGAAAATTGAGTCTTTCATAAGATCAGTTGCTGTAATTTCAGAATATTCAATGATTTTATTTTCCAACTTTTAGGGGAGCAAAACACATGTTTTAGACTGAAAGCCTGCATCCCATTTGAAAGGAGGTTTTTAGTACTGCTAAATGGGTATGAGAAGCACTCATTGCTTAGTGCTGCAGTCTTCAAAGAATTTGCCTCTGTTTTAAAGGACTTAGAGGAAAGTGTCTTCACCAGAATACTAAGCTGCTATCTGGGTAAATTAGTATATCTTATAACATAAGAATCAGTCTCAAAATGTAGTGAATACATTTAAAATTATATTATTTGGGTTTTTATATCAAATATGTTTTATAAATTTAAAAGGATAAACATTATGAGTTTAATATAATTTTATGAAATTCAACATATACAAAGTCAGTAGGGAGAGTTTTGAAGACCCTTTTCCAGCATCAAAAGCTCCACAACACTTTTAAAATTGGATTTGCAAGAGAACTTCGCTTTTTCTGCTGAAATGTCAAGATCCAGCTATTTCCTCAAGGAAAAATTGCTGTGAAACTCAAATTCTTCCTCGCTTCAGTGCATGCAGATAATGGTCTCCTTTGCCTTTAAATAGATAATGTTTGAAGTCTCAGTGTTTACATCTGGAAGCAAATCTCGGGAGAAGGCAATACTGCTCTTAAATAAAGGACCACTCTGTTTGTGGAGCCTTTATAAAAGCCTGGCAAGAAGAGTTCCAAGGTCATAAGGCTCTGAGAAGCTGACAGCTGTCCAGTTCACTGGGACAAGGTAAATTCAGCTTTTTCCTCATTTGTACAGAATGAACCATCATAAACCTAGCATAAGGATCCACATACCTCCTTGAGGAGAGGGACAGTTGCCCTAAAGTCAGTACAGAGCAGAGCTGCTATGTCCACTGCTTGTGGTGTCCAGTGAGACAAACATCCCACGTCTTTGTGCCTGCACATGACAATGAAAATTAAAATATCATATGCTGGTATAGTTGCTATTAAGTTCATGAGAAGAGAATAACAAGTCAAACTTGTCATTTCATAGAAGTGAGTATGGAAAGGGAGCTGGTTTTGAACTAGAAAAATACTACATAAGCGATTCCTAAAACACATTCCTCTTAATAGCTCAGGTACCTAGTTAGGGAAGGAGGCATGCACTTTCATTTCCCTGGTAGAGTTAACCTCTGACCTTTGGCATCATGGCTATAGCTTGTTAATATATTTATTTACTCACACAGTGATGATCCACAATTAATTCCTCAGACTAGTTAGAAGGGTAAGAGAGAACAACTGAAGCCCTTCGTTTCTTCCTGAGGCAGTCACAATGCAGCAGAAAAACAGTTATGAAACAAAAGTGACAAAAAATAGCAAGAAAAAAAAAGAGTAGAACTGTAAGCACACTTGTCCAAAAGAAGACACTTAAATTCTGTTAAGATTATTTCATTACCTGAAAGAATAAAAGCCGTAAGAGTGAAGAATGGATAAAGTCCAATGTTTCATTTGCATGTTTGGTGGTGCATTCAGCCCTAAACTGCTAACTGCAAAGGCTCTGCTGTTTTGTTATGAGAAGCTATAGGACTGTAGAGGTGGCAGGAATAAGACTGAGAAACTTCCTGTAAAGATGGGAGTTAACCCTGAGCTAAACACCCTCTTGAGCCTTTCTGTTATACTAACAGAAACAAACACATCTCAAATATAAATTGTTTTAACTGCACTCTGAACATATTGACCGGGTCAGATTAATCAGGACACACACCACTTTCTATTTTTAGTCCTAGTTAATTCAAACAAGAAATAAATGTGCAAACTGTGATCATTCTGTGCATGCCTGAAGCAGAATTGAAAGCATTGCAAGAAACACTGAAAGGGGTTGTAATATTTATCCGGTAAGTTTTTAACTAGTTTCTAAGGGGTACAGATGAACTGCAATTTTTTTTTTTTCGCATTATTAAAAGGCAGAAAGGAGAGAACTTTTCCATATTCTGGTTTTAGACACATCTTTTCATTCCAAGAGTGAGAGATTGACCCTATTTGGATGCCGGCTGCACACCAAAGCCTCTCTGTCACTCCCCTCCTCAGCTGGACAGAGGAAAAAGGTTATAATGAGAGGCTCATGGGTTAAGATAAGGGCATGGAGAGATCCCTCACCAATAAAAGTCATGGGAAAACTAGACATGATTTGGGGAAATTAACTGAATGTATTGCCAATCAAGTTAGACTAGAATAGTGAGAAACAAAAACTGAATATTAAAAAACCTTCCTCCCACTCCTTCTTTCTTCCTGGACTCAACTCTCTTCAAGATTTTTTCCCTCACAATGTGCAGGGGACAGGGAATGTGAATTATGATCATCACAAGTTGTCTCTGCTTCCTTCTCAGGAAAGGGCTCCCCTTGCTCCAGCAGGCAGCCCCTAGCACAGGAGGCAGTCATCCACGAACTTCTCAAATGTGAGTCCTCGCCATGGGCTACATTTCTTCACCCCAGCATGGGTCGGTGACAGGGTCACAGATCTCTCCAGAAAACCTCTTCCATAGTGGGCTCCTCTCTCCAGGGCTCCACAGGGTCCACAGGTCCCATCAGGCATCCTCCAGTGTGAGCTGTCTGCAGTGTCTTGCCTCCTTCATGAATGTCCCTCTCTTCCATGGGTCTCCTCTGTGAGCTGCAGATGGATCTCTGCTCCACATGACCTCCGTGGGCTGCGGGGACACAGCTCCCTCACCGTGATCCCAGGTTGGAACACCTCATGTCCCTCCTTCACTGGCTGTGAATATGTGTCCTACATATTCTCTCTCCTTTATCCTGGCTGCACTTGTACAGCAGGCTTTTTTTTCCTCCCTGAGGAACTGCCACCACCACCACCATGCTCAGCCTGGGCAAGTCCTTCTCACAACTGGCTGGCACTTGCCCTGGCCAGCATGGAGACAACTCCTGGCTTCTCCCAGAAACCCTCCCAGGTCCTCCTTGCCACCAAGCTCTTGCAATACAAATGCAATACACCCAGATATGTGAATCCACTAATTCTCTCTATATAAAAAAAGATGTTTTTTTGTAAGAATGTACACCTGTTGCAGCTAGATTTCAGCTAGAAAGAAATATGAAGCTGTTAAGAAAACTAAAAGAAAATATAAAATAATTGCTTAATTGGTAAAAGGTTGTTTACATAGACCTCCAGTAAATATCTGAGAAAAAAAGTAATTTTTACTTTATTTCAGAATAAGTAGTAGTCAAACATAAAGATATCAGTAAAATAGGTAGTGAAAGACTTAAAATGCAGGAAAATTAAATTCAGTTTGTAATTTTAAAAATTTCATGGAAATAAATAAATAAAGATCCACAGTTTTAAAACAATTTTTGGTAAAATCTCTTGTACAGATAATATAAACACAATCATAATGACTATGTTGGTGTTCATCTTAAGTCTAATGACGAGGAGAAATTTCAAATGTCACCTTCCCCTCAGGTAAGCCCTGTTGCACTAAGATGGTGAGTCCTATGTACTTAGTATAGAGTACAAAGGAAGCCTGATCATGCTTGAATGAAAGTGTTACATTGACTTGAATAGGAGCAAGATTGCTCCATCAGTCTAGATTTTCTTTCTTCTCCTTCGTCTTTTGTTTCAGATTGGTAACTCTGACTTGAGCTGTCAGTCAAAAACCTTACTAGTTGAGATTCAATGGCACATTCATATTTCCAATGACATTATGGATTTATATTATACATATATTTACGTTTTACTAAGAGTTTAACAGCAATAGACCTTTAGAACATGAGTGCTGAACAAACCTGATTGCTTCCTTGTATTAGGAATCCAACTTTGGCATAGATTTTTACATAGAGAATGAATGTTTCCTAAATGTACATAAATTCAGCTTTTTCCTTCACTATATCCTGTAAAAGACTTACAAAGATTTTGATTATATATGGCAAATTCAGAGAAAAATTACCTATGGTTTTGGATTGCTGCATTAATTGTTCTTGCCTTTGATAATTAACTCTAATCAGCTACCCATACATTAGTACATTAAAAAGTACATTATTTTTTAGGTGCTTTTCCTAATTTCTTCAGGCAAGAAAAATAAGAGCTTGCCTTAAGCAAAAGCTCAACTCTGAAGGATTTAATTGAACAGTCTCAGTCAGACATCTTTATTTTGGATTCCATTCAATTTAAACCTGACTTAAAAAGCATGTTTCTGATCTTGAACTGCATAGAGTTATGTAAAAACCTTCAAGGTGGGATGAATTCTTTGCTTTGCTTAAATATTACATCTTGAAAATTTCATTGTACATTAAAAATATTTGTTTGTCAGTCTAATACTTTCCTTTTACCTGAACTGTGCTCCCAGTGAGGTGAACTAATTTCTGTATAACCAGTAACGACAAAACCCAGTTAGCATGTTTTCTGTACTAGCAGGTTTTCTATTAAATCAGATGTCGTTAAGTCAGGCTGAGTCAAGGTGTAGCTCTCCATTTATTTCCCTCAAGAGGTTTTACACAGGAGGCAGTGCACCAGTTTTCAGTCTAACTGGTAAATACCTTTGTTTAAGACTTTACAGGCAATAAAATGTATCATAAGTACTAAACAATTATTTAAATTTTTGACTCTTGCAATATTCCAGAACTCTACAAATCCAACCCTATCAGGCTACAGGATGACCTTCTGAGTTATCAGACAACACAGGGCTGAAAATGTGCTTTTTTGCAGCTTTAGTATCCCAAGTATCATGACTAACAGCTAATTAGTCTATTAAGTCTAACAGGTTTTTTTGTCTTTAAAATCTATGGTTGTGAAAACTGCTTTCAACAAAAACTATATTTACTCAAGTAATATAGAAGAATAAAATATAGAATATGGAAGTATAGAAGTAATATAGAATATATACAAAATGGTATTTCACATGATATTTCTTGTGCAACATACAGGGTATTTATTTACTGTAATTTTTAAAATATACATTGGAAGCAATTGGCATTCTCAGTCCTGCCTTTTAAATGCAGTGGTCTTTTAAAATGTTCTCTTAGGCAGTACCAGTGTGTCCAAAGCCTTACAGGAAATGTAATTTTAGCCTTGCATTCATTGACATCTCTCACCTTTCTTTTGTTCACTTTAGTCTTCTGATTCACCTGTGCTCTCATTTTCAAATTCTCACTGTGGCATTTTCTGTGATCACTGACTCTTTCCCACCATCCTTCTCCTTTTATTCTCATTTTGTTCTCATTTTTGTTCTCATTGAGTCTTTCAGAGCTGTCATATTATACTCTAAATTACAATTTATAATTGTGATATTTTTAAAAGCTTCTACCTATACTTCCTTCTTGTCTTTTTCTTCCCCTTTTGATATTCTACAGCTCTTAAAATTACTTCTCAATTTATTTGTTTTTTCATTTTTGAATGTTTACTCAAATAGACATTTATTTTCTTTCAAGTGTGTTATTTTGTTCTCACTCAAGAAAATCAGGAATCTAAGACACTTAATGGTTTTATACATTGTTTTCATTGTTTTGGGCAGCTATTTGAATGAAATTAACTATATGCACCTTAAATTCATTATGATAGTGAGTATAAATGTGTGTCTTAAGTGATTTTCTTCTTTGCACTGTTAAGCTTTGCAAAAGGTGCTGTGGTTTTGTACATTATAACGTTTCATATAAATTTCATGTTTTGGTATGATCCTTGAAATATTCTGTCTTTTCTCTCTTATCTGACAGGAGCTATGTGCTATTTCTGCGTCTTCAAATCTGCACTCTTTCCTCAAATTCAGAAAGAAGGATGGAGAAACTTGAATAAATTTTTATATTCATAAATATATTCATATATTCATAAATATTCATAAATATAAAGCCCATATTATGATTATTAGAACTTTGTTGTGAGAAATAGGGAAATGGGAAGATCTAGGTTCTGTAGAAAGCTGAGGAAGCCACTATGTCAGGTCAGCACTTCTTGGAATAATATATTCATTTAGTTAGATTATTATAGAATTGTACATATTCTACCATTCTCTCCCATTATCTGTCCATGCAGTTGTGTACCAAGGAAATTTTTAGCTATTAATAGTATTGTTACCACTCAGTTTGTCTAGATATTCATTCATCAAGTATAACACTTTCTAAAGGTCCTCCTTTAATTTTTTTGTGGAAATAGCTCTCTTGTGTGCTTCTGTTACTCCATTCTCTCCTTCCTATGCTTTAAGAAAACATCCTGAATTTATGCTGGATAATGGAGAAAGGAGCAACATACCAGATAGCTGAGTGTCACACTCCAATGGCTGTATTGCATCCCCACAAATATTCACACCATGAAGGTGAGATAGTTGTGACTGACTCATGGTATATTACCCAGCTACATCCATATCAGTAAATAAAGCAGATCCACTCTTCAGCCTCAGTCTGAATGGTATGGCAGAGATCAGATACATATGTGGAAAATATTAATTACCTTTCATTTGTTCATGTATTAAGAGATGTTGCAAAACACTGAAAAGCTGGGAGACTAAGACAAGTTGCAACGCAACTGAGTTGCGTGGGGGTGTGCAAAGACTTTTCCCAGGAAATATTACAGATGAGAAGATTCTGGAAATAAACATATGAAGGGAAGCAGAAACTGAAAACACCCTCCACTGAGATTGCCTCCTCCCTTTTGTTGTGACAGTTTTTAATGAATGTATAAACTGGCTATATGTTTTGCAATTTCCATCCCAGACTGGTTGGGATTTCAGAGTATGTAGTTAAGAAGGCAAAGCCTGGTATTAGATCTATTCAGGAGTACCAGCTTTTCTCTAAAACACAGTTCTTTCACTGGATTGAGAAGAAATTGGCAAGACAGACATACAAGACTGTTCTGACTCAATATAATTACTAGATCATTCTTGCTGTGCCACAGTTTACTGGGAGGAGCTGCGATACAACTTGGTAGCTATATCCATTCCCTTATGTTCCACACTGAGCTCACTCAGTATAAATCTCTATATTTGTAGACAGTAACTTTTTCTAACTATAATTCCAAGCAATTATTATGGAAATAAATTTATAATTTCTTAGCTGTTCCTGCATGTTTTATCCTTAAAGGGAGATCCAAGATGTGTTAACCCCAGTAATTTTGGTTAACACCCCTCTGGAAGATAATTCAGTCTGGCAAATGAGTGCTTCACCCCACATGAGCAGAATCACCAAAAGAAGATACTATTTGCTGCCTCTTTTCATCTGCAATCCCAACAGAGTCCAGAGTTGTCTACCTGGATTTCCCCCCAGGAGAACACTGCCCTTTTTGATGCCACAGATCTACTAATGTTTTATGGGTGGCTGGGTGTGCACAGAGGGGGAGCTTTGCTCTTACAGTCAGAAATAGCATTCTCCTTGAAAATTCCTGCTCTGCATCACTCATGTCTTCCTTTTTGTCCTCAGGGGCCTGTAGTGGTTTGACCTTGGCTGGATGCCAGGTGCTCACCAAACCACTTTATCACTCCCTTTCCCAGTGGGACAGGAAGGGGAGATTAAGATGGAAAGCAACTTGTAGGTTGAGGTAAGACAGTTTATTAAAAAAACCCCAAAAAACAAAAAAAACAATCCAAAACAAGAAAAACCCATAAAAACCCCACAAACACACACACAAACAAATGAAAAAAATAAAAAGCAAAAGTTTGCACAAGCATAAGAAAAGTTAATTTGTACTTCCCATCAGTGAGTGATATTCAGCTGCTTCCCAGGGAGGCAGGACCTCAGCATGATGAGTGGATGCTCCGGAAGGCAAACCTTTTTGGATAACAAAAGCCTCCACACCCTGTTCCTCCTCTCTCCCTTAGCTTTTATATCACACAGTATGGAGTATTTCTTTGGTCAGGTGGCCTGGCTGTGTCCCCTCACAGGCCCTTGTCCACTCCCAGCCCCTTGCTATAGGTGAGAGTGGAAATCAGATGGACAGTGCTGCTCAGCAGGAGCCAAAACACTGATGAGTTATCAGCACCCTCCCTGTTACCAATGCAAGGCCTTGGGCTGTGGTCACCAGAGTGTCCCTCCCACAGACCACATTCATTACCTCTTATCACCTCTGGTGAAGCCCGTTGTCCTTTTGTAGTGCTTTTATAGCACTGCCACCACTGTCACTTGTGACAGGTGAGACTGCTGCTACCACTGCTGGCCCTTGGCCACCCATGGTGTTTGCTGTAGACCAAGCCCAGCACAAAATCATTCACTAACAGTATTTTTCAGTGACAAAAAAAGCAGGGTAGGACATATCACAACACCTGACCCCCACTTCACATTGGAGCATATCCCTTCCACTAGCTGCATTTCTGGAACTGCTGTGGACCCCTATGAACCAGCTGCCCCTTTAGCTGCTTTGCTTATGTTTGCACATTCTGCTTGAAATGCCCCTAATTGTGGTGTTCCTTAACTATCAGATAAATAGGAAGCATGAAATCAGTCTGCTCTATCTTCTGTGAAGTCTCCCACTTTGCAAAGGATATTCTACTCTGCCTTATAGTCTTCCCATGACAGCTCATTTGCCTTGAATCACTAGGTGTGCTGTGCAGTGCTTTATTTCATGTCTCAGTCCCAAAAAGTGGCCCAAGGAAGGAAACAAAGGATACTCAGCAGTCCTCATGAAGCCTGAGCAGGTCATGAGGTTTTTCACTGGTGAAACTAGGCTAAGAAAAACTCAGTGAGTCAGGAGATTTTAAGTGAAATGTGAAGACTGAGAAATGCTGAACAGGAGAGATTACAAAAGCAAATGAGATTACAGGGAAGAAGCAGTATTAAGAGAAAGAAGAAAAAGTGGAGGAGGGATTGCTTGGAGCAGGTAAAACAGAAGGTACAATAAAGAAGGAAATTGACAGGGAGAAAAGAAAAATCTGCCCCCACTACAGATTGCTCTTTCAGATCTTGAAATCAAGATTCTTCACTCTAATCTGTATTCAGCTTCCAAGAAATAGAAATCTCTCTGAGAAAATAATTCTTTGGTCCTTAGCTTAGCATTTGTACAATGGAAGTAATAGCCTTTCACCTGACAAATTAAGCCACTGAAGTTTGTGAGGCACTTAAACTGATGAGTGTTGAAAAAAGTCTGAGTTAGGTCTGTCTACAATGCAGAGGATGACTTGTGAACTGGAAAAAGCACAAGATATCACAAACAACAGCGACAAGAGATAAGAATTTATATATTTTGCACGAATAGGCAACAGATTTAGGGAAGAAAGAAAAGCACAATCTGAGCTCACAAGTTGAAAATTGTGTCCTGACGCACAAACCCTGACCAAGGGAAGACAACATAAATCTTGTTGTTTGAATGGCTAATAACATCCTGTTAACAAGATAGTTTTTGAGCATAATAAAAATCTGTCATTAAAGAACCAATGTATTTGTCTGAGAGTTACTGCTCTCTAGTACTCTGCATAAGTTAATCAATATCTAAATCCATTTCTTATCCCCTTAACAGCAAAATAGCTATTGCAGCTATATAAATTAACATTTTCCCCCATTTCCCTTCAGCTTGTTATGCCACTCTGAATTTCCACATTTTCCCATTTTTTTCAGCCTCTTGTACTCTCTAGACTTTTCCTGCCTCTAATGGCATGTCAAAGTGAAACAGTACAGTCATCATAATGTAACTTGGGTTTACTAGTTTCTACCGACAATTTCAATTCTAGCATCATTTGCTTAAGCATGAAAATCTGCTTGTGGAGTAACTACAACATTCCTGTTCTGGATTCCTAAATCTAAATGTCTCTGGGATGCTTGGTTCTTTTATTGTCTACTTTAATCCTGGTTGATGCTTCTTGACTAGTTGGAACCTGTTCGTGTCAAGCACTCCACAACATCTCTCCCTGTGACATTCTTCAGAAATTCCATGTGGGTTGTTTTCTTTGTTGTTGTTGTTGTTGTTGTTGTTGTTGTTTTGGGGTTTTGTTTTGGTTTTTCTTTTCCTTTTAGAAGAAAGGGAGTTTGCACTATCGATTATTCTTATTCATCTTGCTATACTTAAAAAAACAGAGACGTTTAAGGAAAAATTCATTAGTTTTTCTTTCTAGCTGAAAATATACAAATTAAATGGTGCTCTTCATCTTAATGGTGCACTTAATGGAGCCTTGATATGGAAAGAAAATACTCAAATTCATGCTATGATAATGCCCTTTTTTTACCCTATTAAAAGCTTTGGTTTTTCTTCTAGACAGCATGTTTTTAATTTACACGGAACTTTTCAGTCTCTATCCCTTTTTAATTGTTGTGCCTGTGTAATGTGACTAGGGCACACACAGTATGATACAACCAGTAATGACATTACACTGCCAGTATGCTGGGGGTTGGGTTCCTGTTTATGGTTAAACCCTGATATTAATTGATGAAAATAGTTCAGGAAACAGAAGCTCATGAATTTTTATCAGCTCAGCTTGCACAGACCTCATACACTTTGTTTAAAACATACATTCAACATATTGAAAAGTGATAGTAAACCCAGGTTTTAAACCTAATTCTGAAATCCATACTATGCATGAATAATTACTGTTTAACAAAATTATAGATGCTAAGATAAATGAAAACCAATCCTTCATTGCAAACAGCAAAAGAGACCTAAGAGATAGCACAAAGACATACCATATGAGAATACACCCACTGAACATCCACTTAATTTGCAAGAGTTCAAAGGACATTCAATCCCAACAGAATGACATCAAAAAGGATTGTAAAAATATCTTGTCAAGCAGCATTGTTGTGCTGTCTAACTTTTTAATCGTAGCATAATGTTAATGCTATTAGAGTTTCTATAAAGACACGCAGGGGTCAAGGATGCCAGAGGGAAAAAAAAAAGAAAAGGGGAAAAGAAGAAAAGGTTACACATGCTAATTACATTTTCTGGAGCTTAGCATGATGGTGTGACCTATATTTATGCATTTTGGCCTGATGATATTATTTTAAACTATTCTTTCAATATTAACTGCTTTAAGAGTGGGATATGAAACCCGTTATAGAAGATCTGGTACCCTTGCACCATGGAAAGATGATTCCCCCCATTTCTTCGTACTGGAAAACCTTTTATTTTCAGTTTATCCAAATTTATCCTTCAGTTCTTTCATACACAAGATGATGAAATAAGCTGCATATTTGCAGAGGTACATATGCACAGTGGATCTGCAGTAAAATTCATTTCATACTCATTTAGATCTGCAATTGAGTGTCCTGAGGAGCACAAGTATTCAAGTCTCTAGGTAACAATCATAGATTTAAAATCAGTTGCCTTAGTGTCAATAATTAAAAATTAATGTCTACATGTATTTTGCACTTACTTTTGCATATCTTCACATTGTTTCAGTTAAGGATGCCATGGGCAACACAACTTAGTGCAAGAATTTCATGTCTTTCATGGTGCCAGTAGATGAGGAAATTTGCTGTTGTTCTTGGGCATTTTTTGCTTTATTATTCATATTTGTACAAGCTTGTACTATATTGCAACTTTGCTGTTAAATATTGCCTCTGTCCTGTAGTTAGCATGGTCTATTTAAATTTCAGTTGGAGAAAAAGACACCTTCTTTTTGTATTATGTGATCAAAATTTTGAAGCTCTGTAATTTTCTTGCTGCTCACAGAAACAAAGCATCCAGGCTCACTGAGAAAGCCTTTTCTACAAGCTATAAATATTTGCTGTTTGTAAAACCTCAATGAAGGATTTAGTTATTAAAAAACTAAAGGAAGAAAATTACTAATAATGATTGGTTTGAGCTAATGAGATGTTTTTATGCAAATGTATGAACCTTAAATATGACCTGGAAACAAAAGACTGCTTAACAGTTACTATTAGGCTATACATTAGGAGATCAATTAAAGAGAATTTCTTTCTAATGATCAAGCTGTACAAGAGTTGCTATGGAAACCTGGAAAAGGAGAGATTCAGAATGTAAAATAGCAATAGAAACAAAACCAATATTTGTAAACAAGTCTTGTAGAATGTGTATAATCAGTTAAATAATAAAAGACTGTTTCTTTTCCACTCCAAAATATATTTGAAAGAAGGTCACATTTCCACATGAAGGTGCCAGTTTAGTTGATATTTGGATGTCATAAAGAAAGGTGATGCCAAGAAAATCTTTCTGTAATCAATAACAGTTCACTAAATTACAAAATGGGATAGAAAAACAGAATGACTTTAAAGGTCTCAAGAAACTGTACAGCCATGTCATTACAAATTGCTGGCAAGTTAAAAAAAACTATCTATGGAAAACAAAGTGCAAATACAGGTGGTTAAAAGCAAGATTAATTCCTTCTGCCATACCATAAAATAACGTGGTACTTGTATCAGAAGAAGCTTAAAATATTCAGATTGTCTTGTATGAAGGGTGCCAGCCACTTCATATGTTTTCATTTCGTTTTTTTCACCTGTATCTTGTGCAGTTGGTGAATATCTATAAAATACATATGAGTATAGTGTTAAATAGCATTTTGTGTAAAAAATCCCCCGATATTCTGTCATTAAGTAGGATTTTTTAGCGCAGGCTGCAGAAGGAAAAAATACAAGAAGTGGAGTTTTCCAGTATGTAGAACATGTATTGCCAGTATAAACATGGAGGAATGTTCAAAGAAGGGTAATTGGAATTTTTCTTAGTATCTAGGGGCCTTCTTGCAATAAACAACAGATATAATGTTGCTAGATTGCACTCTCTCTCCCCTTTGTTATCCCAATTTCAAATTGTACATGGATGCAAAGGTTCAGCTTCTTTGCAAAGGAAAAGCACCAGAAAGTGTTAGGGTCTGGTGGACAGGGATCTGGAGTCTGGGCAGTGCCAAGGACAGGGGGACCCTGAGTCCAGAGAACAGCCTAGAAAGCAGCTCCAACATCACAGCTCAGGCCTGTTATGCTGTGGAGTGACCTCCTTCCTGGGATCTGTCAGTATAGCTCAGCTGCTGATCTCTGTATTTGTCAGCTCTTCACAGAGCCACACAATCCAAGCATGTGAACAGACTCCTAAATTACGCGTTCATTTAAGTTGTTTTTCAGACCATTCCTGACAGTCTTGAAAGCAATAAAGGTCAACCTGCTTTGAGGAACATATTCATGTGGATGAGTACATTTGACAATAAATTTGAAGGACTCTTTCATTGTGGAACTTGAAAAAGCTGTATTAAACAAGTAACATAAAAGCGGCACATGAAAAGTTTCATGAAAAATTAAGTAAAATGTTATCATCAGTACTACAGAGGTGGATGGGAGGGTATCTGATCACTTTTTTTATGGTTCAGGTTTAAGCAGCCTAATGGAATATGTTTTTACTAGGTTATAATTCTGCTACAGTCATGTATCATGTGACTAATGATCTAGGTATACATATACTTAATTTCTATGTAAACTTACTAATGCAAATACTTTCAAAAATCCCATTCTATGATTTTTCCTGTGTCTCATGTAATCTTCTGCATCAAACAGTAATACTTTCCTGCTTTATAAATATTATGCAAGGTTTGTTTAACCAGCTTTTTCAAACAGGCCTTCTAGGATAAAATCCCCTTAAAATGTTTGCTTCATACACTTAAGATCTTATTTTTTGTTGCAAATGACTTATAGTCCATAAATACTCGTGTTTTTTGAAAGTGTGACTGTAGAGATGTAACTCTGAATAGAAGGCAGATACCCTTCAGGGATAAAACAGAAAACAGAAAGAGAAAAAAGGAATATTTAGCCAACCTGAAACAATAAATATTTATCAGGAAGAAAAGACTATTATTTCTGAAAGGAAATCTTTCAGACTTCCACTTCATGGGAAGGTCATTTTGGTTAGCTTCAATGAGATAATCAAGAAATCCAATTAGCTCTATATAGAAGTTACAAATTTGTTCTCATGAAAGAACACATAGCCTACAGCACAAGCAAACAAAACACTATTAGATTGAACCATTAAAAAGAAGAGTTGTATCCTGCTAATAAGAGAGGACTTAGAAGAATTCAGTTAGAGAGTAACTAAAGAGAAAATAAATTACAACCACTTGTCAGATCAATCCAGGTAGCTGACAATAAGTCATGGTTCACTAAAGAATAAATTAAAAAATTATATTTTATTGATTGATTTGTAATATGAGCTACTGAGCTCTTAGATTCGTATACTAAAACTCCAGAAATCAGTGAAATTTTATGTGAACTCAGTAATCCTTCACAATGGAAGCAAGACTCCAACTCTCTCCTGAGGGATTTCTTCAGCCAGAAGGAGGAAGTAAATTTGTCTTGAAGAGTGACCTAAGGCCAGCTAACTTTTGGGATCAATGGAAGAATCAAGTTCCAAAGTCAAAGACTCAGAGAAAATGCCCTCTGGAATCTGAGTTTTCAATCAGATCAGAAATGAATTCAGATGTACTCATTTGCTAAACAAACTTAATGGGACATTTGCACCTACAGTCCTACAGATATTCCAGATTCATAAACTAGCACAGTGCAATACCCATACCCATATGTTACATTCAAATGTGGCTGTCAGGATGTTGCAAGCAGTTACTGTGTTATGCCTACAGTTTCAAACCTTGCTATAAATCACTATATATAGCAAATTAACTTCAAAGTAAACTGTTGTTTCTTTAAAACATAAAAATAAACAAACTTCAAATTTCCTTATTTTATGTTCAGTTTATTGCTTGATTAAAATGCACATTAAGATCCCAGTGTTCAATTCTGGTAAGCATTGCTAAGTGTTCAGAGAAGAAAACAAATATGACAAGATAATAGATTTGAATAAACAAACTAGTTTTTGGACTAACATTAACTGCAAAAGCGTATTTTTTAGGGATGAATTTACTCCATATTCTGCTAGCTGTACTTGGTCTCTTGCTTTTAAAATGAGAATTTCTTTCTCCTTTTTCTTTTAAATCATCTGACCACTACTATATGGAAATCACCACTTTTGCTAATTACTTCACTAAGAAAAAAAAAATGTAGAGAAAATCAAGATGAATGAGGCACTGTGCTTCGCACAAATCAGACAGACAAGCTGTCAGCGCTGCCTAACCCATCCTTAGAACAATTCCCTTTCCCCAAGGAAGTTGTCAGGAAAATGGAGGTCCTTGTCATTTCTCCGCTTGCAATTTGGGACTTTCCTTTCACACCTAGTTTATTTCTAGAATCTTTTGACATTATTCTTGCAATTAAGTGACAAAATAATTTTTTTTTTCCTTATTTCATCTTTTAGCTGGCATATATACCTCTCTAGTGCTATACATATGGGGTAGGGCATGGCTAATAAATGTGTTTCTTGCTATTTTGTTCAGTCTCTGAAGTGCATTTGTCCCACAGACATGTCAAGCAGGTAGCTCTGCGTCAGCCTCAAGTGACTGGGCAAATTACCAGTGCTTGAAGACCCCTGGGAGACTCATCAGTGCTGGAGTGCCCTTGAGAGCACACAGGAGCGTGCAGGGTGTCAGGGAGGGAGCTCGTTCCCTGTGAGCCTGTCGAGCTCACAGGGAACGAGCTTCTCCAGCGTTATACACTCAGGCAGCTTTGTGCTGGTGGATACTAGAGGTGGAGAAGTTTGTGAAATGTATTAGGACCTCAGACTCACTGGGACCATTCGATTCTGAAGAGGAGTGTTATTAATTTGTGATGTACCAGATAATGTGTTTACTGATCACAAGCACAAATATCAAAATCTAGCAAGAGTTACAGGAGAACTTGGTTTTAAAGTGAAAATATAACTAAATTGAACAGTAGATACACTGCAGATTACATAGAGCTAAGTCTGGCACAACCTTATCAAGAACATTTGCAAAAGCATTCCGATTTAACAATATCACCTTTGTTTGTACAATAATTCAAGACTAACAGAAACTGTATGCTGTGCTTATCCAAGATAAAAGAGAAATATGAACACCTGGACAATTTATGTAAGGAGTAAAACCTTAGAAGTGACAAAGAAGCTGTCCATATTTGGAAAGAGGAAACACAAAGACTTTAAAATAAAAGACAAAGAATTAAAAAAAAAAAAAGACAAACCCAACAATGCAGGCAAAAACCCCAGAACTATATGGAATGTAAGACTCAGTTTTACTTAAGAGTTGTCTGTATGGAGACATCTGGAAAGTATTAGTCTGAATTAATAAAAATAAGCAAAATCACATTAAAATATATTAGTTGAACTGAGATAATATGTGAGCATGCACCTAAGGTGGTAGTAGTTCAGTTAGGTTACTTCACCCCCAAAGGGAAGTAAACTAAATCAAACTGAAGCCATGACAGGTTCAGTCACCATATGTCAGCAGTCTGTAGATACACATGGCAAATATAAGGTCATCTCAGGGCTTAGGTAGGAACCACAGGCTAAATTAACCACATAAAAAGTTACTGTGGATCATCAATAAATTATGTGTGTGTGTCTATGGCATATAATTCTCAACAAAAATGTTCACATAGATTCACTGTTTTTTAACTAATCCAGTTGTGACATCTGTGAATTTTTTTGCTGGTATGGTTATTAAAAGGAACTAGGCAAAGCAAGATGTTTAGATTCACTTCACTAAAAGCCATTAAACTATTCAGAATTTACAAATGGATGAAAAATAGAATCATATTATTTGTTTTCTTAGGGAGTGTGGGCTAACTCAGACTCCTTAGGACACTAATTTATTTACGATTGTAAACACCTTCTTCTGTTTCCTCCAAACCACACCATTTCCTGGCACTTAAATTTCCTTTTAATATATAGAGGTAACACCCAAGTGAAAGACTTCCATGAAGTTACCTGGAAAACACGTTTTTTCCAGAAAATCTATTCCTTTCTGCACACCATGTCTCAAAGAGGCTTCACAGAGGAGCAGAACAGCCTCTTTTGTACACAAGGCCCTGTTTTGTGCAGAAGGTGACACACACTCGATCTCTTTCCATCCTGGAAACAGACTCTTGTGTGTCAAGGGTGTGAAGGGTGCAAAGCCTCACTTCTGGCTCAGTGACAAAATGCCAGGACTAAAGACTTCATCTCTTTCCCCTCCTGTGCCCCCTCTCTGCCTTTTACTCTGAGCTGCCCAGGTCCTCACTGGCCCTCAGCTGGAGTCTATATACAGTGTACATGTTTTTTTTAAAACAGGTTATTAATGTTGTAAAAATGCTTAATAGGTATGATATGATATGATATGATATGATATGATATGATATATGCTATGACAGATAGGATAGGAGATAGTGGATGTTTTACATACTTCATGACTGTACCACAAACTGAAAGAGAAAATGGAGGGCCTTACATATGAGTAGAAGTATTTTTAATCCATCCTATTTGTTAGCAGAAATTTGGAACTGCAAGCTGAGGACATCCGCTTGCTGCTTTCAGGTAGACCAATTTTGGAACAGCAAATAGTGACTTCTAAATCATCAGAATTTTAATTATTTTTCTTCCTTTTCTGAAGCAACTGTTCATGCTTCTGAGCTGTCTGCAGACTCAGAAAGATAACAGCCTGTTATCTGGTTAAAGTGAGAAAGATTTAATTATCAATAATAGGGCCCAACGCAGTTGAAAGCACATGCTCTTCTACACCACTTTGCTGCAAGCAGTTGATTCAGGAGCTGAAACGTTTCTTTAATTTGTGCCAGCTGCTAACTGTCACCTGGAGCCATTGCCATTATTGCAATCAGACATCTCGGGGACACATCGGCCACGATTCAGCTCCCCAGCCAAGCTCTTTTCCATTGGTGATAGTAATTGTGGGTGTAACAAGGTTCATTATTATCTTCCCGTGCAACAAGAGCTCTCATCCCAAGCCAGAATTACTGCACTTTGTGGACTGCTGTTCAAAAGCCTCAGATCAAGGACAACAAATGAACATATGGTGTATCAGAATATATATATATATATTTTAAACACAGAAGAGCATCCCATAAAATAAAAATACCTATTTAAAAAGCATCCACGCATTTCCGAACGGACACACATCTTTCTAATCTCAGATGGCAATAACATTTTCTAAGCTACTGGATATCCTTGTAAATATGGGAAAAAAAAAAAAAAAAGTGCTCAATTTTAATCAAGAAAGGCAACCATTCCAGAACTAAACAATTCAGTATGAGAAGGTTGCTATATTGGCGTGGCCAGAAGGAAAGGCTTTCTACAGAGACTAATAGATCCTGTAGGATGTGGGATTCATGGTCACAACTCCTTTAGCACCTATGGAAAATCTATAATAGAAAGAAGGCAGACCATGTATCTATATTACTTTTAATTTCTAGGAATCATTGCTTCAATAATTCTACAAATTTCATTACAGAATCATAAATGAAACCATTGAAATCCAGTGGAAGTGGAAAGCATGGGGTGTAACTGGGGTTCACTGCCAGCCTGCTACCCACTGCATGTCATGAAGGACCCCACGTATCACTGTGCATCCAACATCGATCTTCTCTGAATCTTTATCAAGATTAAACTTTCAGTGGCTGCAGAGATGTGGACACGGGTAGCTGTAGAAGATTTAATGCATGTGGTGTCTTCAGTTGAAAGTCACCGAGGATTTTGCAGATATTTAGTGCTGCTCCAGAGTCCCTACACCTCCACAGCTCCCTGGAGTATGCAGGAATAAGCAACAGTGGTCTGACAGCTCCCCTGACAGCCTTTGGCATCATCCTTCCTCTGCGAATGTGGACTTGGAGGAAATTTTTCTTCAGTGTCAGATGATGAGGTGGGTACCAGGAGAAAACATTGCTTTGTCTTTCTCATCTCATAAGCCATATGAGGAAAGGCCAAAATCCAGCCTCATTTAATTCAGACTTAATGTTTTGTAAAACAGGTAAATAGCTCAGTGAACAGATTAGAAAATTGAGACAGAGATAAGCACATGTGATGTCAATGGCCAACTTCAGTCAAATATACTAAACAATATGGTTTCAAATTCAATATTGCACTCAGATTTTATCAAAAACAAGGGCTTATCTGCTGCCTCAGACTTGAGTGAAGTACTTATTTAGCTCACATTTTGATTAAAGTGGAAAATGACAGGGAACCAGAATACATTTCAAGCAACTTGACTGTGTATTTGTTTTTACTTAACTGTTGTACTGGAGACTATTTTCTACTCAAAGCCACTCATTCATGCTAAATCTGGTAATAACAGAGATATTTTCTTTGCCAATCACCACATTTTCTTACAAAATTTCTATGAGAGAAACTTATTTACAGCACCACCGGCAGCACTATAAAGCTAAAACATTCTTATCTAAATCACGTAAATCACTGTGTCTGCTCAACCTTCTGTATCCATGCACCTATTCCAGACAGGCCAACAGCTCCCAGGCATACAGACAGGTTTCAACCCCATTCTCACAATACTGACAGCCCTCTTACCATGCCAAATGTGTGACCAAAGATACTGGAACAGTATATTTCAGTATAATAGACCAGATGTCTTGTAGAAGTCATGATCCAGGCCTCACATCACTGTAGAATATTTAAATTATTTTTAAGAAATTCTTCACAAGCTTGCAACTTCTTAGATTACTTAAACTGCAGAATATAAAGGAAAAATATGTTAAAAGGGACCAGAATTCTCATTTACTATATTAAGTTTGACCTGTTTATATCAATGCATGTAGTATGAATAAAAGCAATATATTTATTTTCAAATTAGGAAGAGTTTTGATAAAGAAGAGTCCTGCTTGATCTTAAACAAAGTTTTCAAAACTGGTGCAAATATGCTTTGATTTACTTGCATGATTTTCTTTTTCTTTATTTTGTGCAGTTGGTGTGGGGTTTATGGCAGAAGTATAATTCATATCTTAAGGAAGTATTTTCAAAATACCTCAATTTAAATCAGAAGACCCAGAAAAAGTATATCTGTACTGTGTGATATATAATCCCAGATAGAGACCTGAAATACACATAATATTGAGCAACTAAACTATGGCATTAATCCAAAATTTTTCTATATTAAAAAAAAAAATAAAAAAACCCAACATGTTCGGCACTGAAACTGCTTCAACTA
Source organism: Parus major (assembly GCF_001522545.3). Classification (NCBI taxonomy): domain Eukaryota; kingdom Metazoa; phylum Chordata; class Aves; order Passeriformes; family Paridae; genus Parus; species Parus major. The sequence continues at coordinate 15,084,872 of NC_031799.1, forward strand.
GATCAAATTACTGAAAAAGGTACTTGGAAAAAAGATTAAACAGTTGCTTTATTGTTGCCTGTTCAAGGTAATTCAAGAGCTGATAAAAATTTCTTTATTTGTTCATATGTTCCTTATCTTTTATGTGTACTTGCTCTATTCTGTAGCTTTATCAACAATTTCAGAAAATGTAAAATACGCTTGGTCTTTCCTTCAGAGAACATCCACATGATCATAGTCTCACTTTCAAAGAAGGAACTTTGTGTTACTTATGTGGTCTGAATTGTGAACTGTGACTTATTTAAGAAAGATGTCGCTTCATCCATAAGCTCCAGTGCATTCCAGCAGACTCAGATGCTCCACCAAATGACTTCATGAAATGTTCAGATGCCAGGGGGTTTCTAGTGCACAGCCTGCTTACCGATACATGTGGCATGCCTTGGGACTTCTCAAAATAGAAGAAAATTTAGAAAACTGAACTGAAAGCTAGGAAATCAAGTTTGCTAAGAAGAATTTCCAAGTGCTGAAAATTGGTCATTACTATTTAAGCTGTTAAATCTATGCCCCAGTTTGGGATTTCCCATGTTAGTATTTCAGTGTGGATGGGGAGCAAAATTTTGAAGTAACTTTTCCATTCCCATTGACTTTGCCCTCTTTTGCATCACAGAGCTGTCTCAGGGCATGCATGAGTGGATAAAAGCAAAACCCCCAGGAGCAAACCTCATGCTTTCTCACCCCTGACTGGCACTCACATTCATGGGATCAGTCCAGAAAGAGCCTGCACCAATGTGTAGCTGTGCAGGCAGCGAGGACATGGGACACTGAACATGACCAATTGCACCCCATGGTTGAACTAATACACTACCTAACACCCTAGTAGAGACAGAGACTTTTTGGCCCAGGAAAACTGTCCTTTTTCCAAACAATTTCCACTTGGGAAAGTGTGTCCTTTGGGTCAGGAGTTAGGTTATGCACTATTCTTACTAGGTTGGTTACATGTGGCCAGTATGTTTTAGATCAGACTTAATTATCCTTCTTCCCCTGTGCAAAATGCCTGCAAGGAACAGAAAGGTACCAAGCATTTTTAAAGTACTGAAACTGATGTGGCTTCAGGATAATATGTGGGAAAAGGGAAAAGTTACACCATAGCAGAGGGTAAACTGAGTTGTCCATGACTTGAAAATAGCACAGAGTAACATCCTTCAAAAATTTATATTTTAGAAAAAGGCAGAGAAAAGTAAGTCAAACAAGATGCCACAATCTGAGAGCAAATAGTAAATCAAGTTTTACCCTTCCCAAGATGACACATTATAAAACCCAGACTAAACAAAACCAAAAAAGCCATACAAAACTGGTTAAAAATCTCAGAAAAGAGTTAAAATAGAGGATCAGGAGAAGTCAGCATGACACCTGTGGGCAGACAGTCACATTTCCAGGGAATGAGCACAGGCAAAACAGGCAGAGGCATGAGTGAGGCATGCAAATGTCACAGTTTTTTAAAGGTAAACAATTATCTTTTGCTCACGTTCTTGAAGAAAGCACAAAAATCTCCATTGCTCAAAACTACATCCAGCTTGGAACTCATACCCAGTAAATTGAAAATTTCAGTCTTGAACCATAGCTGGGTAGAATGTAAACTGGTATATGAAAAAACAGGTAGATTGATGAAAAAAATTAAATAAATGATAAGCTTTTTTAGCATTTTGTTTAAACTTTCCTTTGGTATATCTTAATCACTTAGATACTGAATACTACTTTTTTTCTTTTTTTTGCCTTTCCCTGTGAGGTTACATTTATTGATGATACATTAGGCTTGTGGTGTTTTGTTTTTATTTCTTTCCTCGAGTGGTAGTTCCTCTCTATAATTGTCTGCAATTCTATGTTAAGCTTTCTTCATTTCCTCTCTCTAGTTTTTGTTGGTCCCTGAATTCTCAGTATTGTAGGTATTATGACAAGACACTTCCAGCTTCAGGATTACAATGTTTTTTATCCATGTGTGTCATGACTGAGAATTCAATTACATCTAATAAAAACTACAACAGCCTAAGCTGAGTATTAAGAAACATAACTGCTTTGTTTTTCAGTAACATCTAACCCTTAAGTATCGGAGCACAGAAAAATAACAAAGGAAGAATGACACAATAAGGCATAAAGTATGTGTCTCAATAGTATTCTCACAGAAAACCACAGAAAATGGTTTACTTTTAAGATAAACAGGCCAAAAGATTCAGCCACAGAACTCTGCAAAGAAGAAAAAGTTTCAAAATAGCAGCGTTAATTGAGGAGAAGCCTGATATTTTGACACAGCAAATGGTTGGGATGGAGGAGACACAGGTCAGAAGCCAAACATAAATTATGAGAGGGGCCATAAACATGAACCAGATTTCACAAATAGAAAGGGGAAAAGGTTTGAAGAGCCTTTAATGTTAACAATAAAATTTTGAAGTTGATTCTCAGCTTTAGAAGTAGTCAATGCAGTTGCCTAAGTAAAGGGTAATATGAGAGTAGCAAAAACAGTAATAAATTAAAAAAGAGGCACAATTTTGAACAGATTGCAAGCAGAAGGCCAAAGGATTAGAAATACTACAAGTTCATTACTGTTAGAAATAACTCCAGTCTGATAAAGAAGCTTGGCCGAAAAATTCTAAAGAAGTATAAAAGTAGACTATAAATAGGATAGTTATTATTCAGCCCACAGTTACACAGAGCACACCTGTGCCTTTTTCATCACTGAGATTGAGATATTTTGACAATGACTTTTAACTAAATGTTCTTACTGCACATTGTCAGTGATCAGCCAATTGGAAAAGCCTCATTTTTCATCAATGGAAAGATCAGAAATCTTTAGGAATTAAGATATTGGGAAAACCTGACGCTTTGTGTATATTTGGCTCAAATGTCCAGATTTCAAGAACTTTCAGGCATCATTTATGGTATATATATTTCTAAACTGTTATTTTTTCCAGCTGCAGAGAGATAAATTACTTAAAAATGCAAAAGAAGCTTGAAGAGATTATCTAGGCAATATCCCCTAAGATAAAATCATTTTTCAGCGGTATACTCAGATGATGACAACCCCACAACCTTCATTGTCTAGGCCCATACCTATTCCCATCCCCATTATTAGTATTTCACTGCTTCTCTTCACATCCCATATTATGTCTTGACAAAATGTAAACCTATGGCTCTTTGTGCTATATGCTATAGACTTAGCTAACAGATTACCTCTCTTTTCACACTGACCTTTGCGTACTTGAAGACAGTTATTGTGCTTGACTTCTGTCTTTTGTTCTCTAGATTTAGCAGCTCCAATTCTTAACCATTCAAGAAGATACTTTTTACTTCAATGGAACCAGGTAGGGATACTCCCCCGCTTTAAAATAAACTTCATTCATTTGTTGGAACAAAGCCCCATTGATCACACTGCAATCAAGGGAAAAAAACAATTAGGTAAAATCATGGTGAGACTACTTACACCTAAAGTTTCAAGTTAAGAAGTTATGAACACAGGATGGTTTCCCCAAAACAGATAAATGTACAGGTAGCACCATTCCCAAATGGGGCCACAAATGAATAGCAAAGGACAGCCCAAAGAACCATGTACACTGGAAATGAGAACTTTGGGAGTCCATTCATCTGGGTGTGAGCACCTAGGGCTGGGAAGGAAAGGTTCTATCAATGGCTTAGCCTCTGCCCACCTCTTTCACAGGGATGGCAAAGTGAGGATTGCAACACACTATTCTTCACTGCTTTGTAAGTCATCACTTCGTGGGATTCATGACTTTGTAAGTCATTGATCCCTTTATTGTTTCCACTTTCACTTAACCATGTCGACTCTAATCATGATTTAGACTGAGAGAAGGGTGATCTTGACAAACAACCTGAACATGTGAAAGAAACGCTATCCCTTCCAAAAACTCATTCCCTGTTCTCTCCCTTGCCCTTGGTTTAGGAGGTCAGAATACTGGACTCATTTTTGACCTCTGCAAGAAATTGTCAGCAAATTGGTCAGCTCTGTCCAGCAACAAGCATTTTTACGGCAAGGTCAGAGACTGACAGATCAAAAAGAAAACCAAAAAACCACCTGATTTTAACAGGGTAGCAAAAGAGGTGCAAAAATGGTAACATGTGCTAATTGAATTTTGTGCATTGATGTCTTTAATGCAGCATGAAACACAAAGTGGAAAGTTTTCATTTTACTTTTTTTTTTTCTTTCTTTTTTTAGTCTTTCCTTTTCTTTTGAGTGCAGAGGAATATGCAGTAGAATTGAGTGAAAACATAATTTCAAGAGCATAAAGTTTAAGTTCACTGTATTCTAGAACATTTCTGACCCTAATTGTAACAGGCTTCCTACAATAGGTTTTCCACATTATCTCCGGTATGCAATGAATATACTTGTCAAACAGACGCTGATCCCATGTCCTAAATGGAACCATCTTTCTTAAGCACATTGTAGCTTTTATTTTTACAATAAACATTTTTCCTAAACAATAGCACTTATGTGAAATACAGTGTTTGTAAGGGCCTTGGGAGCTGCATCTTGGGAACAGAGACACAGGTACAGCAATATCTTCTGTCAATCCTGAATGCATTGTTAGTGCTATAATAATAATCTCTTCTCCGCCCCACATAATACTTACACAGAGCCTAAAGCTGGGAAGCTTTCTGTACTATAGCTCAAGCTTAGAGTGATTTATATCATTTAGCATTCAAACACTTGAAAATTGTAGTTTATCTTGGTAATTCTGACACTCTAGTGGCAATAGCAGGTGTCGCTTGATTACAGTATCTCCTGCTTATAACACTGCTACAGTAATTAAAGCATGTCAGAACTAAAAACCAAGAGTAGTTAAGACACATTTTATGACAGAGACATTAACAACAAAATTTTTAAAGTGTGATCTGCTGTGGTGTTAAAAATGGAAAATTGTGTTCCTACTCATAATGATTTAGTAGTACTGAATTACAGAAATTGTTGAAAATCCTAAATATGAAGGCAGTTGCTACTAGTATTGAGCATTACACACTCACAGAAGTGCTATGACAAATACATTTAAATATCTTTAATGCTGCAAAACCTGGAAAGGCAATTAGTGGCAATAAAATTTGTATTGAATTTGGATAAATTTTAGACAATTAGCCTTCTTCTAAATGCAATTTCTGGCCAAGAAATCCATAGGGACACATGACTTATCCACATTTATTACTCATTAGAGCAGAGTAATTCCTGTCATGGCTGAACATCAAGGAATTAATCATCATAAATTCAGATCAGCTAATGGACTGAGTAGTCCTTTTCTCCCAAGAACAAATCCCTAGGTAAAAGATATGAAATATAAATTGACCACAGCAAAGAGAAGTGAATTGCAATAATATGCATAGTAGATATATACAGTTATTATGCTTAATATGTATATGCATGCATGTAGTGTATATTGATAATGTATTAGGAGAGTAGATTTACTCATGGACCCTTCTCTTACATTTCAAATAGGACAGATAAAGTTTGTGCATGCCCTCTTATCAGTAAATTGAACTCCAAATATTTCAAGACAAATATGCTCTATGAACAGAATTTTGTCACTCTTCTCTCAGGCTAAGAATCTTTCCTCTCTTAAGTAGCAGTACAGTGAGTTAGGTCCATATATTTTTTTATATCTCTCAGTTTTTGCTCCTCCAATGTAACAAACTTAGGTTTTTCAATGTAATATAAGCAAAGTATGAAATATTTTTATGATTAGAAAGACAGAGTTCAACTGACCAAAAGGTTCAGCAGTTTGAGGACAGCAGACTGTGCTTGACTGCTTCAAAAATTTCTACTGAGAATTAATTTTTCGATATAGGTCAATATGGCCTGTCTTGAGACCAAATCACATTCAAGCTGAACACAAACCTGAGCATTTTCAAGTGGAGACAATTTGAAAAAAATACAGTTGTTCAATTACTTATTACCTTTCACCCATCTTCACATTATTTTCTATTTAGTGAAAAAAAAGATAAAAATTAATATCTGAGCTTGCTTTGATGTCTTTCTTCTGAAATCCTTGGAAATTCTGTTTCCATCTTCCAGAGATTATATTGATGAATTTAACAAAAGTTTAAAATAGGATTCACCATGTGATTTGAAAACCTATATCCTCTGAACTTACTTTAACCTTACCTTTTTATAATTAGAAAATTCCATCTAGTTTAAGAATCTTCTTTTAGTTTGTCTTCTACCCACTTTTCTTTCTGTGGGTACATTTTTTAAAAAAAAAATTAATTTGCTGCATTCAATTTCTTATGTATTTCAAGGAAACAAATGCAAATTTCTTTATACAAATAAGACAAATTCTCGATATTTTCCTAGACATGGGATTTATATTTGGACAAAACCGATCGTGCCTTCTCAGTTTGCTCTGGTTTGTGCTCTGGGTCTTAGGTAGAGTGTGCAGACTGGATGATTTTTAGGTTGAAAGCAACCCCAAATATATGTTCTTGAGAACATCTAGAGTAATCTAAAAATAGACTTTCAGCCCATGAGACCAGATGTGACACAGCCCAAACAAAATTGCACCGAAGGCCATCAGGTCCTCACTATCAGTCTTGCTGGTCTCAATTTCAATCCTTAGTGCACTTCTTACCTTTTTAAAATACACAAATTTCTATCTGTTTTTCTCTTTAACTCCAGTGCAATCAGCTTTTGAAAATGTGTATGTCTTCAGGTTTCCTGTGACAATGCAAATAATTCCACCTCCATCACACCACTATTCATCATGCTATATTTCTCTTATGATAGTTCAATAGAGCCCTATATTGATAATGCCCTGCAAAATTACTGTCAGAAAACACCATTAACAATCTGGATTTGCCCATAACATTAGAGCATGTATTTAATAAGACTGGTCTCAAAATTGGTCCACAGGTTATTCATGGCATTACGTTTTCCAAGCTAGTAATTCCCCTCACAGCATAATCCATTATCACCTCCCACTTAGCTCTTCTTATCCACTTTAAAAGTTCTTGTACTAGCCCCATATTATCAAATTCAATTGGTAATTTCCCTTGTGGCACCCTATCAAATGTTTTAGTGAAATCTAGACTGACTACACAGAACACATTTCCTCTGTCAACTGCCATTTAAAACCCAGGATAGTGGGGTTAATCTGACATGATCTACCTTCGACAAAGATGTTTTGCATTTCATCATGTTTTCTATTTATCTCCCTACATTTATTCTTAGTTTTATATACCTACATAACTTTGGAAGCTTTGCATATTAGCGGTGTCGGTCTATTAAGCTTATTATTACTTTAAAACTTATAAAGTTTTAAACTATTTTTTAGTAAACATGATGTTTACTTCTCTATATTAAACCATCTCGAAGTTAATACTGAACACCGACTTACTGAATATGCAATGTCAGATCTTTCAGGATTCTGATATAAAGACTGGTGAAGCTGAAGGTAAAGTAAAAGACAAAGAAATTAGACATGAAAACAGTTTCTTTACCCAGACCTAATCTTATAACCTTCACTGAAAACTTACTTCACATATTTGTTAAATCCAAGAAATAATCTACGACATTTTACCTCTTAATCACAATCTCATGTATGTCCCTTTCTCTCTGGAAGCCTCAGGAACCTTATCAGAAACACCACTCCAGAACTTCATTGCCAAAATAGACATCCAAGTCCAAATTATAAAAAACAATACAAGGCTTAAATAATACCACAGACACATAAATTTAGATATTATATTCATTAAAAATATTTTCTATTAATAAACTTGCATTTTTTAATGACTGGTTGTAATATCTAATTTGTCTTCCTGCCTTGTATAAGACAGAGAATCATCATTTCATGAGTGTTATGCCACATAAGGGGCCTTAAGTAGAAGGAAAATAGATAAAGTCAAAGTTGATACCTTGGCTTCAGGTGATTATGAATTTGCCTCAACTCTCTGTAGGCTGTTAGAGTGCCTAAACATATTAAAAATGTAGATCTTATATTTAGTTTACATTTTAACAGTTTCTGGTTTCAACAGCAAAAGATCCTTAGTGTGCATTCACTTATCCTTTTCTGTTGCTTTGAAAAACTCAGGTACTTTGAGGATACCTTGAAACATTGTTAAAGTGAATTGAGTTATACTGATGCTAAAAATGGTAAAATTAGTAAATTTGAACAAAGTTTTATAATAATGTATATAATGATAAATTAATATAAAATAGAAATTAAATAATATATATGATGATAAATGGTATTATATATTTACAGCAATTAAAAGTAGCTGCTTTAAATAAAGTTGCACTGTGTATAAAATACATCATATTAGCAAAACTAAACAAAATCTATTACTAAGAGCAGTAGCAATTACAGCAATAAATGTTTCTTCAACGACAGTAAGGTATCTTTATAACATCCTTATTTTCGTGACCTGTTTTTCCAGGTCAAGAAGCTGTTAAATCCAGGGAAGGACTTCTGTGCCTGAGCAGGCCTTTAGTGAAATTGAGGAAGTGGAGACTCTTGCAAAATTTCACCTCCACTGCTGCAGGTTTTCAAGTGCTTCAGATGCCTACTTGCCTGAATTCCACTTTCCTGAGAGACAGGCCAATGCACCAAGTAAGGGTATTCTTAGTGTAGATCCAAATAACTGCTTAACATTACTATAGCTGATTTTCTGATCTCTCTGGAGAGCTTCAGCTGGGTAGATGTACCCTTCTACATGAAAATTATGCTAAAGACCTGGATCCTGGATCCCAGTCAGGACAGAAATTCCTTGTGGTTGTTAGGGACAGACCACCAATCAAAATGATAAAAAAAGAAATCTAATTTGTTTGGCCATTTCTATGACTACAGACTGAAAGGTTTGTTTAATTTTCTTTTTTCTTTCCCTTTTTTTAGTTTTTTTTTTGTTTGTTTGTTTGTTTTTGTTTTGGTTTTTTTTTGTTTTGGATATTTAAGTTCTACTCTCTCGAGCTCCAAACTTTCCCTCAACATAATTTTAAAACCTAATCCACAGAGGGAGTGAGGGCTTTGGCTCTCTCTGTTTTTGGCATGATCAAATCACCCAGAAGCTGTCAGACTCCAAGGCAAAATTTTACTTCATCCATCGTCTGATGCTGGGCCTGGCTGTAAGCCTCAGTGCAGCCTATGTGATCACATAGCACTTTGAGTCCATCAGGCCTAAGCTTTTCAGTTAACATTTTACAAAGGGTCACAGTGAAAAGAGATTTACTATATAGCACACTTTTTTGATTTGGAACAGAAAACAATGAGTGTATGTGACTGCCTAAGCTGTCTGAGATCTTAACACAGCTTATTTTTATTAAAGGATATCTGAAGTTTAAAGTGTGACTGGGAGTACTGTGTTGAAAACAGGTTAAGAACAGCTTGATATGTATTAATTAAAAATGAAGTCTGGGTTTAAAATGAAGAGCAGTTGCATCTGGGGGAGTAAGCTGGGAAGAATTCACTGGAGTGAGTTATACCATTCACTTTTATTTAACCTTTGAAGTATGCCTTTATTTGTAGAATAAAGTAATAGCTTCTCCCTGCCACGATTGGTTAGAAATCACCATCTGTAGTGGAAGAATTTTTAGGAGGGTCAATTTTGTTTAAGTCTGGTTGCTCTTCTAAATCATTTTGTTAAATCACACATGATTAGATAATGGATATTCTGAAAACAGAATTTATTTTAAGTAATCTGTATACTTTATGTTGAAGGCCAGTTACTTATTCAGTTATTAATCAGTAGCCAATCAAAATTAAGTTGTCTAAAGATAATGTATAATTTTAATGTATCTGTAAAATATTTATCAAGTCAGAAATGTTTAAATAATTAAATAATAACAATTCTGCTATTTCTTTAGTGATAAAGCAACATTGCTTACAACAGCAGAAACCAAGATAAAGATAGGCAACCTCCTACAGGCGATTTATTAAGAATTTGCAATAATAGCATAGAAGATCACACAAATAATTTGATATCTGTGGCATATAGTCTTAGAAAAGGAGGGATTCAAAAGATTAAATCTCTTTTCTACACTGGTAGTGAAGATTCCAAGTAACACACATGAGGAGTAGTTTAAAGGTTCTGTTTAATTATATACCAAATGAAGAAAAAAAAAAAAAGGGGAGGGGGAGTGGGAATTGATATACTCAAGCACAAGAAATATCCAGGAAATACATATTTAGTTTAATTTTTCACTTAATGGATCCAGTTCACGTATTGCAATAGGCATATTTTGAAAGAAAGCTTGCATCAAAATTGAATCTAATACTTGGATGTACACAAAATAAAAGGTAGAAGGAATAAAACTAGGATCCCTTTTCTGAAGACTAGTAAATCAATTGCATTGACATTAAAGAACAACAAAAAGGGCAAATGAAGTTTAATCACCATTTCAAGCATGGAACTAGATGATTTAATGTCTTTCTTTCTCCTTAATCCCACCCCCCACCCCCCAACCTCTCCCTCTTTAATTAGTGTCTCTCAAAAGTTTTAGTATTTTTGGAGCTAACAAGGAATTCAGAATGGTATAGCGCACTCATTAGAGCTGCACTCCTAACAGCACACTGCTATTTTCATACAGAGGATAGGAACAGATCAAGAGAGGAACTGTAACTGAGCAAATGCTCTACCCACAGGCACTGTAAAGTAGTTGCTGTAGGTGGGTTGGCCACATATCTGTGGAGGCTGAAGACCATGGCCTACCTTCAGCATGGATGATTCAATTTGAAACAAGGTGCTTGCTTCCTCAAAGTACAACATCTTGTAAAGATAAATGCATTGATTTACCTGTCAAAGAATGTAGGTATGTTGTGGGAAAATAGGGTGTTTTCTCCTTGGTATGGAATTTATGCTGCGACATGCTCAAGAAACAAAACAAAAAGGATAAAAATACATCTAATTGGATTCACTTTATCTATCTGCTTACTGAAAATTCTGGGACACATGAGGAGATATTCAAGGCTCAAAACTATTGTTGACTAAAACAAATGCTACTGCACAAGAAACAGAAATAAGTACAAACAAACAAACAACATCTACAGTCATTCCTGCAACAAAGGCTAAACATTTTGAAGTCCTTGCCATTATCTTCTGCATCTAGGACAAGGTTAGCTTCAGCCATACTGGTTTCAGTGTGCATAGAGGGCTTGCTAAGTATCTGCCCTTAAAAAAGGACTGAATAATATAAATGCAAGCAGGCTTCTTCTTGTTGAATTAAAAGGCAAGCAAATGCAAGCTCATTGGAGGAACAAATTAGATCACAGGCTCTGAAAACAGCGTATATAAAAGGGAGAATCTCATCAAAATTTACAAAACTCTGAAAGGAGGCTGCAAAGGAGATGGGCTCTTTTCAGTGTTATTCAGTGGAAGGACAAGAGACAACAAGCACAGACACACGAGGTTTCCTCTGGGCATCATGAACCTTTTTCTGCTGTGAGGGTGACCAAGTGCTGGAGCAGGTTACTCAGGTTGTGAAATCTCCATCCATGAAGGTCTTCAAAAGCTGTATGGACACAATCCTGAGAAGGATGGAGGGGTTGTATCAGATGGTCTTGAGAGGTCCCTTCCAAACTCAGCAGCTCTGTAATTCTGTGAATATTGTATCAAACCTCACTCTCTCCTGAAATGAAGTGTCCTAGAGCCTCATGTAAGCAGCACCCATAGCCATTGTTCCTTTGCTTCTAAAAATATGGTATTGAGGTGGCACAAGCTCTCAACTGTTCCACTCCTAACACACATCATCTTGTATCTGTGTCCCAAATAAGAAAGCACCAAAATAACGATTTTTGCCAACTTTATGTTTCATAAGGGAACTCACTGCTAGCGTGCTTCAATAATGCATAGTTATAAACTGAATCAATCTCATCTGAACCACCTACATAGATCCAAAACTGTGAAGTGAAACACTGGGGACTGGATGTCTAATTGAAGAGAGATCACACTGAAATAATCTATATCAACTCATAGAACAGCAATATTAGGATAGCAAATGTAATTTCATTAGTGAAAAAAGGATGAACTTTGTGCTTCTACTGCAAATTTTAGATTCATACATAAATTCATGCATATTTGTCACTTTATCACAGTCAAATAGAAAATATAATCATAACTTGGGGTGAAGAGCAATAGGTTCGGCAGGAATTCTCTTTTATTCCCTGCTATAAATTTGAAAAGATCACAGGCAAAGTTTTGGGGGCAGGGAAGAGGAAAAAGTTTTAACTTTAATTAGAGCCAGATTACCCACTGCTGTACAGTTTACTGCAATAGTATTTAACCTGGATAACCCTTGTTAAGGCTTACATCTGGTTTCCTAAGGAGGTCCAGGTAAAGGGGAAACATTCTACCGCAACTTAGTGTTTTGAACACAGGCTTAGTAATCAATTTCTTTTAAATTTTAAATTTTATTTAAGGAGAAAGTATATCCCACTAATAAATTCTAAAGTAACTATATAATACAGTAGCAGATGAAAAAATCACACATAAAAGTGAAATATAAGCACAGATACACACAGATATTCTCCTTATAGCAATTCCTATTTTAGTGATTTAATGTATGGTCCCAAACACACTAAAGCCAGAAGCCTCAAACAGCGTGGTTATCCTGGATTTTTATGATGTATCACTACACCTTATTTTTCTGAAAAGAAGGAGTAATCTATGTATTCCAAAGTCCTCTGGCCTTTGAAAAGGTCTCCCTATAGTCCTGTTATTCTAGTTGTACAGAACATACACAGAAGTTTTCTATCCTACATGGACTCTTTTAACTCATTGTTTCTATTTTTTATACACTAGCATGAAAAAAAAAAAGAAGGAATATCTTGTTTTTATAACCAAGCTTGCACCTCAAGATGATCCACACTTGTCTTCAACATGGTTCTCCCATTACAGCTCCAGCTATAGTGTGCTCCCATGTAACCCATTATATAAACTATTTTAAATCTAGAAAGTCACTCTACAGATTTGCCACTACTGTTGATCCACTTGTATTGGTGAAGGGATTAGTTCCAGAAAAAAGCAAACTCCAAATGTATCTTTTCACAAAAGTCATATTCTGCACTGGCATTGCAGATATTAATGATTAGGCTAATAACACCTATGGGACAACAACACCCAGGGTGGCAAATGCTCAATATGCAAAAAGTTATCCATCAAAGACAATGTACTTGGTGGATTTTTGGTGGGTTTTTGTTTTGTTTTGTTTTGTTTTATTTTATGCAGAACATGTGAATACTACTTTTCAAGAAATTATTTTCTTATGCCAGTCTTTTAAAATAAGTAATCTATATTGCGTAGCTGTTGGGTGTGTTTGAGTGATATGATCATGCCAAGTAGGGAGTGGAGTGCCCTGTATAGAATAAACTTTATGTTACTTAATACATAAAGATGAAGCATAATCAGTCATTTGCCTGTGGTGACTCATGATAATTACTGTATTAAACTTTGATAACAGCATTTTTTCCTCTCCTCTGTCTCATCTCATCTTTCCCTGCACTACCCCCAGGCTTCAGCAGTCTTTACCAGCCTTCTGGTAATATTCTGTTTTGTACAGTGCCAGTAATGCTGTCTATCATCTCAGGTCTCTGCTTCCTGGAACCATTAATACTGTGCTTTGGAAATTATTTGAGGCAGAAGGCTCCACAATTGTACTTACTGGTTCAGCCTGGTTCCTTGAAATTAGGTTTAGTGCATTTTCAAAAGAAGAATTTTGCAGATAGGAGCCCAAATGGATTTTCAACTAGGCTTCAACCTTTTTGAAACCTATGGATGTTGAATAGTCTTTTACTAGTTGCCATGCCAACTGACACCAGAGAAACACTCTGCTGTGTGTTCATCCCCTAGAAAGCTTCACCAGATATCTTCAACAAATTGCCATGAAAAGACTTGGGTCTGTCAGTCTTGTTAGGAGATAAAAATCAGACTGAAATGTCCCTGCCTCCGCTTCTGATAAAACCAGCCCATAAAATATGTAAACCTGCAGTACTCTCACAGAAAACCAGCAAAATCTCTCACCCCCAACCTAACTCCCCCTCGCTTCCTGTAGCAAGATTTTTAAAATATTTATGTTCTTACTTCTACATGAAGCACAAGGCCATTATGCTTTGCAGCTGACATTGTCTGGCAGTGCAAAGCTAGAAGCATCTGGTTGGCAGCAAAGAAAGAGAACAAGTTGATAAATTATTGATTTACATAAATCAACACCCGTTAAATATTGGTCTTTTGAAGAAAAAAAACTCCTCTCTAGTGTCAACTAGAAAAGTGTTAAGATCATAAACACCTTATCAGGTGCTTTGAGATTTTCTGTCCTTACCTTAGAAACCAAATACATCTTTGCAATATACTGTCATTCTCTAATGGGGCAGTACAGAATCACAAAAATATTTGTCTTTTTTTTCCTAGTGATGTAGTTCTTCAGCTTTATTTTTTTTTCCTTTTTGTTTTCCTTAATTTTTTTATAAACATGTCTTTTCAAGAAATAACACTGTAAAATAGCACTTCAAACAACACAGCAAATGAGGTTTAAGAATTAATAGTGTTTCAAAGATGTGTGCACCTCAGGAAGACTTGAATTAAAAACCATGAAGAAACAGCACAAGCCATAGGTACACAGCACCTTGAGAAAACAGTTTTTTGCTTTTAATGCATATATATATGTATGTATATGTATATATGCACTCATATGCATGAACATTTTGGGCACTGCAGAGTGCAACTGCAGGAGAAAATATGTAGGAAACCATGATTTATGTTAATAATTTGAAATGATTTTCTAGAAGATAATAAATCACAAAATACCTTATTCTTTTGTTTCAATGCTTGTCAAATTGTCTTCATAGGAGAACAAAGAATATCTTAATTAGGAGCTACATCATCGTTTAATAGATATAAATACATCGTTCATATGTATTGTAACTTCTACATTGAAAAGAAAAGCTGTTTATTACATGTAGTTCAATTAACTTTTAAAAGTAAAGGAATATCAATTTTCTATATATTTGCTTTTCCCCAAGTGGTTTTTTTTCATAACTAGTCTGTTTTGCATTAAACTTCTCCTAACACTAATTATTTAGTATTTTTGTATTACATTATTTGCATATACTCAATACAAACATCAGTAATCCAACAACCCTCAATTCACCACCCAACTATATTGTTCCACAAAGATGATGCTTATAAATCCCAATGTAGCCCAAAGCATTAAAGTACATTCTTATGTGCAAAACTTTCCTTTTTAAAATGCACCTAATTTTCAAACTGCTCTGGGAACAAGGCTGAAACAGAAAACGCAATTTGTGGAATTTTCTGTCTCATTTGGGTGTTCACAGAAGAGTGTTGGTGTGAAAACTCTGTTTTGGCTGTTGTCAAAAAGTGAAAGCTGCAATGTGAAACAGCTCCTTCTTCAATCCCTTCATCACTGCTTCTTCTGAGAGGAGAAAGGTCTGTTGCTATTGTCCTTCCAACACAGACAAATTCCAGTTGAAAAAAAAGATGTTAGGAGCTCTACTATCCAGGCTTCTACCAAGGGTTCTGCCTGAGAGCCACCCCTGAGAGGATTCAACCATGTGTCTCAGGGCTTTCCCAAGCCTGGTGTTCAAAACTTCTGAGGGTGCAGTGCACACTGACTCTCTGGGAAACCTGCTTCACTCTGGGATGTCTCTGTGATGAAAAGAGTTTCATTTTGTCTCAAATCTGAACTTAGAATGTTTTGATGTACACCCGCTGTTCCTCATGATACCAGGTTGTCAACAGTCTGCACCAGGTGCCCTCAAAGCCTTCCCTTCTTCAGGCTGTGGCAGCCCTGTCCCTCAGGATCACCTCATTGTGCAAGAGATCTGGTCCATGAGCATCCGAGTTAGTCTCTGCTGGTCTCACATCAGTCTGGTAAAGTCACTCCTGAACTGCAGACCCTAAATCAGAGGAGGCAGTATCTAGGTGTGGTCCAAAATGTGCCAAGTCAAGGTGGGTCCTAACATCCCCCCACCTCCTGGCTGTGCTCCTACTGCCTGTTGACAGCCTGCCCTGTTTCCTTGGCCCCTGACTGCCCAGGGCTGGGCTGGGCATTTCTCCATTCATGTCGCATGTCCCATTCCTCCAGCATGACCCAGCTCCTCTGAATGGCAACCCTGCTCTCCAGAGCATCAGCTGGTCCCCTTAATTTGGTGCCACCTGCCAGCCTAAGGGAGTGTTGCTTTACCTCCTTTTGGCTGTGGCAACTGATATTAAGTGGGATAGATATCAGGATAGAAACATGGTTCTCCACTTATTAACAGTTTCCACATAAAGTATTACTTGTTAAGCACTATTCTCTGCATTTGTTCAGGAAAAAAATAGACATTTTAGTCACAGTGAAAAACCTGCCTCTCTCCTAAGTGAGAAATCAAACTCAAAACCTCTACCCAGAGAGTATACTGCAGGAAGTAGAAATATTTTTGAAGCAGAACAATTGTCACTTTAATACTGATAATAATTCACTATTTTACATGAAAGATATTCATATACAATACATCTTGGGCAGAAACTTCATAATAATGCATCCACACATTCTCATGAGAAGAAATTAAAGCATATGACTTTCATTAACTGCGGTTTCTGTTTCTAAAAAAGTGCTCTCAATTAATAGTTTTTTCTTCACTTTTGAAGAACTAGAAAGTTCTTGGAAAGGAACACCTTTCAAAATTGATTTTTAAAACTCACATCTCTGGAAATTGCATTGAAATATATTATGATACTATGTACTGCACCACATATAAGTTATCTAGATATGAATAAATAAGTTAAAATTTCCTAAAATTTTGTACTGTATTAAACATATATGTGCTCTAATATATTTTCTGTGTGAAGTGGTTTAGTTGTCTTATAATATTTATATTATTCTACCAAACAATATTTTTCTACTGGCAGCCATGGTGAAGGCTACTAATACTTTAAATTCTTTGTGACACCTGCTCCTCAAAGTTATTTTTTTATTTTGTTTTGTTTTGTTTTTGTTGTTGTTCACAATAGAGGTCTGTGTCAGTCTTTAGGGACACTCATGACATTCCTGCAGTGGTCTATGGTACTGTATTACCAAACAAACAAACAAAAAAAATCACTAATATAATTACAAACAGAAAATTAAAGACCCTAGGTCTTGAGAAAAGACATGAAATTTGGGCAAGGTGATTTCTAAAGAATGTAAAGGAGGCAAGAACAAGAGTAATTTCTTCTGAGAAATAACAAAAAGAACCTTCGGGAAGACATACTAATTATGAACAAGAAAGATGCAAGAAATATTTGATATGCTGTTGTCTCAGAGTGGTTTTTCTGTTTCTACAACTCAAAACGTGGAAGCAGAGTAGCAGAAACAAATAATACAGATGACCAAAACTTCAAGTCCTCATGGAAGATGCCATTATGTTTACGTCTCACAAAAACTTAGGTTTAACCCCTTCAGAGCAACAGAATTCTTTAGGGTGAGAAGGGTTCTTTGATGAATGCTTCTTTACAGCAGAAGAGCAGCCTTTACTTGCCTCTGCTTGATCTTTCAAGAGTGTGAAACAATTGCTGCTGTTCAAACAGATGTGTTCATGATGCCTCTCAGTTCAATTTTCAACCAGCTATCCCTGTAGCAAGCTGTTGTCCTGCAAGCTGTGAGGAACTCTGATTTCTTGAGCACTTCACTAACTTCCTATCTTCATGTCTTGTCAGATGTGATCATGCCACAAATACCCTCGAATAGTTTGAGAGACGATCCCTTGCACCTGGGGAAAGATCAGCTGAATCAGGCTGACAACCTCATACACACAGAAGTGTGAAAGGGACTCCTAAAGTCAGCCTTCAGAGGAAAGAAAGACTATTCCACTCTCAGAAATGAAAAGTGAAGAGCCCTTTAACATGGTAATCAACTAATGGTGGGATTATTCAAGAAAAATCTCTTTTAAAATCATGGCAGGAGCATCATCGTCTACATCAGACCCTGGAAGACAGTGCATGACTTGTGATGAAATCTAGCAATAAAGCAAGGAAAGGGTTTCTTATAGAGTATTGTCTTATATACTGACTGATATAGTTGAAGAAGAGCTATGTTTTTCCACTTGTCAGTTTTGATGTGTACTTCAAGGACTAAATTAAAACTGCATTGCAATTCTATTGGTAGTTATATATTTTGATGAAATTCTACCATTATAATTAGCATATGGAAACATCTGTAGAAAGTTGTTTCACAAAGGTTGAATTCTTTGGGATAAAGAGTATTTAAAACTATGCCATCTGTATTTGGTCTTAACCAAGAATATTATTGGTTTCTGCTGTTTCTTTCCCTGGTATCCAGAGATATCCACACACAGAAAACACTGAATTTTTTCTGTTAAAGCATTTTATGTGAAGAAAGGATTAACCAGGTTACTTTCAAGAGCAATGGCCTGCTGCTAAAGATCCAGTGCAGGAAGATTGTTCCAGTGTTTTGTAGGGCCACAAAAAGGCCCAGGACTGGCCAGGAGGACAAGCCTGCCCAACAGTTAGACAGCTTCACAACAGATTGCACAAGCAAAGTGTGAGGGGAATGAAGTTTCTGGGAGATAGGGACAAGAAGCTTCTCTTGAACAATGAACCCTCACATCTTTTCCCTGAGATTTATCAGATGTATCAGTCTACTGCTAAGGCACCTTTTTCTTCAGAAATAAGGTGTAATGAAGGAGACCTATATGGCATTTATTCTTTAAGCAACAGTATTTCTCTTTGCTTGTTAATCATTTAATGTAGCATTCTGAGACAAATTCATTGGAAGCATGCATTCAAAAGTGTAAGACTTGGTTTATCATTATAATGAACACATGAGGAAGAATTTTGCTACTTTACTACTTTAAACATAAGAACATCAATATTCTTCAGTTTTAAGAAGTTATAGTGTCAAACCTGTGAATGAGACCATACCACTCTTGCTGACCTCCAGGCTTTTCTGCTGGGCACTCTGAACTCAGACATGGTACTTGCATTACCCAGAGAAGAAAGCTTCTTGTTCTGGGCTCTGAGCATATATTTGGCATCTAATAGTACTTGCTGGCTTTTTTTCTCTGAGCTAGGTGAACACCTAATGTGGATTAGACCACCCCTTGAAGGTATTTCAACTCCATATGCATTTGAGGAAAATTGCACAATTTATGAAGTAACAGGTATTAGGGAGGTAGCATTGCACCCTATCAAGGAAACTTCCAAACCTTCCTCACAAAGAAAGAAGAAATTTGCATTAAAACTAGGCAATATTATTTTCCTTCTAGAAAATTATATGGCATAAGAAAGAAATATATATAAAAACCCCCCATATTTTAGTTTCTATCAAGGATGGTTGTGATGAAGGAATCTTTGGCAGTGTCATGGATACAGGGTTTTTGCTTGTTTGTGTTTTACAAGATCTAGTTGTTTATCCTTCATATGGCTGCTAAGTGAAATTTGCATTTTTCCAATCACACTGAAGGTGTTATAAACCATGAAAATAGCATGTACTTTCAGCCCACCTAAGTGAGTAACTTTTGCCTAGGTTTACCTAGGAAAAATATAAGTCTACATGCACATTATATTTTTCTTAAGCATCTTCCAAACATAAGTGGCTCATATGGATATGTTCAGGTGATACAACCCATCCACAATTTTGTCTTCCATTGCTCATCACTACTCTCCTATTAAACTACACACACTTTTAGTAGACATAACATCAATAAGCAAGGAGTTCCAGTACACTGCATTGTAAAATCAGGAGTTTGTCATGGGTGGTATTGTCATGGTGAGCAAGTTTGACACTGTAACTTCTTAAAACTTAAGAAACTGAGAACCTGAAAAAAACCTGATAATTTGGTCTGAGCTCATATTTCGTTAAACTAATTGATGAACCTTTGCATCTTACCATAAAGACTGCTAGTAAACCCTATACTGAGTTTTCATTTGTCCCATAATTCTGTGGGCCAAAATCCATATTAAACTTAATTTTCCAAATTATTTTTCATTTGTTGACCAGTTTATACCACTGACACAGGTTTGTAAAAAAAAAACATGCATTTTTCTAGTAGATGCAGAAAAAAACAGTCAGCATAAGTGGCTTGTTGTACAGATCCTTATCTAAAATTTTAAAGAACTGAAATTTTCACCTTTGACAGGTGAAATCCTCATGATGAGTGCCAAAGTGTTCATTTTGAAGAGAAGAGGCAGTGATACAAGATTACAGGTGTGGCAGGCATCATTGTTTTTAAGTTTACTCCTCTCATCCACCCTCAGAGTGTCTTTCTCTAACCAATGGATCAGTGAACTTACCTACACAAAATTCTCTTGGCAAACAAAATCCTTATATTTTTAAAAATTTTCTCAGTAGGGTAGACTTAAGAGACACATGTTTTCCAAAAGGCCTCATAGGCTAGTAGTCCATAAAGCTATACCCAGCACACTTGTCTATAACACAAATAATATCATGCAGGATGTCCATGATGTGAGGGAGGACCATTTCAAACTTCCAGTTAAATTTGCACTAGAAAGGAACTATGCACTTTAAATGTTCAGGATCATATTGACATTTCTGCCTCTACTGTTGTCAAGTACATAACCTTGTTGTGGTTTTAAGGCAGTAACTAAAAAATTACTAGAAAACTTATTTCTTGCTCTGAGATATGGATTAGAGCAAGAGCAAAACAGGCTTAAAACTTAAAAGGAATAAAGAAAGTTTCTTAACAAAATTACAAGAATAAGAACACCAGAATAAACTTCCAGAAAACCCTTTTATCTCCCACTACCCACCATTCTCTTGTTCACATGACAACATAGAGACAACAAACTTTGGAACTTTGGTGTTTAAACAGTCCTCAATTCCTGCTAGAAACTTTTCATCAGTCTCTGTAGAGAAACAGAAGTCTTCTTCTGCTGATCTATGGAGTTTCTCACAAGAAAACTATTTCTGTTACAGCTTTCTATTTTTCTGATGCCAGCTGCCCAGAAATCTGTCATCAGTTCACTCCTCCCATTTCACATCACTCTGAGGTGTGTACGGGCCATGAGTTTAGGGACATAATTTTTTAAGGATGAGTTATTCAAAGGCAAAAGTCCTCTTCATCTGTTTCTGTGAGCTTCACTGGAAAACGGTTTTCTCATTGCCCCCCAAGACTTCAAATCTTTGCTCTGCTCTGTTCCAGCACCTCACTGTATTACAATTACTCTTTCTTTTGCTCAATATCCACACTTTGAACACTCCATTCCTCCCAATATACTCTGTCATGAATTAAAGGAGGTTTTTTTTTTCAGAACATTATTGTCCATCTCCATAGCTTTACCAGAAAAATATTTCACCTTATAAAGCATCTCCTTATTCTCTCTTCCCCATCTAAAATTTAACTCTTTTCTTCACTGTCTTCTTCATGTTGATTGTCTCTCTCTCTCT